>NW_026262626.1:101-609101 GCF_021869535.1 Mytilus californianus | reverse complement strand
AAATGAGAAATTTCTTAATTGGGATATTGTCATGAAATAGTAATGAATTGTTCATCAATCGATATAATAGTACTGGCTTGTACATTCAATGGTAAATTAATGCAACATTCATTTTTCAGTGTTCAAATCTCGTAAATCGATTCAGATGTTAAGTCCTATGTAAAAATATGCTTATTGTTTGGGCGAGTAAGTACTATAACTCTAGGAAGATTAATCTAAATATCACCAAAATCAAAAGGTATCTTGCTTTGTTCGGAAGTAGTGAAAGAATACTGTAGTTATCGTGAAGTTAAAACCTTTACGACAAAATGGATGATTTCAGCTTCCAAATTGTAAACTTTCAATATCTTTCAACAATTCAGCAGCTCCTGCTCATGGAGTACATATTTCAGTTCATACGATATTCAAGAACTTGCATTTCCTATCATGAGTTTCTTGATAGAGGCCGTCAAGGTCGTTAAACCCACCCATCATTATCGCAGACTGAAATTTATCTTCTATTTTCACAGAATCCAGGTTCATTTATTGCAAGAATTCTTTTACGTGCGGACAACACCATAATCCCTAAACACAATCGTAACCACGCTTCAATTTTCGTTTAATATTTGCTGCTTTTCCACAATTAACGCACGACGTTTTGCACCAGCGACCGGTATTACAATTTTACAGTTTTAAAAGTTCATTGAGCTGTTACTTTATTTCCATTTTTAAGCAAGACTAAACTGTTTAATAAATTAATTCAACAAATGTCAACATTATCTATATCAATTTTATTATTTAACAAAAAAATGTTTTTAATTACAAACTATTTTAAATGTCGGTATAATTATAAATGTGTTTTTTTTTACCGAAAATATAAGATGCATCGATTTAAATTATGTAAACAATGAATAATTGCTGTTCATTCTACGTCCGTGTCTATATTTAAATAACGAGTACAATATAGGGGAACAGAAAAAAGAGAAAAGGTAAATAAACAGGAACACATTGATTCTACGCATATAATGATGACAAATTTAAACAGAAACTTAAGTGATCATTTCAACTCACAAATTTGTTTCAATATATTTATTTTCACTTCTAGGCTCGCTGCCAATGAGCGCAATTACGACCTTCTCATTCTCTTTTCCGTTTTTAATTTTTCGCAAGTATTTGTAAGAGACCACACGTGACTTACATGCCTCGAGTTTTCATATCAGTTAGCAATCTTTGAAACGAATATGTGCGATAAAGAGCTACTGCATTTGGGCAAATTAAAATTATGTTATATATCTATCTATTTTATTTTCAACAGATTTCTCAATTTTTTGCATTTTTTTAAATCGTGCATCATTATTTTTAAGTTTTTTAATTTACTTATATGTATTTGTTTTAATTGTGAAGCATGCTACTTTACTTAGTATTATATCAAAAATCGATAAATTTTGAAACAAATAAACGATAGATACATCGAGGTTGTTTTGCTTGAGTGATTAAACTGTACAACAATGTTTAAAACGAATTAATGCCAGTTTAAAATTGTTTAACGGGGTCGTGGCCAATTAGTTTGACGCAGCTTAACAACATCTTAAACTAAGTTGAATGACCGCAAGGGAACCTATTTGACTGGCATTAAAATAATTTGATATGGATTGAAATGCATTAAAAACAATTTTGAATTTTTGTCGATCTTTATGTAATGTTCATTAATCTTTATTAAATAGCGTTAACACCTTTTTGGCCGATCAATCTAAATTCGGGTTACTAGTGAAGGTTGCTACGTAATGGAGAACTATTGAACCAAGTGTTTAAGTAGTAAATCCAAGTAATCCATTCGAAATGTTATCGACGCCATCACGAGGTGGTTGACCTTATGGAATATCTGTGTCACAGATTACTACGGTTATATTCCACTTATCGTAATAATAAATTCGTCCTCTTTAATTTTTCAAAATATTAAGTTCTCAATGCCCTTCAACCATCTACTTTATTTGGCTTTTTTAACTTTTGATACTTGTAAACGAAATGCGCGTCTGGCGTACACAATTTTTGATGAGTTTATTTCCATGATTATGAATCAGACATTAATGAATGAGACTTATCACCGAACTTGAGTTTATAATAATTAACATGACGGTTGCCACATGAGAAGCAGGATTTGCTGACACTTCCGGATCAGTTTTTGGTCGATTCGAGTTTGAGTTTTCTGTAAAGTGTTTTTTTTTACTTGTTTATCTTTTTTTTTTGCATGGCTTTATGAAAATAAGGAGATGTGGTATAATTGCCAATAAGACAACTATTCACCAAAGTTCAATTGAAGTGGATATAAGCAAATAAGTACAACATAAGATAACTATAACAAAATCAGCTGAAAAAGGCTTACATATGTGTTTTTCGTTCATTATTTTGTACATAAATTAGGCCATTGTTGAAGGCCGTACGGTGACCTATAGTTGTTAATTTCTGTGTCATTTGGTCTCTTGTGGAGAGTTGTCTCATTGGCAATTATATTAATTTATATTAACTCATTCGATCGATTCAAAGCAGAAGAACTTCTAACAAGAACACAGACCAGACGTGGCAGGGTATTTATACATCCCTAACAACAAAATAAGACAAAAAGTACAAATCTGAGAGTACTCACAGTTACTGACAGCTAGTTTAAAGCCAATAACTAGTCAAAATAAGCATGTATCTAAGACTAAAATATCAATCAGAAAACATCCACACATCCAATGGTTTTAGTATAAAGACGTTATTAGCAGTCAGAAAAAACAGGCATACTGTAAAACATGGTATGGTACGATGGTATGGTATGTGTTATGGTATGGTGGTATGGTACGAATCGTACCATACCATGGTATGCATGAATGGTACCATGGTATGGTATGATGGTATGGTACAAATTACTATACCATGGTATGATTTGATGGTATGGTTTTTTGAAGTTGGAAATTTTGAAAATTAATTAAGGTAATTTGAAACATGATTTTTATAATTTGCTGACATTATGTATCTGGTTTATTTTTGAAAAGAAAATATTACTAAAAAAAAGAAAGTGGATGTAGACAAAACAAATAGACTTTTACTTACATAAAGTTGTGAACAGAAAACAAGAGAAAACTCAATTTAAACATCTCAGATAACCATAAAGATAAGATAAATAGTATGTCTTGGCCTGACACAAATTGAAAATTTCTGTCAATTATTCTTTGAAATTTTGGGAAGTACTGCATATCTTATGATTATAATCTAGATAATGTAGTTTAAGTTTTTATTGCTTAACCTTCTGTCAATGACCAACTTTTATATTGTTTTGAAATATGACACTTTCAACAGTTGCATATTCTGTCTACATGCATGCCCAAGAAATCACATTTAAAAAATTTAAATAAAAAGTAAATGCATCTCCTGTATCAATTAGAAAACACTATACTTTCAAATCAAACTGTCACTCATATAATGCAATGTTAGTTGATAGATACCACATGTTTTTATATGTGAAAATTGTTGCATGAAGGAATAGTTAATACACAATATTAATCAAGGAATGTGTCTTCTTTTATTATGTGTGATTTTTTTTTAAACAACTTTATTAATTTTCAATTTTTTAAATTAATTGCAAAACTGGAATATTTTGTATACTATGTGTAATAATAACTATATATCCTATTATATCTTGAAACTCAGGATAAACAACAACAAAGAATATTGTAAAAAAAAAAACGACTCTTAAAGGTTAACAGTTTTTTTTTATGCACCCGCCGTAGCGGAGGGGGCATTAAGTTTTACCCTTGTCCGTCTGTACGTACGTCCCTCGGTCCGTCCCAAAGTTGGATTCCGTTCTCTAACTTAGTTTGCTTCTACTTAATGTTATAAAACTTATACACAATGCTTATTACCACAAAATACAGATCAAGTTTGAATTTTGGGGGTGTCACTTTTTACCGTTCTAGAGTTATGCAAATGGAAAAATTGCTGAATTTTTCGTTTCTGTTCTCTAACTTAAGTTAGATCAACCAAATGTTATGAGACTTATACACAATACTTATTACCACAAAACTCAGATCAAGTACAAATTTGGGTAGCGTCACTTTTACCGTTCTTCAGTTATGTGGCTTTATAACTTTATATAATATGCAAGCGGGGGCATCATCTGTGTCCCATGGACACATTCTCCATTTTTTTTTTTTGGTAATCTGTTTGATAAGTAATAATATCTGTCATCTTATTAGCATGGTAAGCTCTTCCTAAACATTTCATAATTGAGAGAAGATATGCAATTTCCACTCTAAATGTGGTTTCTTGGGAAAGATGTAGGACTGTAGAAATGATTCTTTGCTTATGGAACTATAACATCAAATATGCTATAGCGGATGTATGCTGTTTAAAAAAAAACGCAATTCATTTTTGTCTCGCCATTTAACGTTAGTTATAGTGATCCTAATATTGTATTGGCTAGATCATTCTCTGTTATTACATGTCAAAGCTATATTGCATTCAACTTGTCTGTATGTCAGTCTATTTGTCCATGTTTCCCCCAAACTTTTCTCATATGCTTCTAAACTGAATAACTTATATTTCAGTTTTGTGAGTAACTTATCAATCTATTAAAGTGTTTATGTTAATAGGCAAACTGAAAACTCCCAAAAGGAAAGAAACCAATAATTTTGGCCTCGGTAACAAATTTGTAGACCCTGTCTTCTGATCAAATAAATTAATGAGTTATGCCCCTTGGAAATGAAATAATAATGATATTCACATTGCATTTTCTCTGAAGCCTTCATTTCTCTTAAGATATAAATAAAAAGTTTTATAGAACAAAAAAAAAAGTGCTTTTTTAATTATTGCCCTTGTACTTTGGATAGATAAAATATGTGCAATGCGGGGGACATTGGAACTCTGTTCTTTTATTAAATGTGATTTCTTGGGCATACATGTAGACAGAATATGCAACCGCTGAAAGTGTCATATTTCAAAACAATATAAAAGTTGGTCATTGACAGAAGGTTAAGCAATAAAACTTTTACATTATCTAGATTATAATCATAAGATATGCAGCACTTCCAAAAATTTCAAAGAATAATTGACAGAAATTTTCAATGTGTCAGGCCGGGACATACTATTTATCTTATCTTATTTTTATGGTTATCTGAGATGTTTCAATTGAGTTTTCTGTTCACAACTTTACGTAAGTGATCTGTTTTATCTACATCCACTTTCTTTTTTTAGTAATATTTTCTTTTAAAAAATAAACCAGATACATAATGTCAGCAAATTATAAAAATCATGTTTCAAATTACCTTAATTAATTTTCAAAATTTCCTACTTCAAAAAACCATACCATCAAATTATACCGTGGTATAGTTATTTGTACCATACCATCATACCATACCATGGTACCATTCATGCATACCATGGTATGGTGGTATTCGTACCATACCACCATACCATAACACATACCATACCATCGTACCATACCATGTTTTACAGTATGCCGAAAAAACATGACTTTGTCAGGTACTCCTCGATTTATGAGATGTGAATGTGACTTTGGTATCAATCGTCTCCTTTTATACTATTATTATACTTTCGGCACATGTGTATATTTCGGTAACACATTGATATATGATATAGTCATTGATTAATAATTAACTTTGTTTCAAACATCTGAACCTAATGGCTAGGATATTTTTCTGTTAAGCGTACTTACTCGACTGTGTCTTAATTGGAAATTAAAAATTTTGTATTGAAAAGATAATTATAACAATGTAGTTTGTTATGGTACAGAGGATATTTTATCTGTTGTTCTTTGTAAGGAGTGAGGATGTTGAACAGACCCCCCTAATAATAATGCCCTCCTGGTCTATAAAGATACGTTCTAATAGAGAGGCGAAAGATAATTCGCACAAAAAATTTGAAAATACTAATTTTGATGTTGTTAACAAAGGGAAGTTGTAGTAAAGTAACATACCATATTCTGCATACAATTTTTCGTTATAACAAACTTTATCATTAGCTATAGATACACAGCGTTTCCATAATCCACTGTTTGTTATATAATCAGGATACTCAATCGTGATATAGTATGTAGTTGCATTTCCAATTATATGTAACAGAAAGGCTATAGTTATCATTAAAAGAGCTGGTGGTAAGTTCTCATCTAATTCATTCTCCATGTTTTAGTGAAGAAACTTCTAAGGAAAACCTGAGACATAAAATCGTCATTTTTGTAATTAAATGTAGTTATTTTTTCTGGGAACAACTATATATCATATATTTGTTTAATAGGTTTTCTATCTTAAACTTACATAAATGTAAGGATGTGTGGTATGATTGCCAATGAGACAAATAAACCAAATAACAAGGATGTATACATTTAAAGAGCAACGTACGGACTTCAAGAATTAGCTTGAAACCCATGCCGTTCTGCTAGATAAAAAGGGCTAAGCTTTGACAAAATTTTCGAAAGCATCAAACACCCTGATTTATACAAGACAATGAACGGAAAATACATATGACATACAGCTAACAACAATAACCATTTAATTATATTAATAGGATAAATATAAAAAAAATGACAAAATATCGATGATGTTCTCTCACAAAATAATTCAAAATTAAGTGACTATGAATAACGCATCTATCCCATCGAACTTGAAATAAAGGATACAACAGATATAATTAAGTCTGCCTCGTATCTTGACTATTAGCTAGAAATTGACAATGAGGGTCGGTTGAAAGCAAAACTTTACGAGAAAAGAGATGATTTCAGCTTTCCAATTGATAGTAGAGGGTTGCTGCTCACAAGGAAGCTATTAAACCAAGAGTTCCAAGTGGTGAACTTGAAATTATCTCTTCGTAAATTTTACGGACGTCATCACGTGTTGCTTGACCGTTATGGAATATCCGTTTCATGATAGCGGATATGTTCCAAATGTCGTAACTACAATCCCGTCCCCTTTTCCCCGAATGTATCCTACCGAATTAGACTTATTACCGGGTTTGTACTAACATGAGCAACACGACGGGTGCCATAAGTGGAGCAGGATCTGCTTACCCTTCCGGGGCACCTGAGATCACCCCCAGTTTTTGCTAGGGTTCGTGTTGCTCAGTCTTTAGTTTTCTATGTTGTGTTTTGTGTACTGTTGTTTGTCTGTTTGTCTTTTTCTTTTTTAGCCATGGCGTTGTCAGTTTATTTTCGACTTATGAGTTTGAATGTCCCTTTGGTATTTTTCGCCTCTCTTTTAAAGTACTCGCAATTACTGAAAGCTGATAGGTTCTTCTGAAATCAAATCCTCCGGTGGAATTTGAGTTAAAACGTAACACGATCATTTGCAATGCCAAAAAATGAGGATCGACAGGATACGGAATCATTATTCATAATATCTGGTTACCAATGCATGTTGAGTTATTTATTAAACTATCAAGGTTGAACTAAATTGTAAGTACATAGGTACAGCAAAGTTTTCGAAGAAAATATTTGTATCGATGAAAGAATTTAGTAAACATTTGTGTAATCCCGGACTTAATATTTTTCACTGCTACTTTTTCTTTCATGGCCTGTACGTTATCTAAATGCATCAGGTCTTTTTGAAAATGTTGAATATCACAATGCAGTTTGAATTGAGACCATCATAAATTTATTAACATGTCATCAAAAGCCTAAACTTTTTTATTTATAATATATTTGTCGAGATTAGTCGAGATGTGTGATTTTATGAAGAAAAATTCATACCAAACCTTTTGAAAGAAAAAATGTAGAGTGATTTGCCAAATTCTTTACTTTAATTGGTTGATTTATTGGTGTTTAAAGCTACTTTTAGCACTATAGACCATTTCGTGGCGGTCAGTTTTTATTGGTGGAGGAAGCCGGAGCGTTCGGAAGGAAAACTGAGAGTTGGACTACTCATACCACTCGGCTACCGAGACCCGTCTTTACTTTAAGATACAAAATTATAACTATGTTTCACAACTTTGCTTTGTTTGCTCTCTCGATTTTTTTAATGGAGCGTCACTGATGATGACTGAATAATTACTGTTCAGTCTTTTAAAAGAGCGACGAAAGATACCAAAGGGGCATTCAAACTCATCAGTCGAAAATAGACTGACAACGTCATGGCTAAAAAGGAAAAAAACCAACAGACAAACAATAGTACGCAAAAAACAACATAGAAAACTAAAAACTGATCAACACAAACCCTAGCAAAAACTGGGATGATCTCAGGTGCCCCGGAAGGGTAAGCAGATCCTGCTCCACATGTGGCACCTGTCGATATCATGAAACGGATATTCCATAACAGGCGACCAACTCGTGATGGCATCCGTAAAATCTACGAAGGGACGATTTTATCTTCACCACTTGGAACTCTTGGTTTAATAGCTTCCTTGTGAGCGGAAACCCTCTATCAAGGGAATCATGATAGGAAATACAAGCCCTGAAATATCGTATCAAGTTGGAGATAAGAGCTGTTCAGATCAAAATTCGATTACTAGTATTTGCTTTATATATCACCTGAATCCAATCTAACTAAACGTATATTTCCGCTCTCGCTCATATTTTTGTTTGCTCGCTGTTCTCAAGCTTGTAATTCAGTGGTTGTCGTTGATTCATGTCTGTCATACTGTTTTTGGAAATTGTGTTGTCATGAATTATGTCGTTAGTTTTTCTCGTTTGAATTGTTTCAGATTCCTGATGTCGGGTACTTTTATAGCTATAAGGGTTTTCCCATTGTATGTATTATTAATAATAATTTATAGATACCAGGATAAAAAATTTATTCGCCAAACGCGCGTTTCGTCTACAAAAGACTATTCAGTGACGCTCGAGTCGAAAAAATTAAAAAAGGCCAAATAAAGAACGAAGTTGAAGAGCATTGAGGACCCAAAATACGAAGCGTTTTGCCAACTACAGCAAAGGTTGTCTAATCCTAGGGTAGAAAATCCTTAGTATTTTTAAAATGACGACGGAATGGTCAACCAGAAATTATTTTCTGGTAATGAAAATTGACATTACAAAGACTTGTTACAGATTGGACTGTAAAAGTTTCGGATGGAACATTTCAAATAAATTCAATCTTGAAATCGGAGATGTCACGTGTTGAGTCAAATCTTCGAATTTAATAATTATAGAATAACTCATCCAATAAGTCAAATATAGAAAAATATTCAACGAGTGACCGAGCAACACAATTCATGAATACGATTAAGCCATGAGGTAATATCAGTGTTCATCGGTCACGAGTTGAATATTTTACTTCTTGGATTAGTTATTTTTCTTATTACATTGACCATGGACTTTTTAATGGAAATAAAGAACCAAAAAAAAAGGAACTATATCTTTTTCTACGCATTTTTAATTGTAATTATGCGACAACGTCTTCACAACACCTATTGTTGTATCAGAGGGTGAATTTGAGAGATTATTTCACATTTGAAATTGTCGGTTTTTATTTACTGGGAAATCACGGTAATTCATTACAGCTACTGTAATAATAAATATAAAAATTGTCAAATTACTTACCTTAGGATTGCTCTTTCAAACTTTATTAATAAAGATATTCCGAAAGGTTTTAAAACTTCACATTTCCCTTTGTGTGTCAAATAATCATAATTATAAATAAATAAAATAGAAAAATAATTAAGGCAACGTTAATTTTCCTTTCAATACTTTCTTTGTTGATGGTTATTTGTTCGAAGTGATTTTATATCTTGTATTTATGAACACATGATTAGATCACAAAAAGCTTATTATTAAAACATTTGCACTGAAAAGTAAAACTATGGTAAGATCATACGGTGCTTTTATACTAAAGAAAATGTCGTATAGGACAACATAATTGAAAGATGTACGTGAGCACCAATGGACATCCCAAGGCTGCTTCGATATTGTGGCTTCTTAAAATAAACATACAAACTTATGAATTTCAATATATTTCTGCATGCAGTACATGTTCAACTTAAGATATTTCTGTTCCACTACAATGTAATTATAAATAAAAGTCATTGGTATAGATCAACGATACAGTAACCCAACGACAAAATATCCAAAATACATCTAGAGGGCAACATACAGTTTTCATCAATAAACAGGTGTTTACAAAATGTGTTAAGCCCAATACACCGCTGAGTCCATATAAAAGTTGTGAATGAATTATTTTTTTTATTATTAGAGACTTCGTGCACTCTGCATTATACCAAAGGCCAAATAAATTATTTTCCTTAGCCCTAACGAAACTGAGATGTCTTTTCAACGCTAGGATGAGACACGTGTTTTTAAGTGCAAAATTGATAGACATGGGAGATAAGTACAAATTACGTTAAGAAAAGTAACAAAAACCTATACTTTTTGGGCCAAACAATACTGAGCGAATAATTTTCTTTAATTCTAGCAAGGTTTCGTTAAAAAAATCATTTTTCTAAAGTCTGTATCTCAATAAAGGCTATCATTGTCGCCTATGGGGACATCAATTGTTTATTACACTCTATACAGCGTCGACATTTCTTCATCATAGTGCTCAAAAAGTGACAAAAAACAGTAATTTTACTTGATATTTGATGTGAAACCGTATTTTTCGGTGACAAATGAATTATTGATCAACTAGTTTTTAAGCTATAGTTTATTTCATATTTGTATCGCGTTTTACATTAGAAACAAGGGTGGACTCGACTTTTGACTTACTATGGATAGAATATGTGCTAGAGTTTGGATACAAAAATCGATCTTTAAACATGACAATCTCGACCCAAGTGCTGTTATCGAAATTACCCAATTCGGTGAAAATGGACAGAAATAATTTCCTTCAAACATCAAAATGTTCACTCGAATGGAAAACTATAAAAATTAGAATAGGCATGACATTTTGTAGTTAAAGAATAGTTTTCAATGTTTAAACACAAATATTTACACATTTTTCATATTTTGAAATGCTAAAGTCTGTTTCAAAAATGTACTTTTATACGAAAATGGTTTCATTTAAAACTGTTGTTCAAAATTCACCGTAGTAGTTACATTTTGGATCGGTTTTGGTATCAATATAATCAGTACTTGATGACATATAAAGAATCGTTGGAGTAAGTGGACATTATCTTCAGGTCCTTTTTAGCAGTACCGCATTTACTCAAAAAATCAGAATTTTTTTTCCCACATTTTTCGACTCGGGTCACCTCTGATAAAAAATTGTGAAAATTCAGAGAGTAATGCGAGAACGTTTTGAGGATGATTTATGTGTGGCATATATATATATATATATATGTGAATCTTACGCACTATGAATTGTATGATTCTAGAAAGTGTTAAATACCGTATACAGCGTCGACATTTCTTTATCATAGTGCTCAAAAAGTGCCAAAAAACAAGAATTTTACTTGATATTTGATGTGAAACCGTATTTTTTGGTGACAAATGAACTATTGATCAACTAGTTTTTAAGCTATAGTCTGTTTCATATTTGTATCGCGTTTTACATTAGAAACAAGGGTAGGCTCGACTTTTGACTTACTGTGGATAGAATATGTCATTTTCTGAACTTCTGCTGATTTGTTTGAAAAAAAGCACGTACACGTCTAGAGTTTGGATACAAAAATCGATCTTTAAACATGACAATCTCGACCCAAGTGTTGTTATCGAAATTACCCAATTCAGTGAAAATGGACAGAAATGATTCCCTTCAAAATGAAAATGTTCACTTGAATGGAAAACTATAAAAATTAGAATAGGCATGACATTTTTTTGTTTAAGAATAGTTTTTAATGTTAAAACACAAATATTTACACATTTTTTATATTTTGAAATGCTATAGTCTGTTTCAAAAATGTACTTTTATACGAAAATGGTTTCATTTAAATCTGTTGTTCAAAATTCACCGTAGTAGTTACATATTGGATCGGTTTTGGTATCAACTAAATCAGTACTTTGATGACATATGAAGAATCGTTGGAGTAAGTGGATATTATCTTCAGGTCCTTTTTAGCAGTACCGCATTTACTAAAAAAATAAGAATTTTTTTTTCCCACATTTTTCGACTGGGGTCACCTCTGATAATAAATTGTGAAAATTCAGAGAGTAATGCGAGAACGTTTTGAGGATGATTTATGTGTGGCATATATATTTGTGCATCTAGCGCACTATAAATTGCATGATTCTAGAAAGTATTAAATACAGTACACAGCGTCGACATTTCTTTATCATAGTGCTCAAAAAGTGCCAAAAACAGTAATTTTACTTGATATTTGATGTGAAACCGTATTTTTTGGTGACAAATGAATTACTGATCAACAAGTTTTTAAGCTATAGTCTGTTTCATATTTGTATCGCGTTTTACATTAGAAACAAGGGTGGGCTCGACTTTTGACTTACTGTGGATAGAATATGTCATTTTCTGAACTTCTGCTGATTTGTTTGAAAAAAAGCACGTACACTTCTAGAGTTTGGATACAAAAATCGATCTTTAAACATGACAATCTCGACCCAAGTGCTGTTATCGAAATTACCCAATTCGATGAAAATGGACAGAAATGATTTCCTTCAAACATCAAAATGTTCACTATAATAGAAAACTATAAAAATTAGAATAGGCATGATATTTTGTAGTTAAAGAATAGTTTTCAATGTTTTAACACAAATATTTACACATTTTTTATATTTTGAAATGTTATAGTCTGTTTCAAAAATGTACTTTCATACGAAAATGGTTTCATTTAAAACTGTTGTTCAAAATTCACCATAGTAGTTACATATTGGATCGGTTTTGGTATCAATAAAATCAGTACTTGATGACATATAAAGAATCGTTGGAGTAAGTGGACATTATCTTCAGGTCCTTTTTAGCAGTACCGCATTTACTCAAAAAATCAGGAATTTTTTTTCCCACATTTTTAGACTGGGGTCACCTCTGATCAAAAATTGTGAAAATTCAGAGAGTAATGCGAGAACGTTTCGAGGATGATTTATGTGTGGCATATATATTTGTGCATCTAGCGCACTATGAATTGCATGATTCTAGAAAGTATTGAATACAGTATAGATTACAATAAACCATTAGATTTTATGTGCGCAGCCATGGTATGAACATAACATGGTATTCAGAATTAAGAGTATGGCTAATTTTGATTGGTCGATATGTGCGCCCGTTATTTTTTATTATTAGAGACTTCGTACACTCTGCATTATACCAAAGGCCAAATGAATTATTTTCCTTAGCCCTAACGGAACTGAGATGTCTTTTCAACGCTAGGATGAGACACGTGTTTTAAGTGCAAAATTGATAGGCAAAGGAGATAAGTACAAATTACGTTAAGAAAAGCAACGGGAACCTATATTTTTTGGATCAAAAAATACTGTCCGATATAAAACTGATCATTAAAATTTTCGAAACCATTTTTCAGGTGACTGCAAGAGAGAAAGAACATTTTTAATAAACAAATATATTTCAGATTTATATGATATGGCTATTTGCCATGGTTTGTTCTAGACTGACATTCTGAGATTTGTAGATTTTATGCTGATACACATAATATAACATTCAAAGAAATTACGACGCAAGGGGCGGATCTATGATCTTTAAAAGGGTGGTTCTCTAAAAATAAATATAAACTGTGAAGCTAAGCGATCCAGAAATCTGTTTGGACGATTTTATGCTAAACAGTGATAGATTTTCCAATCAAAGGGGGTGGGGTGTACGCCCATTTCGTCTTCACATTTCAAACTTTTGACAGCAGATCTCCGAGAAAATTTTAAAACGTTGCGAACTTTTGAAATCGTTACAGAAATGTAATATATCAAGAGGAAGAAATAAATACACGGTCGATATATTATCGGAAACAGAATGGACAGACACCCATGTATGATGTAGCATGATTTAGGAACAATGAACGATTTTTTGGCACAATTGACCCGAAATGAAATTTTATTTGAAACTGCCTTAGTTTGCAGAATAGAATGTTGAAACACTTTACTTCAATTAAACTTATGGGCAATGAAGACAGTTAAATCAGTGAAATGTCGAACTTGCCAAAAAATGTCTCAATTTGACACACAAGATAATAAGAAATAATACACAAGCATCCCAAAAGATATATGGAAAATCGCCATAATGACGTCAATTAAATGACCTCGCAATCAAATTGCGTCATCAAGACGTTAAGTTAGCTAAATTAGATATTGTCATTTTCTTTGGTAGGTTAAAAATGAACAATGATAATTGTATTACCCAATTATTATATTTTTCCAACAATTAACAGGGACAAATGAGCTCCAAATCGTATCTGGTCTATTAACTTAAAAATATATTATATAAAATAATGTACGTGTTAACATTTTTAGATCTATATCCGAATTAACTCCGAATGACCCTTTGACGTCATGAAACAATCACGCTCGAGAAAAATGACTTTTAACTTTTATCGTAAACTACAGACACCTCTTGACATAAGTAGCACTCAGGTGTTATGACACTGGGCGCTTTCAGATAGTAAATGCCTATGTTCATAACATCCAGGTCAATTGTGACCAAAACAACACGCGATGTTACTTCATGTTTAAAGAGGGTTTGCAATAACCATATAAAGATGCCAACTGAACAGGCTGGATTCACAATATTTTGTGAGGATTTTATGAAAAGACAAACTTTCCAAATGTAGCCAGTGCCATTGATGGTACAAACATTCGATTAAAAGCTCCAATAGAGGATTATCACCTCTATGTAAATAGAAAAAAAAAACGACCATTATATTAACGGTTCAAGCAGTTGGCTAAATAGTAAAGAGTTATTCTTCTCCACATCGTCAATCAAAATTTGAATATCCTGTGACGTAACATTCGGAATCCCTTTCTTACCCATGATTATGTATCATAAATATATAATAATTTCTTTCCTTATATAGTAGTTCATTAACGTATTTGCGCGGGCATTTTTTTAGATATAAAGAAATACCTCGTTAGAAATGATGTGTCATTTTTTAATCAATAATCTAATTCAATTGATATCCGTGTTTAACTTCATTCCAATATATATACAAGCAACCTTGGAATTAGGTTGAGAATGATGATATATAATTTTATCTAATAGAATATAACTACTTTATTTCTAAAGAAATATGAAAAAAAAATAATTGTATAAAAAAAATGGTTTGACTTGCATTAAATCTAAATTTGGGTTCACATGCATCCGTGAACGTTTAAAGGTAAACTAAGCGTTTTAAGAATATTCAAACTAAGTTCTCGAGAGTCTATGCTGTGAAATGTTCGATTTAATTTCAAATGTATATACATATAACATTTATAAAACAGCTATAGTCAAAACTAGACAAAAACAAATTAAAACCATATTAACCGTAAAAGCCACTGGCCTGACAAGAGTTTCAAACTTGTCAAAGTTGTCCTAAAAAGTGGTCTGTTTTCGTTTTAGATCTATTTGATGTCTGTTTTCGTTCTTGACGTCTGTTATCGTTTTTGAAGTCTGTTTTTGGTTTTAACGTCTGTTTTTTTTTTTTAAATTTGTTCAATTTTGCAAGAATGGCAGCCCATACATATACACTCAAATAATACGTTTTATAGAATTAAAGGAAATCAACAAAATAATGTATATTATTGATGTAAAGATTCATGAATGATACACCCCTCAATTCAAAACTTAAAATTTGATTTTGCTTGACAAATACCATTTTTAGAAATAGGTGTATCGTAAATTCGACATTTTTTAAATGACCCGTATAGAGCGGACTTGATACACAAATTATATATCAACTATAAATTAAGCAAATAATAGAAATAAACCTACTATATTTTTGAGTACTACTGATTGTATGCTCCAACTATTGTCACTATCCTATAGCCTTAAGTTAACTTGAATACAAGAAAGACTGTTTACACTGATGATTTTTAATGGGGTTTTTTAAATATATAGCTTAGTGCATCATTGCACATTTTAGTAAAGAGAATTGATTTTATAAAGAAGAATTTTTCCATACATCCTGTATGGTTTGGCAAAATAGTATCATTCTTCTCCATTCGGAACATAATCATTTATAAATAGATTTTGTGGTCATTTAATTTAAACAGGAAAAAAACTAACCATAATAATGTTTGAATAATTTGGATAATTACATGAATGGAAAAGTACTGAGCTGAGTGTGATCGTGTCAGTAGTACTATAGTTTTATAGTGTATGTTAAGATTAAGAATCTGCTATGACAATAGATATTAAAAGCTTTAATAATCCATCTCTCATTATATCTACTGTTGTGTTAAAGCAATTAGTCTTATCATCATTCTTTTTTATGCTTCCTGTTCATTTTAAAGAATTCAAAAGATCTTTTCATCGAACACTTTTCATTTAAAAAAGAATCTGAAATAGCCATTGCGTTTTCAAATAAAAAAAGACCGTTAAAAAACAACGTATGAATTAATTTCTAGGCATACAATCTTCATCAATTTACACGCTTAATATGATAAACAATCTTGGGAATCAAAAACATAAGACGTTTATGAGCATAATCCAAAAAGGCCTAATTAGAACAGCTCAAATCGTGTAAAGTCAATTTCATCTGAGGGAGTGAAACCTTAGTTTTATAACAATACTTTGATGAACTGGAAATTTATACAAAAAAAGTAAATGTATCATTTACTATATATACAGTAGATCGATCATGTCAATACTCGAGCACTGACTAAACTGAGTGCAATGAAACTAATTACATATCATGCATATGTAATGGGAAAAACTATTATCGGTAATTTCCCATTCATTTTCAAATATCATGTTTGTTTTTAAACAATGCCCTTGTTTCCTTGTGTTTTAGTAAATGAAAATGAAAAATCTACTTTACAAAAAAGAAAACAAGACATTTGGATATTGTTGTGGGGTTTGTGTTGCTTTGTGTTTATTTTTGTATGTAGTGTTTTGTACACTATGACAGTTGTTTGTCTTAAAGCCTTTTTTTTTGTGTATTGTCAATATTTTGTCGAGCTCTGTTCGACTTATGAATTTTAAATGTCCCTTTGTTATCTGTCCACAAGCACTTGTCTGAAAAATACCTATATAGGTTGTAAATTAACACACACAGAAAAAAGTAGTAATAACACAAATGAAAATTATTTTTCTATTGTGATCCTCAAATGATTTAGAAGTATTGTGCAACAATATCGATTTCAGATACCGCCTCGGTGGTCTCGTTGTAGTGAGTCCGCCTCGAGTGCGGGGTGTCGTGGGTTCGTACCCTGACCGTGTCACACCTAAGACTGGAAAATTGGTATTTGCTGCTTCTCCGCTAAGCACGCGTTTTTAAGGCTGGTCGTCTTTTAAGAGGTCAGAATAATGTGTCTGGTTAAAGTGACAAGTCTTCCTGTGAACTGCTACCTTGTGAACTAGCATGTTAAAAATCTGGCCTAGCGGGTTTATATTCATATTTCATTTTAAAAAATCGTCTATTATATAACATTTCCCTTTCTAATTAAAATAAGATAACAGGTTTTGGCACAGCTACGAATCATATTAATATCTGTGAATAAAACACTAATTTCTGCTTATCATCAAAAGACATAACATCTCTTTTAAAATGTTTTGCTTCGTCAAATAAATCATTCAGGCGAAAAACTTTACATTTTAAAACTTGGGGAAAATCATCGGGAATACCCTTTCCATTTTACACATAGATATATACGAGATTAATAGTACCTAATTAAGCCTTTTTTACACTTCAGAATATTTCGAAATAATGATATTGATTGAATTTATTCAAATGCTTCGTAATAAAGTTAATGATATGTGTTTGAGCTTTTGATTTTGCCATTTGATAAGGGAATTTCCGTTTTGAATTTTCCTTGGAGTTCGGTAATTTTGTTATTTGACTTTTTACGGCATTACGTTATTAATAGATCGATAAGACATAAAAGTTAACAAATTAGTATATGGATTAGAAATTACGGAAGCGAAATAGCGCCATATACACTTTGATTGTTGATTATGAAGTAGGTCACAATTCAAAGACAACAGATGCTAATGGGGGTTTTTAACGACCTTGACTACCAATGAGGGTCTTGATAACAGTGCTTTTACGTATTTCTTTTATCTCAGAAATTCCAGGAAGGTCTCAATCGATCACGAAAATACTCGATTATCGTACATATCGGCAAAATGAAACGGTCAATTATATCCATACCGTCGACTTGGTACTCTGATATTCATTAATAATTGTAACTTTGATACATGTCTATATGAAAAATGTGTATCTTGATAAATTGAAAAAGAAAACTTGTGGAGAATTTTGATTCTCAGATCATTCATTTCCCGAAAATACAATCACCATCACCTCGATTCATAGTATCAGACTTATAGTGTTTTATGTCTACTTTTTGATAAAAATGAAGATAAATTTTATATATTTGAGATCTAGGTGCAATGATCTACCTCCCTATACAACTTTAATATGAGATTCACAGTAGGTATAGTGTCCGGCTGATATTTTTTTTCGAGTGATTTGATCGGGTTTTTTCGAGTGTGACCACTTTTTTTCGAGTGAATATGATAAAAAAATGTAAACAAACAGACTTCTTTTCTGGTAAGACGTAAAAAAAAGAAGATGCTAGAACCTTATATTTAATATCATACATGTATAAGGTAAATTAGTGTTTGTGATAAAAATAAATTATCAACCCAACATTATTTTGTTTTAAAAGCGTTTAAAATAGCCTTACAATGCTGTATTTTAAAATGTAGATTGAAAACATTTTTATACACATACAGATGCAAATGTCAACGGAAATGCATACATGGAATCTATATATACTTAGATATACAGACACTTTACAAGAAATTTTGTTTTTGCTTTGAAAAGGACATTTTTGAGAGTTAATTCATTGTTATATGTCCGTGTTTTTTCGAGAGCAGTCTGTGTTTTTTCGAGTGCTTCCTTGTTTTATCGAGTGAAGAAAACAAAATTTTGTAATATGTCAGTGCATTTACGTTTAAATAAACAATGAAAAGGTTCAAATAAAGTAATTTTCAAGCACGAAACAATGCATTAAACCAGTTTGATAATGCTGTATTAACACTAGTCAGAGATTACTCTGACGTGCAACGGCTGTGTTCCAGACGAGCTGGGGCCGTGGGACGTCAGAGCTCGTCCCATATAAAAAAGTGGATATTTGCACGTCCAAAATAGATGCGCTGCTTCGTCGCTTCTGGTGCCAACGGACGGCCTAGGAATTATATAAATCGGGTATCAATTTGTTCATTTTTCATTTATCTCTTCATTTATGTAAGTTTCACCTACCTGCCACCCTATTTTCTCATATTTAGATAGTTTTCACAGTGACCCATCGATTCAGACATTTTTACTTTTATTTTCAAATGGACGTCAAGTTACGAGAGATTTTGCGACCTCGAGACTCAAATATGCAAATATTTATACTTTTTTCACCTCCTTTACAGGAGATCGATATTTAACATTTAGTAGCCAACCACGATTTTTCACCTCCTTTACAGGAGATCGCTATTAAGCATTTAGTGCCAACCACGATAACATTCGGAAGCTCTCGGATATTTATATTGCTTGCATCGTAAATGAGCGAGGTGTTAGATTATATATTCATATTGACCTAGGGTCATATGCATACATCATTTCCCATAGTCCATTGTGCCTTACTTTCTTCTCGTGATCACATGACAATCTTTCAAAATGAAAGTCAAAATGCCAGAATCGGTGGGTCACAGTGAAAACTGTCTAAATATGAGAAAATAAAGGGTGGCAGGTAGGTGAAACTTACATAAATGAAGAGATAAATGAAAAATGAACAAATTGATACCCGATTTATATAATTCCAAGGCCGTCCGTTGGCACCAGAAGCGACGAAGCAGCGCATCTATTTTGGACGGACAACTATCCACTTTTTTATATGGGACGAGCTCTGACGTCCCACGGCCCCAGCTCGTCTGGAACACAGCCGTTTCACCTACCTGCCACCCTTTATTTTCTCATATTTAGATAGTTTTCACAGTGACCCATCGATTCAGACATTTTTACTTTTATTTTCAAATGGACGTCAAGTTACGAGAGATTTTGCGACCTCGAGACTCAAATATGCAAATATTTATACTTTTTTCACCTCCTTTACAGGAGATCGATATTTAACATTTAGTAGCCAACCACGATTTTTCACCTCCTTTACAGGAGATCGCTATTAAGCATTTAGTGCCAACCACGATAACATTCGGAAGCTCTCGGATATTTATATTGCTTGCATCGTAAATGAGCGAGGTGTTAGATTATATATTCATATTGACCTAGGGTCATATGCATACATCATTTCCCATAGTCCATTGTGCCTTACTTTCTTCTCGTGATCACATGACAATCTTTCAAAATGAAAGTCAAAATGCCAGAATCGGTGGGTCACAGTGAAAACTGTCTAAATATGAGAAAATAAAGGGTGGCAGGTAGGTGAAACTTACATAAATGAAGAGATAAATGAAAAATGAACAAATTGATACCCGATTTATATAATTCCAAGGCCGTCCGTTGGCACCAGAAGCGACGAAGCAGCGCATCTATTTTGGACGGACAACTATCCACTTTTTTATATGGGACGAGCTCATACGTCCCACGGCCCCAGCTTGTCTGTAAAACAGCCGTTGGACGTCAGAGTAATCTCGGACTATATTAACACGTACATTTCATAAAAAAGCATCATTCATTTGTATTCAGATATCTGCATGTTTGTGTACCGAGACTGTATTTCATACAGTAAATATTTCGTGATGTAAACAATCTTTATGTGAGGTCAGACATACATACACATAGTGTGTAAAGCGGGTAAATGTGGTTTTTTTTAAACAGAAAATACATCCTGTTTCATTTACTGTTTGTCTTGATGAGAATATGTTTTATCGTTCTAGAAATGGAAATCAAGAAAATTGTTCAAATGCTTCTACTGCGAAGAGGAGTCTGATCAAGCGTATGCTGTATTTGGTCACATAGAAATAAAACACCATCATAACTTCATTTTCATCAGAAATTAAAAGAATTATATTAGTGAGGTGTACGCATATTATCAACATATTTTTTTTTTTATTATTATTTTCAAAAGGATCGTATTAAAACTTACAGATTATTTATTTCGTTGTTTATTAAATACATTGGATAAGTCCCCGAGTTTATCATCAGTTCAGTAGTCAGTACTTCGGTTTTGACATGATTTATAACAAACCTTTCTAAAATTATTTACCTCCAAGGGGGACTGGGAAATAGAAATATGGTCATTTAGGTCCTCTTCCGACCGGTAGTGAAACCCTTGCCAAAGTGGGGCGTCCGTTTAGCTGTGCGGGATGTTCAAGTACACAGCCACGTCCGGTCAGAATGGGCGTGCCACGTTCACTGCACGTTGAGAACCCTTGCAACAGCTCTTTGAGTGGTCCGTAGGTTGCCTGTTGCAAGGTAAAATTTCTGTCCATATCCAATATACCATTTATTTTAGTGGCAGTCTGAATTTACTGACCTTCATCCCGAACGTCGTCTGTTACATGACCTACATATTGGATTTATTGTTAATTGATGCTCGTCTTGAACATGCATGAAATATTTGCCACTGGACGTTAAGCAACCAACAATCAATCATTTAAAATTGTCCGTTTATAAATTTAAAAATTATAAAGAAACTAAGATTTCAGCTCCATCAGGCAAAGTTGACCTTAGATGGATTTGGCTACCCTTTAGGTCCTTTTGGTCATATAGCTCTTCAAATGTTTCGGTTCTCACAATCCTTGGCTTTCCAATATTCGGCTTTGAGCGTTCTGGATGAAAACAAATCCAGAAAAACGCTTCAGACGCATGAAATTTATAAAGTGTTGTTTTCATTCCATTCAATTCATATGTTATTGTTTTTTTTTTATTTATTTATTTTTTTTTTTTTTTTGGAGCGGGGGAGGGAGGGTGGCTTTTTGTAGAATATTTTGGTTTATATTGATTTTTTTCTGATTTCTGATTTTTTTACTGCATTTCCTTATAGATTTCTTGCTCTTTTGTTTTTTTGTCACTATGAAATATGTATTAATCATAAAATAATTTTGACGGTAAAAATGAAATGATTTGAAAGATTATGAGTCGGCCTTCAACAATGAGAAAAACCCATACCGTATAGTCTGCTATAAAAGGCCCCGACATGAAAATTATGAAACAATTTAATTGAGAAGACAAACGGCCTAATTTATAACAAAAAAAATTAAAGAAAAACAAATATGACCGACATAAACCAACGACAATATAAATGAGATGTGGTATGAGTGCCAATGAGACAACTCTCCATCCAAGTCACAATGTATAAAAAGTTAACAATTAAAAGTACGGCCTTCAACACGGAGCCTTGGATCACACCGAACAGCAAGCTATAAAGGGTCCCAAAATGACTAGTGTAAAACAATTCAAACAGGAAAACCAACTGTCTAATCTATATAAAAAACGAGAAAGGAGAAACACCTATGAACCACACCAACAAGCGACAACGACTGAACAACAGGCTCCTGACTTTGGACAGGTACATAAAAATGCAGCGAGTTTAAACGTTTTAACAGGCGCCAAACTTCATCCTAACCTGAGACTAGACCGTTTTAAAAAGGACCCAGTGATTTCTTATATATCGTATTCCTGCAAGGTTATGGTAATATGTTTTCAAAACAGAAAGTCATCATTAAACTGAAAAGGGTTAAATTTGATCAACATAAAAATATGTTTTTGTGACTTATTAAGAATAAATACTATTTTCCTTCGTTCAATTACAGTAACAAACTAGAAAAATTCAGTTTTTGAGCCCAAGATTGTCTTTTTTCTTATTTACATTTTCTTCAAAAAACCCGGACAATCTGTTGAAAAACTCAGACGTTTTAGATGTTGCTCTCGAAAAAACACGGACAATATAAAACACTGAATTATGAGTGAACTACATGGGAATTGTGCGTCGTTTGTGCTCAAAACATGACTTGTATAGTATTCAGAATAAGACGAACAGTCACGAGTACAACTATTATATTTGCGTAATAGCAGTAAATCGATCTGATCGCATGTAATATCATTCGAAAAACCTGTCTACACTCGAAAAAAGTGGACCGATGCACTCGAAAAAACACGATCTTAGCTGGACACTATACCTACCGTGAGATTTCTACGATTTTTTTGTCCGAACTATACTGTTATGTATCCACACTCCCCATTGAATTTTAATGAAACTTTTTAATTATCTAAACGGACACCGAAAGGTCAAAGTGTTTGACTGTCTACCTCATAATCGTATTATTAAACTTGAAAAATATGGCCCAAGTACATCTGCACAAGATTTATTAAAAAATTATCTTACAAAAAGGAAACAGTGTGTAAAAATTGGACAAAGTATTATTCAAATGCTTGATATTTATAAAGGTGTTCCACAGGGATCAATACCTGGCCCAGGCCTGTATTATTTAATGTCTTTATTAATGACATATTCCTGTTTGTAAAACACTTTGATTATATAACTATGGTGATGATAACACCCGTTCAAAATCTTGCACTTTTTAAAATCATTTATTAAACCTTTAGAGGAAGATAATAACTCCCTAATACCATGGTTCTCATGGCAAACCCAGAAAAATTCCAAGCAATTGCAATAGGTTAAAAAAAACATATCTACAAAATACAGTGTTCAACTTTAGAGGAATCAGTATCAGTGTGATGATGAGGTGGAATTTTTTTATGAAACAATAGATTTTAATCTCGATTTCAATACACACATCATTTTTTACATAATTTGATAGACATTAAAGATAATGCATATAATCTTAAGTTCAAAGGCATAGCTGATATACAAAGACCAAAAACAATAAGGTATGTAAGAAAAAGCTTTAGTTATGAGGCAGCAAGACTATGGACTATTAGCTATAACTAATAAGCTGTATCATTTTGCTTGTGCTAAACAGAGCTTTAACTGCTTACATTCATATACATGTGCTTCTGTTTGTGCTTTATTTTTCAATAATTGGTTTTCATTGAAATCTTTTGTTTTATGGCTTGTATGAGTTTTATGTAAAAATACGGATCTGCTTTTTATATTGCATGTGCTTTATAAAAATAAGGAGATGAGGTATGATTGCCAATGAGACAACCATCCACCAAAGTTCAAATAAAGTGATTGTAAGCAACAATGAGAAAAACCCATACCGTATAGTCGGCTATAAAAGGCACCGACATGAAAAATATGAAACAATTCAATTGAGAAAACTATTTTTGTTTGTATTGCTTTCTTATGCTTTTAATGCCTGTGTGTGTTTTATACGTATATGTTGCTTTCCTTTATATGTTGCATGTGCTTTCAGTGGCGGATCCAGAACTTTTTGTAAGGGGGGTGCCGCTGACTGACCTAAAGGGGGGGGGGCGCTCCAGTCACGCTTCAGTGATTCCCTATATAATCAAACAAATTGTTCCCACGAAAGAGGGGGGCCCGGGCCCTGGGCCCCCCTGGATCCGACTATGGCTTTGCTTTAGAAATGAATCCAGTGTAAACAAAAGTAATAGATAATCATTCAGAAAATATTAGATATAATTCATCTCCAAAACTTAACATTTGCGAATAATGTTATTTCCTTACATTTAAGGTTTTAAGTCACAATAAACAAGTACATTATAGAACAATATATTATTATCCATGATACTATGACAAAATTATCATTATTATAAACGCAAATGGTAAATGGCAATATCTATAAATTCAAAAAATTATGACATATGATAAATAAATGTGCACACTTTAAATAAGATAATTTGCAATTAAATATTACAAGTATTATAATGAAAGACAAGGGTTGAATGTCGAATTGCTTGTCAATAAAACATGCAATATGATTTAAAAGCAGTTCAGGTGCACGATACTTGGTCCACATTCATCATACTCCGTCTTCGATATCCACATTTGTTGGAATGATAATAATGAACCACATCAAAATTATTTCATTTCTCCTTAAATACTGTTCTTGCACCTGTACAGAAAGTTTTATCTAGCACTTATTGTATAGTTTTATTGTTGATATTCACCCCATATGTACCAAGTGTTAAATTAGTTTTATTGATATTAAAGAAATTTCTTGGTATTCCTAAAACGGAAGATTTTATACACACAGAAGAAGAAGTATACTTAACAACAAAATTATTTTCATTTACCTGTGTATAATATGACGCAGGTTTTTTCAAAAGTGATGATTTTCTAAATACTGTTTAACATTCCACGGTTGTATCATACTTTAACTTTGTTTAAACCTGTTTATTTACTTTTGACCTTAATTATTTATCCCTTATAATTTTTATTAACTATGTATTTGCTTTCAGGTATCACAGATCAAATTTATTCGTTCATTGTGTGTTAATTTACGTTTTTTGATTGAGTTAAGCCTTCTAATTGATATTTCATAGTGTTTCTTTCTATGTTGTGATGTTATACTATTGTTTCAGAAAAGGGAGAATGTTTGGTACCATTAAAACGTTTAATCCCGCTGCAAATGTTTGCACCTGTCCTAAGTCAGGAATCTGATGTACAGTAGTTGTCGTCTGTTTATGTAGTTCATACGTGTTTCTAGTTTCTCGTTTTTATATAGATTAGACCGTTGGTTTTCCCGCTTGAATGGTTTTACACTAGTAATTTTTGGGGCCCTTTATAGCTTGCTGTTCGGTGTGAGCCAATGCTCCGTGTTGAAGTCCGTACCTTGACCTATAATGGTTTACTTTTATAAATTGTTACTTGGAAGGAGAGTTGTCTCATTGGCACTCATACCACATCTTCCTATATACAAGTATGGAACCTCCAATCCACACGGAATACTTTCTTTCTGGTAGTGCGATAACTTTTGTTTTCACAGTACTTGGAACTATGGCATCCAGTTCCTTCCTCATACGATCTACAAAACCTGAAATCATACAATGTAGATACTGAACATCGTATATACACGTGTAAAGTGTTTTCTCTAAACTGATTTGTATTTATTTATTTTTTTATGCAGATTTTGTATTACAGTAGTGAAAACTGAAAATGTCGAAGTTTGAGTAATGCAGAACAAACAGAGTTTAACCCCTCCACATGTTAATGTGTCGTTTTAAGTCGAGAACTTCATACTTAAATAATATCTTTTAAAATGTTTAATATTTGTCCACACAAGGAAATTTCGGATTAAATTGCAGATTTATGGTCGTCTCTCTAAATTGTATAGTATTCACAACACTCGTCTTGTTTCAACTCAATTTAGCCGTAAGTTCATTCGTTTGAACTGTTTTACATTTTTCATTTTGGGGCTCTTGATAGCTTGCTAAGCCGTATGAGTTTTGCTCAATGTTAAAGGCCGTGCGGTGACTTACAGTTGTTAACTCCTAAGTCATATGGTGTCTGGTGGAGAGTTGTCTCATTGGTAATCATACCATATCTTCTTATTTTTATATTAGAGATTGACATATCATGTAAACGAAAACCCTATACATGTATATGTTGACCTCTACGCATCTTTTTGTTATTGAATGTACTTTGGTTGTAAATAGTCCTATACACGTATTTACACTTTTGGAATTTAGCTGAATTTTGTCTCCAAATTACCTTTAGATCTATCTCCGAATAACCTTCTGACGTCAAGTAACAATCAATTATTTTTATCTACGTCATTTTCTTTAAATTGTGATGTCAAATTGTATGGGAACTTGTGTGATTTTAAGTAATGGCGGACAAATTTGCATACAAGTGTAAATACGTCTTTTGAAGTAGATCCTACACTTTTTTCATAATTTTCATAATTCAATCTACATTGAAAATTTCCTGTCATTTGAATAACAGTCTCCGCAGTCTCCCATACACGTAACTGGAAAATTTTTTTTTTGCGGAACGAAATTCATTTGCCGATGACCTGAACCATATTCATGTATATGTATGTTTAAGACAACACTACCGCAAGAAAGTTACGTTGGAATAAAAATGGTATGTGTGTCTAGGATCATCACCAGAGAGGAATGACATGCTTTTAGGATGTAGGACTTCAATGGTAAAAAGTGGGGATGTGGGATATAAGTGCTAAAAAAAAGATGGGATATGGAAAAAAGAAGGAAAAAGGGGTAGTGTGAACAAATTACAAAAAAAGCTAGATCTGAGAAATGACCAATCCCCGTTTCAGCCACTCTTATCAGGTACCCTCAAGACCAAACATTTAAAAAGTAAAACCAATTTAAACGATTCAAAGCATAAAAACAAATAATCTTGACAAAACAAAATGACTTACCAGGAAACATTGTAGACCCTCCGGACAGGACGATGTTGTTGTAGAAATCTCTTCTGTTGTCAATTTCAGACATCATTATAAAGTTATAAACCATTTCATGGACACCACAAGATTCCATATCTATAAAATATGATTAATTGTGAAAAATTGAAATGTTGAGCGATATAGGAGAAAGAAACAAGGAATTTTCTTTTCATGGTTTAAAAGGTTGAAATTCACTATTAGGAAACATGCAAGTAATTATCAATTCACTTAGTACTTATTTCCGTGTACACTAGACCAATGTCGGCTTTGGACCTGCGTCGCTGCATGCAATGGGTTAAAGTAACATGTATACTGGAGCATGCTAACCCTCCCTTTTCGCTGAAAAAAGAAAACTATGACAAAACTTTTCCTTGTAGAATGAGTGTTGTAAAATTTTGGTCTATCGACAAGCAGGAAGTAGCTACACGGCCTGATGTAAATAAATGCTTACTCGCTACAACTCAACATCATCAAGCTGCAGACCCAAGTATTAAATCATTCCCTTTAATAAGAGCTAAGAAAACTTTGACGAAAATTTTCCTTGTACAATGAGTGTAGTAAAATTTCGAACTATCGACAAATAGGAAGTTGATACACGGCCGATGTATAAATTGCATACTCGCTACAACTAAAAATTATCAAGCTGCAGACCAAGTATTAAATCGATCCCTTCAATAGGAACCGTGAAAACTTTGACGAAAGATGTCTTTTTTTCTTTTGGACGGCGTTGAGCGGTCTTTCATAAAGTTGTCACATGTTTAGACGTGTTTATATTATATATAAATATATGCACACACTTTCAAACTTTCATCATAATCATCGTCGTCGTCTCCATAGGTATTTTTATTACAATATACGAATGTTATTGTAACGAAAGGAATTTTGTGATTCATACCTATAAATGATGGCCTGACCATTAATTCTGGACACCAGAAACGCTCGTTACCAACGTTAATCATAGTCCGATCTCACTGGTAATTCATAGAATTTCTCTAAATAGGATGATTTGGCTGATGCTTCAAGTTCCTGTTCGAAATCAAGAGCCGTAAAACAAAGTTTTGAATTTCCTTAATGTCCCTGACAATTTCATTATCAGCTGTTGTGACAAACATGACAAAGTTATAACCTCTATCGTGGAAGATATGTTGTTAATAAGCGGTTAAATCTCGTCCTGCGATATCAAGACGTTTGGTGGCTTGTGGTAGTGCATGTCCTGCAAAAATGTAAATGATAGTATCCATTTCAATTTCGTATAATCAAATCAAATAAAGTCCCAAAGACATAATATACAGTACAGGGAGTTGTTATAATAGATCAGAATTTAGTATGTATTTTAGACTAGATACCATCTAATTAACCATCAAGATGACCTCCAAAGGCTGTCGGTGATCATACGATTAGATATGAACATACATATAAACATAAATACACAGACAAGCACGTGCAATCGTATAACGACAATTGTTCTAGTTCTGTTTGAATTCATGTCATTGATTGAAAACATATTTGAAACGTTTATAATATAATCATCGTTTTACTTGTATAAAAAAGTTGGTTTTTTTTTTTTTGTGTGTACAGAATCATTCAAAGAAATGGATCTTCCCGGTGACTCCTAGTTTCACTTTCGAATGTTGAAATTCTTTTCTTTTTAATAACTGAACATGCGTATCCCATCTCCAGCTAAGGGTTAAAGTGAAGGGCAAATGAATATGGATCTAAATGAGTTGAATTATTGACTTGCAAGCCAGTAATACATTAGCGATGCTTTTGAGCTTATTTCGACAAAATTGAACCAAACTGACTGCTAATAGCGAAATAGTATTTCACAATTACGCGTTTATTAATGTTTGAAACAAAAGAGTCATACATGTACTAGTATAGTATTTATTTATTCCCCTTAAATTAGCATTATTTTTAATTTGACATTAGCATATATTATCCTTTTGAAATTGCTAAATAAATCTACTTTTGGAATTCCCTAATACATGCAGTGATTAAGTAGTCTGTATCCTTCACATAAAGTCTTTTTACAGCACCATTTTTATCAAAATGCTTATGCTAATCAGAAAATTGATCGTTTGAATATTGTTTGCCAAACATCCAATGGCAAATATTTCATGCATATTGTGACTTGGATGGATAGTTGTCTCATTTGCACTCATACCACATCTTCTTATTTATATATATTAAGCACGTTTATTAGGAAGACATAAATACATGTTATTGTTTTTATATGGTTCCATGTCGGATAGAAATAAAATCTTTTAATTACCTGTCCACATAGGTACAACATGTGATACTCCATCACCGATATCGATAATAATTCCAGTTGTCGTTCCAGAGGCAATTTGGGATAAAACTGCCTGCATTTGGACGGAAAAGGCAGGACTGTTGAACGTTTCGAACATACTCTGAAAAAAAGTTTGCATAAACTAATCTGAATGAAACTTACATTTGCGTATAGTGTTTTCATAATTTGAGAAATCTCGTCGAATACTAGTACCCAATAGAATTGTTTAGCATATACATGTATGTGAGATTGTATGCGGAGTATTTCGCGACCGTTTCTTGTATAAAGAAATGTGATATATACTACATAATCCTATTGTCTGTTAGAATAAAAAAAAAAGCCAGTATTAAAACAGAAAATAATGTAATTTATAATATAATTTAATTCATTGCAGATTGGTTGAAAAGCTAAAGTTGAAACAAAAGCTGAATGATTTCTTAAACCTGAATCATACGTTCCCTGTTAGCTTTGGGATTAAGAGGTGCATCTGTCATCATAACAGGGTGTTCCTCTGGAGCCACTCTAAGTTCAGTATAAAATGTATGATGCCATATTGTCTCCATGTCGTCCCAATTTGTAACTATTCCATGTTCTATAGGATAGTTTATGGTTAACATTCCACGTTTTATCTGGGCTTCATCTCCAACGTAATTATCTTTTGCTATCCCTACCATGACACCCTGCAAAAAAAGAAAAAAAAATATTTTAGCAGGTATTTGTATATTTTATTTCGGATACTATCGAAAATTTCTTTACAACGTATCGGATATGTTCTTAAGAAAGACGCGATAGCATAAATACTCCGGCCATCTAATAAAAGTCATATTTTTTTTTAATAAGAGCCACATTCTATATGTGCCTGTCCTAAGCCAGGAGCCTGTAGTTTAGTGGTTGTCGTTGATTCATGTCTGTCATATTTGTTTTTTCGTAAATTGTTTTGTTATAAATTAGGCCGTTAGTTTTCTCAATTGAATTGTTTCATATTTTTCATGTTGGGGGCATTTTATAGCAGACTATACGGTATGGGTTTTCTCATTGCTGAAGGCCGTACGGTTGACAATAATTGCTTACATCCACTTCAAATGAACTTTGGTGGATAGTTGTATCATTGGAAATCATACCATACGCATCTCCTTATTTGTATAAGCAAGGATTTATATGGTAAGACATACTATATATTAATCCTTGGAGCAAGTAAATTGATTTTCTCTGTATAATTTATTTAAAATAACAAACAAATGGTAATCAAATTCACCAGCACAGCAGCCAGACTGAGTGTTTATGTACTTGCATGAACGTACGGATATTGTATTATCAATACTTGCTGTTATAAAACTTTGGAAATTATTTTAAATTAAAGAATATGTCTCCCTCAAGCAAGACTCTGATTCCTTGTCCTGCTATTTGCTATACATTTCGTCCTTTTTGTTTTGGTTTAATCAGCTCTTCGAATTTTGAAGAAGTTTTAGATTTTCTAATATTTCGGCCTCTGTCATCACCGAAGAGACATTTATTGTCGAATGCGCAGCTTGTGCAGCAAAATTGGTAAAGTTAATGTTATTACAAATCTTTTTTCTAAAAAAAAGTTTAGAAATAAATTTTCATGTAATATCCATCTAACCTGATATTTAGGGCGACCAGTTATGGCGGGAAAAACTACTTTAGGTGCATCATTTCCAGAAAAAAACCTGATTTAACCATTCCGGATCCGTTGTCAATGACAACTGCAGGAATGTCTTCGTCAATTACGTGGAAAGGCATACTTTTTTAATTCCAAAACTACAGATATAATAAACATTGGTCTGTTGTCACTATCAAAGTGTTTCATCCAAAACTTGGTCAAAGAAAAAGAAGTAGTTCAATATGTTTACAAAAAGAAAACTGGCTCCAATAAGAATGGCTGCATTGCACTTTCGATGTGTAATCCCAAACTCCATATATATATAGAGCGTTATCGTTCCGGTCATACTTCCCTTTCCCCAGAAACACGGGTAAAGAATCGCAACATTATGCCACAACTGTTTCGGAGTTTAGTGTATTCTGTGTTCTACCATTTTCAGAAGGTGGATGAGAACTCGTAGAAGAGTGAGGAGAAAGGGGACAAGAAGCTGGTTCCCAAGAAGGAGACAGAAAAGTTCATTCAATACTCTCCTTTAAAAACTTCATAGTGAGGACTCGATCGAATGTAGAAATTATTAAACATGTGTGTAGAATGGTCAAAGAGACATTCAGTCTGCTTCTTGGTAAAATTGAAACCATTGATCGAAATAAATCATCTTTCAGTTATTTTTTTCAGCACTCTTTCCTTTTACTCTTACTAGAACTCAACTTACTTTACTCGCCAATTTTGCCATGTTGTTTTGTTTGGTAATAAAAAAAAAATGTATAATTTCTTAACTTCACATGTATATCAGGCCTTTACCATGTTTACCATGTTTACGAAGTAAATTATTTCTTTTCAATTAAAACATGTAAAAGCTAAAGTAGTTTTTAATAGAAACATCAAATGATTGAAATTATGTGAGAGAAATCAAATTATATCTTAATTTAATTATGAAGCATAATAAACGTATTAAGTAATTATTGCTTACTATATTTGTGTCCTTATATATGTATGCATCACAACTTAATTTATATATATAAGTTATGCCAGTCTACTCGGAATTAATGTCCAATTGATAGCAAACATGCATTGCTTACTCTGAATTCTGACTACCATCATCGCTACATTTTTAAACTTTCCATATAAGAGCAAATGGACTGTCTTGTTGGACATAAGTATTAAAAATCTACTTACTTTGACATGTTTGAAGGTAATACCTATTTTTAAACTGGAGTTATTTCCCATTTGTTTTGATTGACAATTTCTTCTTACCTGTAATCTATTTTTATCTACGATTTGCAAAATTGTATTCAATACGTATTATATACAGAACAAAGGTAACAAAAAAAAACTGGCTGGTAACAACCGTTACCGTATAGTTTTTCTGCACGAGTAGTCGGGTCAAGTCCGAGATGATAGCCGAGGACCTTGACCTGACTACAAGTACAGAAAATATACGGCTGGTTGTTACCATCCCGTTTATTTTGTTACTTTTGTTAACTTTGTATCTGACTTGCGCATGTTGTAGCACTTTTTTAATTAGAAAGTAATACATTTTGCATTTAAGACGAATGCATAATTAAAAAGATTGAACACACAAAATTTGCATACCGGTTTATACCACGATGTTTGAGATATTTAGTCTTTAATAAATCAGGGATTTTGCGTTAACACTAGCGCTTCTCCATTCTATTAGCTGTACGCGAGTAAAATTATTGCTTATTCCTTTGATACATATCAGTGAAGTAGGAGTAGAACGAAAAGTTGAGAAAGGGGGGACTTCTTAAAGTGACAAGCAAAAAAAACAACGTTTTAATCTATATTTTCTGTCATAATAGTCTACTAGTCTAGAAATAAGATAATGTCCTCTTTCGTACCCACTTTATATTCTAATAACAAAATAAACTGCCAAAGAGGAGGGTATTATAGTTTTGCCTCTCACTTTTACAAGTGTGTAATGCGGTTATGGTCCCCTTTCCCGGCTCCTACGCCCCTGCATTTATGTAAACCCCTCCACACCAAGAAAAAAAAACATACATACGTACAAACAAACAAACCCAAACAAATAAATATGTTTTGCCTCCTCCATCCCCCATTTTGAAAGTGGGGAGAATCGCAACCTTCCCCGGCTCATCCCCCCCCCCCCAAAAAAAAAACACCCAAAAAAGAAAATAAACAACAAAAATATGAATAACAGATTTAAGACATTTAAAAATTCAACGACGTATGCAAATGAAACAAGAAAGAGTAATCAGATAAACGTAAAAACATGTATAAATATTGTCAAAATCAATAAAATAAAGAACAAAATATATAAATATACAGTCCGCCAAAAGTTAAGCACCACCTATTTTTATTGCTACATAAACGTTTTCTCTTTTTCGAGGAATAACTGATTTTTAATTAAAAAAAAAATCAGTTATTCCTCGAAAAAGAGAAAACGTTTATGTAGCAATTTTTCTAACATATACCATAAACAAACCATAAACTTAAGTTTGGTCACTGATGCAGGTTCTATGCATTTAAATTTTGAGTTCATAGAAATAGTGCAAATTACACAAATCAGAAACGGAATTTAAGTTTCACTGTGACTTTATTTTTTTACAACAATTAATGACACAATATCATTAAAAGACTCTACAAATAATCTTTGGTATGTTCGGCAAATTAAATGTCAATATTTGAGTCAATAGGATGTGTAACCACCTGTCTTCCGGTAAAGATCCATAACACGGCGTCTCATATTCTGTACAAGACTTCTGAACGTTAGTTGAGGAAATCCTTTCCATTCATCAACAATTTCCACTATTAAATCACCACGATTTTGCAAAAGTAGATCTCTGCAATTGAGATTTCTGCCAATGGCATCCCAGACATGTTCGATAGGGTTCATGGGTGGAGACATGGAAGGCCAAAAGATAGTGTCAATAGCTTCTTGCTCTTTGTACTCGGTTACAATCCTTGTCCTGTGTGGTCTAGCGTTGTCGTCCATGTTCACGGGTCTTGACGCAAATGGGTGATTAACAAAATTAGGGACTACAATGTTTCTAAGCACCAAATCCCTGTATGTCTGTCCGTTCATGTTACCCTGTAGAATACGCATACCAAGCATACAACGATATGAGAAGCAACCTTATACTGTAACACCATCAGCACCAAATGCAGTCGTTGGGCAAATGTTGTGTTTGTCATAGGCAGTATTCTTTTCCCGCCAAACTCGTACTCTGCCGTCTACTGGTTGTAACAGAAACCGACTCTCATCTGACCAATGAATTTTTTGCTAGCTTCTCATGTTCCAGCGTTAATGATCATTAGCCCATTGAAACCTGATTATACCGTGCCTGGTTGTTAGGGCAGGTCTCTTGACAATACGACGTGCTCTTAAGTTGCCTCTATGAAGTCGACGGACCAATGTTCGAACATTAACACTACCACATGGAGGCCAGTGGTGTCTAAGCTGCGGGACAGGAGTAAATGGGCTAGCTTTAGCACGACGAATAAGCAGTCTGTCATCACGACAGGTAGTTAAACGGGGTCTTCCGGACCTTAGTTTATCATTTACAGTTCCAGTGTCAACATGACGTTGTAAAAGTATGACAATGACGGTGTGATTAACATTGAAATGGTTTCCTATGACCCTAGTGCTCCTACCGGCATTTTACATGCCAATTTCTTGCCAACGTTCAGCCACAGATAACTGACGCCTTGCCATATTACATAATGACTTGATGAAGGTCAAATTTCACCTGTACGCGGAACGGTAGGAAAATGATTTAAAGGTTTGTAAAAGTACAGATGACCTTTAATAAAAAGTTGCTTGACGGGTTTATCGGAGTTCAATCTTTTTAATCGAAATGAATTTTCTTAGTGTATGTTAAAGGCAATTCATAAAACCAAACATTAATAATTTTTTCGCAATAGTTAAAAAAATATTGCCATTTATATTTAGGTGGTGCTTAACTTTTGGCGGACTGTATATAAATAAAACCTGTTTCTCTGTTTTATGTGGAAAAAAAATTATTTATTTTGTCTCGTTTTTAATTTTTGAATCCACTTATTTTTTATTTTTTTTTTTTTTTATTTCATTAATTTCATGCTCATTACAGTAATGTGATATTCGAGTAGACCCAAGTATTGATCATGTGACACAATATTTTTTTTTCATTTTCCATCCTTATATCCAAAATGGGTGGACGTTTATTGACGTTGAGATTGATTTTGTGCTATCACAATTCGACTTAAGCAAATTCCTTGAATATGAAGAGAAAAGGGGAAATCCTCCGTAAAAATCGATTTAGACTTAACTGCTAGGCAAACCGACGAGAGGTTTGTACATGGAAACATTTTGTGGTTGCAGTTACTCTTGCAGTCAGTAACTTCGTAGACACTTTATCTAATTTCAGCATATTGGGACATAGTTAGATTTTTTTATAATTATTATTTTTATGAACACTTTTCATGTTAATTATATTTAAAAAAAAACAAGGTAATTAGTATATGTAAGAGAATGATAATCCCTTTCTTCATGAATAAGTACGAGCGTTAGCGAGTACTTATCATGAAGTTAGGATTATCATTCTCTTACAAACTTAGAATATTGTAAAGTGCTCAAGGCTCAAATGATCTATTCAAGAATTAGTTTCATTGTCAGTGTAATGTTTTTAATGTATGCATGACTTCCTTTTTCGGCATGTCATTTATGGATTAGTTTTAGTGATGTGAGGACTTTCTTATCATTTGGGAAATATTTTTTAAAAAAATGTGTTATAGATATTAGGTGACACAACAGTAGAAAGAAAAGGTAGGAGTTGTATGTTTCCTGATTGTGAGTATGAATGTAAATCATGTAATATTTTAGTGAGGAATTATCCTTTTTTTATTTACAATTTATATCAATTAATACATTTGAGTTACAACTAAATTCTATTTCACAGCCAATAATTTGGTCCGGCTTTTTACATCAAATACTGTTTCATTATGTCAGGGAAATGTTAAAAAATAATGCCCTTAAAAGTTTTTAATATGTTCAAAATTAAATTCCTGTTTTTTTTTATCGGAATACATGTATTGTAAATAACTATTCTCCCCAACCGCTGATCAAGTAATCAAAGTTTTGGAAAGCTAAAGACTTAGGTTATTTTTTATCTGAAAGATTTTTTATTTTTTATTTTTTGCATTGCTTTGGTATTGTTTAATTTTATAGTAATTTGAAGTTATTAATATTTTCATAATAAAATTCACGGTACCAATTTTACTGCGCCAGTAAACTTCAACTTATTTTGAGATTTTTGTTTATTTCACAATTCAACTATTAGTCAGTTTCAATCACTGTGTGATAAATCCTTTCAATCTGATAAATGTGCTTCGGGGCAGTTGTAACTCATTTATAGAAACTCTTTGTTTTGAACTGTAAATAGACCCAAATAATAGAATAATCCCTTACTAAGAACATGATTTACATTCATTCTTCACAATTAAGAGGCATCCAATCCTACAATTTCATTGGTCGAGAGTACTTTGCCATATTCTAAGGTCACAAGGTGTGCGATAAAGTGCCTACGAACTCACTGAATGCACGAGTGACTCTATTCATAAAAAGTGTCCGTGTAACACCCGTTATAAACATATGCGATTTTTTTTTAAATTAGTAGTTTCATATGACTTTTAGTCATTATTTGTATTCGTACATGGATATATTTCAATGGTTGACACAAATATAAATGAAAAACGTTAATATGAAAAATTCTTTGTAAGATATTTCATTAGTTTCATTTATGTTAGTTTTTTTCTCAAACAAAAGCTATACGAAGATAGAAGTTTGAAGTTACCAGTGTAAAAAGTATACGTTTTTATGTGAGAACTGTAATCGCTAAATAAATTGCATTAAAGAAACAATGTCAAGTTCACAATTATCTTGCTAAGTTTGAATATTTTCTAATAGTTTTCTGTTCTCATTTTATTTTTTCTCAACACCAACACAACTTTGAATGTTCTTTTTTGTCATTAAGAAGTCATAAATCAGGATGATGTCTACCAAAGCAGCAAAACACATTCCAAGTATGCATAATGCAAATGAGAAACCATAATCGAACAATGCTCCGCCTGTGATGTCATCTATATTGTTTACAAATAAAACCAGTCCTATGAGAATGAAAGCCACTGAAAGAAATAAATGAATCAGGTAAGATTTTACAGTCTTTCGAGAGAGAAAAAAGTCACCACTTGTGCTTATTTTTTGTTTGCTTTTTAATTTTTTATGTCTTTCAACGTCAAATGTAACAAATATCTGTGAATATTAAATTAACTATTTCCTTTGCCTTTTCAGTAATGTGTTACCATATTTTCATAACAAATGTTAAACTACATTTTACTCCAGATGGTGACGTATTTATTCTATGTTGCATTGTTACATTTCAGATAGTTCCTGAGGCAGTTTGTGCATTTTTTATGAATAATATGTTAAAGTATTCGTCGTACGTTTGACGGTAGCTAATATTTCCAACTAGACTGTCCGACAAAATAATTGGCGCAAGAATGATATTAAGACTTTCAATAAGGAAAATAAAAAAAGTATGAAATCTATCTCAATTTGAGAATCGCCAAAGTGATAGCTTCAATATAACACTTATCAACTGCTTTCATTGTGAAAGTGATATCCTCGTTGGCTCAGCCAGCTACATGTAATGCAATTGAAGAAATATATACATGTGTTGGAGTTGTTAGGGTTGAAAGCAAATTAAAACCAACCTGCATGACAAGCAAAATGTCATCATGGACGATATTTTCAAATACAATGAGCTGCACATATATACCATCATGCCTGCAAGCCATTACACAGATTCATTTTTGATACAACCCTTGAGAAAAGGGACATAAGAAAAACATCATCAACTAACAAAAATTAGTCTAGCTTGTCGACTGGTTTTATGCGCTGAATACATTGCAGCCTTGTTACATGTATGTATCAAAATTAAAAGTCGAATCTGCACCTATAAATTTCTTTTGGTCGCGATTGTGCACTATCATAATATAGCCAAGTAGTCATTCAAAACATTGTAATTTTGTACTTAATGATATTAAGGTCATACTGCATTGTATGAAGAAATCTCAACTTGAACCACAAAAATGAAGTCAAAATCTCATGAACAATTGTAAACGAACAACTCACAAGGATTCAAAAGAAAACATTTTTAAAAAAGCGTTTAATCCATTGTTACTTAAAAACACTTACCTTAGTACGGAAATATTAAGTAGTGTATTACTGGTATAATTTAATTTATACTTTCTGGTATATTTTGTTCAGTCTAAATTATGTATATCCCATGCAACAGTATTAACATCAATGTTGCATTTCGGTCAGACTAAATGTAGTTTAGATTGGTTGTAGCCAGTTTTGGTTTTTTTTTTAGCTTTCATACTTTCAAACGTAATATCTGTTTGCTATTGATAAAAGTTATTTCACTACCACGTGCTGTACAATGAGAAAAAGTAGCGGACGTGTTTACTACTACTGCCACTAATCTTGTACTTCCCTGTAGTTCACATAACATGGGAATGGTATATTGTGTGTGGGGCATGGCGTCCAAATTGACTCATATTCTTATTCATCCATAAAATAATACACTTTATAAAACTATTGTAACAAATTATTGAGGCATTTTGAGCAGAACAGTTAATGGCTTTTTTTACCATCCTGCTCGAAAAGGAAAAAGAACCAAATATTTTTCCAAAACAATTGTTCTAGTCTTTATCTGTTTACATGATTACAGAATTATGCGTTGTGTCCTTGACTTGAATAATTATATTATACTTCCATTGATACCACACAACATGTACTGATATTGGTGAACTGCCATTTTGTGCGAGGGTACCATCAAACCATTAACAATGTATATATGCTTGTTTGAAACCTTTTAATTGTATAATTATGCATTTGTACTAAAATAATGTCATTGCACTAAACCTAAGTTCTCTTTTGACAGATTTGACTATTGAATGTTCTGATAAGGTCATTGCTTTACTTTTGCTGGTCCCGAACGTTTGATTTGTTTTGTTTATTAGAAATTTCATTTTCTAGTGGATAAGAAGTTCGTCTTCTTAAATTCGGCATTTGCAGAGGATCTTGGATGCACTTTAGGGTCTTAAATTCACTTAAAAGTTTATTAAGGCAATCAAGTATAGTGTATCTAAAACATAGCTCATACTTACCAGTCGAGAATGTAGCCACGATAGAACAAATTCGTAATATTTTATTTTCAGGTAGCTTAAACAATCTCAATGCAACACAAGCTGTTGATGTTAAGATAGCAATAAGTCCAAGTATACTCATGCCTCTACAAATTGTAAACCAATCTGAAAGAACAAGTTTTAAGCAAAAAATATATGTTTTTTTTTACTTTTTTTAGAACCAGTGAGCTTTATTTACATAATAAACCCCTAGTTATTAAATTTGTAAACAAAATTACAAAAACAACTGGTGCAAACTGTAAAACGTAACCACTACTGTTTTCCCCCTATGAGTCTTTATTAAATTTGCAAAAAAAGTGCCGATTTTATCTTTGTTTCAAATAAAAAAATACTTGGCATGAGTAAAGTTTTTATCCTGTCCAGTACTATAGACAAAATTTCACATTACATTTCATTGCATATAAGATAATAACCATCACTGGAAGTTAACCAATCAAATTTCCACCCTTTCTTTCCTGTTTACAAGCTTTAGTAACCATGTAACCTCAAGTTTCTAAAATATTTTTATAGAAACACCAAATAAAAAAAAATGGTGCTTTGAAACACCCAAGATATATGTTTATGACTCAGAACTTTTTTACTGCAATGAAATGTAGGATTAATTTCCTACAACTGTCAAATTCAAGTGAATATTTTTTTCGAACCTTTTCGTATGCAACCGGATGTGACGTACTATGATTTGGTGGTAACTATGTATTACACCTAAATCCTTTAAATCGTGACTCCCATTTCATAAACTGACATTTTCATAATAAAATCCGACCCTTTTTCATAATCAATTGTTTTCTTTTAAATTGTTTTGTCATAAATCAGGCCGTTAGTTTTTTCGTTTAAATTGATTCATATTTTGTCTTTTATAGCTGACTATACAGTTTGCATTTTGCTCATTGCCGAAGGCCATACGGTACCTATGAATAATGCTGAAACCAGATTTAATTGTAATTGAGACGTAATCGCACCTTAAGGCCACAAAAAGACAGACAAAACTAAGGTGGAAATAAAAAATTATACGTCAAACAAAAGAAGCAATACCATGTCTAAACAAACGACTAAATGAACCAACAACAGTCTACAAAACATTACACAGAAAACCAAAGATTGAGCAAGACGAAGAAAAACAAGGGTTGATACAGATGCATAGTAAGGATACCCATATACTAATGCACTTGCGGCACCTGTCAGCCAAATCAGTGGTGACTTCATAAATTCATTGTTGGTAATCTCTGAAAGCCTGTTAACCAGTAAAATGAGGGCAAAATATACCGAAGGGATATTCAAACTCTTAGACGAAAATTAACTGACAATGCCATGACAATAAACGAAAAACGACGAAAATTCAAACAACAGTACACAAAACACAACATAGAAAACTAAAGACTGAGCACAACGAACCCCAACAAAAACCGGGGTGATCTCAGGTGCTCCGGAAGGGTGAGCAGATCGTGTGGATCAAAGAAAGAATAAAAGGAGGTCTTTAGATAATCGACATTGGACAAAAAAGTACGCTCAAGGATCCCTTGTGATTGTCTTATGTATACTGAAAGAGGTATAGCCAAGTTCCCTTGTCATTGTCAATGTTGTCAATCGCTATTGACAAATGACCAAAAAGTTATCCTGCAAGCAAGAATAAAAGTACGTAGATTATGCAATTTGTACTGCAAAGGTATTTTATTCAATTGAAAATTTAGATGTCCTGCTTTTAGTCATCTGTATTCTGATATCCATCGTCCACTTTAATTAGAACTCAACTGTAGTAATAATCATAAGCAAAATTAATAATTACATTAGATGTATGTTTCATTATAATACGTTATTCTGATTGGCTAACTGCAATCTCGCGTTATTCCTTAATCAACTTCATTTCAAAATGAATTGTAACATTCAAGATGACACGTGCTTCTACAATAAAGTGCACACAGGTAAATAAAAGAAAAAACTTGATAGTAATCGTATTTTCATGATCATAGCGAAAAAATGTAATTATAAGTATTGAATGCTTCTTTTAGTAACTTCATAGGGTTGTAAAAGCGTTGACCGTGCGTACATTTCTAGAATGAATTAAGCGCTTCCGCGCTTCATACAAAATGTACTTCGGTCAACGCTTTAACACCCCAATGAAGTTACAAAAAGAAGCATTCAATTCTTAATAAAATGTATATACAAAATGTAGAATATAATGAAAATAATACATGTATTGGAAAATGAAAACATGATCAAGTTAATGAATATACAGACAAAATGACAAAGAATCTATATCTAAATTGTTATCCTTTATTCTGACAAAAACAGAAAAAGTACAAAATGTTAATAAAATTAATATTGATGAAATTATACGGGTGGATAAAAAATCACAGTGATTGATCTAAATCAGAATGCCGCCGCGAACGGAGATCGTTTAGAAAATCAAAAAGGTTGTACAAACGGCACGGTTCACAATAACCCGAATAATCCAGTCGTTATATTTCACTCACTTCGATCGCTACATTGAATGACCGTAAGGGGGCGCTGTAATTATTCGAGTTAGGTTCACAAATATTCAAATAACGAATGACACATAGTGAGCCTCTTTATAAAAAAAAACATGGACAAAAATTTTAAATCATTTAATGAAAATGTACGTTCCAAAATGAAAACATTTTGTGGTCGAAAAACCCGTTCGTCTATTGAATATTTTATTGGTGTCTATAGCTATGTGTATTTATTCAGTCATACATTGGCAGGGTTAATAGGGAATGTAATTCCTTTACATTGTATTTCAGAACAAAAGCGTTGAAAATGATCCTCTAAACTATAGGCCTATAACGTAATAATCTACTCTAGGTAAACTGTTACATCAATATTGAACACAGGATTATGTAACTAGCTTGATGAATTATGTAAACTGAATTATGATGATTATGATGGGTGGCTGTTTAATATTCAGCGGTAAATGCAGGTAAATGCATATTCAGGACGAGAACATGTTACTGTATATGAATATGTACCCTGCTTTGTACTAGACCGACACGCTGAGCCGGATTTTTAACGTGCTAGTTCACAAGATAACAGTCCGCATGAAGACGTGCCACCCTACCCGTACATATTTTTGAGGCTCCGTGCCGACCAGTCTTTGCCCTTACTCCTTAATACTGCATGCTTAGCGGAGAATCAGAAAATACCAATTTTAAAGTCTTTGATTTCACCTGGCCGGGGCTCGAACCCACGACCTCCCGCACTAGGGGGAACAAGCTACCACGCGTACGAGACCACCGTTGCGGCTATATTCTAATTGAAAACCAAGAAGGATTAAGGAGGAATTATTCTACGACTGAACACATTTTTATCATAAATTGTACATTCTTTATTTGAATTAATGAAACCGAGAAAGAAATGTTACATTGTGCTTTTATCGACTTCAACAAAGCGTTGACTCTTACCGTGAAATTCAATTTTGTACAAGATCTTTTCCCTTGTGGGATAGGGGTACGGCAAGTGGAAAACCTTTCACCTACTTTGTTTTCTATATTTCTAAATGTTCTTCAATTTCTTTTTAAAAACCGAAGAATTTCATTTTTTTTTTAAATTATTTTACTATTATATTCGGAGGATACGGTTTTATTAGCAGAAAATAATCTCTGATCTAATGTACATATTTGACGCTTTTTACGAATACTGTGTAGAATTGAAAATGAAAATAAATACAAACAAGTCTAAAGTTCTGGTATTTTTAAGTGGCAGAATGCCAGCAAATAAAAACAAGTTTGCTGTAAATTGTAACGATATTGAAATTGTAAAAGAATACAAAACTAAAGTTTATGTGTTTTATCTTATAGAAGTAATACTTTTATTATCAATTAAAAATATCGTAAGGAACAAGCCACAAAAACTATGTAAAGTGTATCAACAAATTGTAGACATAACAATTTGTCAATATAGTGTGATCTCGACTTAACTTATGAAATGGTTTTACCAATCCTTTTATATGGATAAGAATTTGGGAGTTTGAAAATATAGATATACTTGAATGGGTACAATTTTGTAACATGAATTTACTTTTAGAAAAGTCTATCCAAGATTTCCAAGTGCTTGGAATTTATCCCATTACTATGTCTGTAAAAAGTTGCAAATGGTAAATTTTAGGAGTAGACTGTTAAATGGAAGAGAAGGTAAAATATGTGCTGTATTAAACAAACTTATGTTTAACATAATAATTACGGAAAAGAGTTACGAGGATATCATGTATTAAAAATATTTTTGTTAATTGTGGTATGTTAAATATATGGAATGCACAGTTTACTGAATAAAGGGTGTCAAAACCTATTAATGGAAAACTCAAATACCAGTTTCAACAAGAATGCTTTGCTTTTGTTGCAAAAAATAATATGCTATCGTATTTTCATTATTTTAACATTTTTCCATAAAATCAAAAAGCATTCGGTTGTCCTATTGAAGGTATTGGCTGCAAAATTGCAATTTTATACGAAGGACGTCGATAACAAACAATAATTATTTTGATCTGAAAGGCATTCCAACGCAACTTTTGTTCTGCTTAATAATGTCCTTCATACACACTTTCGTTTTAGATTAATACTCAAAATTTGCCAAAAATTGTTAAAAATTGAGGTCTCGGGCTACAATGTATCTCCTGGTTGTTTAAAATTTGTAGAGTTTTTACAAATAAGGCCAATTTCAATTCAGAACCTTAACGTTCACATATTGAGCCTTGATACTGTGAATTATACATGTAGTAAATATTGAAAGATTTTTTTTTAAATGGCTCAAGTGTGAAATAAATTCTTGGAAAATGCCCTACCTCTTTAATTTATGTCAGTATTTTTTTTTTAATAGAATAACAAACCTTTATCCGCATAATGTTCTATGTCCAAGCAATTTGGTTTACCATCAACGAAAACACATAGTTTCCATAACCCGTAATGGATTTCCCCAATCTTAATGAAGGAAGGAGTCGCAACACCAATTATATATAGCAGCGAAGCTATAGCTAGTATCAAGAAAGAGGCTGATAAGCTCGCCTCCCCCATCGGTTTAAAGGAAAACCAAGCCTGAAAAGTAATATTTACATTTTATTTTATACAGTATAGTATCTTCATTATATAATATAACAATTCAATCTTATAATAACCTTATATCATTTATGTACGAACTTACTGTGCGAGGCAGTTGACCTATCCGGAACAATTGCAAGGTGCTTTAATGATTTTTGCTTCTCATATTTTCCAAAGTATTGTATAACCTTTATGGCTTTTCCTTGGCTAAGCATATATGCTCTGTATTTGGCATTTTACATATTACCAAAGTTTTGTTATTTTGTATAAAACAAGCACGTATTACTTCAATCCTATACATTTCATAAGAAAAACCTAGAGCTTTCTTTTTCTAGCCAAAAAATTTTACCAGGATATATTTTTTAAAACCATACATACTTTCATGTTTTCTTTTAATGTTAAAATCAAGAAATGAAATATTTCTATTAACGGTGTGGGCACTCCATCAAGTGTTTCATAGCATAAAAAAAATGGCTCTTAAACATCTAGACAAATCCCAATCACACTTAAATTGAATTGTCCATAAAATATCTAGACTACATTTTATAATTGTTATGCCCCCGCCGTAACGGAGGGGGCATTAAGTGTTACCCATGTCCATGCGTCCGTCCCGTCTGTCCCGTCTGTCCGTCTGTCCCGTCTATCCGTCCCGAACGTCCCCATAATTGGTTTCCGTTCTTTAACTTTAGTTTGCCTCAACCAAATGTTATAAAACTTATACACAATGCTTATTACCACAAAACACAGATCAAGTTAGAAATTGGATGGTGTCACTTTTACCGTTCTTGTATTATGCTCCTTTATAAACATAAAAATCGCGGAATTTTTCGTTTCCGTTCTCCAACTTTAGTTTGCCTCAACCAAATGTTATAAAACGTATACACAATGCTTATTATTACAAAACACAGATCAAGTTTGTGGCGTCACTTTGACCGATCATGAGTTATGCCCTTATAAACATAAAAATTGCGGAATTTTTCGTTTCCGTTCTCTACCTTTAGTTTGCCTCAACCAAATGTTATGAAACTTATACACAATGCTTTTTATCACAAAACACAGATCAAGTTTGAAATTGGGTGGCGTCACTTTTACCGTTTTTGAGTTTTGCCCCTTTTTAAATGGAAATTTTTCTAAATCTGTCTTTTCCGTTCTCTAACTTTAGTTTGCCTCAACTAAATATTATGAAACTTATACACAATGCTTATTACCACAAACCACAGATCAAGTTCGCAATTGGGTGGAGTCACTTTTACCGTTCTTGAGTAATGCCCCTTTATATAAATGGAAAAATTGCTAAATCTGTCGTTTCCGTTTTCTAACTTTAGTTTGCCTCAACCAAATGTTATGAAACTTATACATTTTGTACACAATGCTTGTAATCATAAAACAGTCTTAACTACGTGAACTCTGCATCTGTATGTGGAAGTTGACTCATATATATTTACAAGCGGGGGCGTCATGTAGGGCCCATAGACACATTCTCCATTTATCTATCCATTCAATCAAATAACATGACCATCATGGCTACGAAATTGCACATAAGAGTAAGTACCTTAACTGTATAATATATTAAAATAAAAAATAAGAAGATGTGGATGATTGCCAACGAGACAAATCTCCACGAGACCAAATGACGTACACTACCAAGAATTATATCACACGTTTATTGTACATTTTTACCCTCTTGTAAATCAGTACTGAACGGCTACATGATAAAATTGTAATGTTCTACTTTTGGTAAATTCAGTACTGATGTTTTTAGTACTGTAACAGTACTGATTTTTGCTGTACTGTAACAGTACTAATTTTTTCAGTACTGTAACAGTAATGATTTCAACAGTACTGTAACAGTACTGATTTTTTCAGTACTGTCACAGTACTGATTTTTGCTGTACTGTAACAGTACTGATTTCTTCAGTTCTGTAACAGTACTGATTTTTGCTGTACTGTAACGGTACTGATTTCTTCAGTACTGTAACATTACTGATTTCTATAGTACTGTAACGGTACTGAGTTTTTCAGTTCTGTAACAGTAGTTTTCTTTCAGTAATGTTTCAGTACTGATTTTTTCATTATTATTTCAGTACTGTTTCTAGAGTGATTTGTTTCAGTAGTGATTCAATACTTATTTTTGATTGCTGTTCCTTCTTGATATTTCATCTTGTTGAAGTCACTCTTTTTGTGATGTCTTTTTTTGTTAATTTAATATTCCATAACGATAAATAAAATTAAGGAGATGTTGTATGATTGCCAATAAGACAACTATCCACTAGATAGACAATTAAAATGCATGCGGATATTAAGTACTCTTTTGTTAATTCAGTGTCTTCTATACCCAGGTTTATAAATTGAGTGTGGTTTAAAGAATTTGAGTAAATAATCCTTGATGTTGCAAAATGAAATAGCATCTGTAGGATTTTTGAAATTACACATCACATTAGAGTTCCAGTGAGACTTAGGTATGAGTCCCGTATGACCAATGTCAATCTTTTCTGAAAATTGTCTGAATAAGGTTTGTCTAGGATGGGTTATAGCATGGAGAATGGAAACGGGGAATGTGTCAAAGAGCAGTAAAAACAGCCCAAGGCCTCCGATGGGTCAACGCACTGAGAAAATCCCACACTCGGAGGCGGGCTTCGTCTGGTCCCTAAACAATAGTGTATACTTGTTCAGCGAAATGGACGCCACACTAAACTCCAAAACATACAAATGAACCAAAATTTAAAAAAAACACACACAAGACTAGCAAAGACTTGAGGTTCATGATTTAGGACGGGTGCAAAATGCTGCAGAGTTAAGCATGTTTTTTGAGATCTCAACCCTCCCCCTTTTCCTCTAGCCAATGTTGAATAAACAAACACACAGCAAATTGCACAGTAGCACTCAGTTTAAAAAAAGTAAGAGTCAGATGTTATAATAGGTAACAGAAGAAAACTAAGCAAAATGACAATGATAAACATAAATTAACAGAGGACTACTAGCAGTTACTGACATGTAAGCTCCAGACTGCAATTAAACTGATTGAAAGATTATTTCTTCATCATGTGAAAATCAACCACGACCCCCCCCCCCCCCCTAGAGGGTTACTTAGATGTGAACAAATCTTTATATCTGCAATCTGTCCTATTAACCTTAACTGCAGGGCATATGTAACTAAAAAATACATGCAATTTTGTGTTAGAATATATATAAATATCCTGTTAACAGGAAGTTGAAGGAGGGTGAATTTTAAACTGCATTACTCAGTATAGCATGTTCACAGGAAGACTGATGACTTTCAGGAAACTCTTGATTTGTAGTTCCTCAGAAAACTTTGACGGATTTGCATATTACAGACGGACATACAGAAGTAAAACAGTATAAAAATCTGAATACTCATGTCCAACAGACTGATTAATGTCTGAAGAATGTTATTTGGTACATATATTAACCTTTTCGATTTTTGAACATAAATGCCCCCAAAAAAGACCTTGTCATACCTTCTCCTTTCGTTACATGAATTTGAATTACTTTTTGAAAGTATTTCAATACTGGTACAAAAAAACCACCTGTTGTTAATTACGAGATAACTATTGTTTTATCTCGTAATTACGAGATAATTATCTCGTAATTACGAGATAATTATCGCGTAATTACGAGAAAACTATCGCGTAATTACGAGATAAGAAGTTTTTTTTATCTCGTAATTACGAGATAACTATCGCGTAATTACGAGATAATTATCGCGAAATTACGAGAAAACTATCGCGTAATTACGAGATAAGAAGTTTTTTATCTCGTAATTACGAGAAAACTATCTCGTACTTACGAGATAAAAATTCATTTGGCCAAGTAGATTAAGAGGAGAAAGATTTTTGTAAAAGATTAAAAAAATTTACTTAATTGCAGAAATGACTTTAAAGGGCAATAACTCCTTAAGGGGTCAATTGACAATTTTGGTCATTTGACTTATTTGTAGATCTTACTTGGCTAAACATTTTTGCTACAGTTTATATCTTTCTAATAATCAAGATAATAACCAAAAACTGAAAAATAATCATTGAAATTACCAATTCAGGGGCAGCATCCCAACAACGGGAAGTCTGATTCGTCTGAAATTTTTTACCCTGTCATATTTGCTCTAAATGCTTTAGTTTCAGACATATAAACCATAAACTACTTTAACCCCCCTCAACCCCCCCCCCATATGTTCGATTTTTAGCCATGGTGGATATCTTGGTTGGTGGGCGGGGTCTTTGGATACATTTTTTTTTTAAACTAGAAACCCTAAGGATGATTAAGGCCAAGTTTGGTTCAATTTGGCCAAGTCGTTTCAGAGGAGAAGATTTTTGTAAAAGTTAACGGACGACGACGGACGACGGACGCCATGTGATGGGAAAAGATCACTTGACCCTTTGGGTCAGTTGAGCTAATAAAAATAATATAAGTATTCGGAGTTTCATATCATTTACATTCAACGTTTTTTATTGGATATTTTTTTTTACTATCAATGTTTGGGTTTTAACATTGATAGTAAACAAAATATCCGATAAAACAACGTTGAATGTAAATGATATGACACTCCGAAGTTTTATATTATAGGACTAATCTATCCATCTGTAAAAATCTTCAGATTAATATATATCAACTTGATAATAATAATCTGTTGGTCTTGCAGTTTTGATTTTATATTGTAAATTCAGAAATTTTACATGTATATGGCAATTAATATTGTAAATTTTGAAGAAAGGACAAAATCTGGGATATTATTTATTGTGATTTTAAAAAAATGAATACAGATACATGTATTAGATACTAGAATGTGGGTTCTTAGGGACTTATCGTTTTTTATCTGGGAGGGGGGCTGGTCAAAATACAGGCGGATCAAGTTTTTTTCTGTATGTGGAAAAGGGGGTTCAATTTTTTTTATAAATTTAAAGTGGGGGGATCAATATTTTTTGCACATGGAAATGAGTAGTTTACATACTTCAAGAGACAAAATATCAAGAAGAACGTTACAACAGTAAAATGGAAATATATTTTTATCACCATTCATATACAGTTATAAGTAAGACATCATATGACTTAGGTGATGTAGGAAGCTGCCTGGCATTTTGTGTCAATGGAATAAAATGCATTGGTGCTTCATAACCCGAATAAATCCAGTCGTTATTTTTCACTCACTTCTACATTGTATCATTACATTAACAAGCATTTATACTACCAAGTTTTGTTTTAATCAGTTTAATAGTTTGAATGAAATTACAAGTTAGTATAAATCAAAATGAAATCTACAGCGATTTGTGAAGATTTTGGTAAAAAAATTCAAATCACGGAGCATTATGAAAGAATATAGTGAAGAGCAATATATTCTCCAATAAATGATCCAATGTTCATCTAATCTGCATACAAACAGTTGAATATTGATACAAAAGACTGAGATGATGAACAACACTAATGTACCTATTTGTTTTTATTATATAAGATATCCCTTTGGGTCAATTTATACCTTTCTTTCCTTCAAAATTTGTATTTTTAGGCTAACAAATCTAAATTTTGGTGTTACTATCACACATTTATGAATGAAATGTGACAATAAATGAGTTATTGAATTGTTCAAGCTGAAAGCATGAACTATCCATATAAAAATTTACCGACTCAATGGAGGTTTCAATATAAAGGCCTAGCGTAAAACTTGAGTTTATGTAGTGTTCACGAGAGGGAAATATAATAGATTCCTCTTAGTAAATAATGTGTTGTTACTGTTTCAAAATGTTTACTTTTAAATGTATATCTATAACAGAGTTACTTAGGACCAAGTTTTCTTTAATAGCCCAATATAGGAAATTAGATAAAGAAAGTCAGAAAAAGCATCCCAAAGCACTCTATACTAATATTCATGGAAGAGCAATTTTCCCTCAAATATGTTTATGGACTCAATCCACTAAGAATATTTCATGTTTGCAATATATCCGTGAAATAACATGATAAGTGTTTTGCATGTTAAAATTATGGCAAGTTTAATAGAGGGGGGATCACATTTTTTAAATGTTTTTACGGGGGGGGGGATCAAATAAAAATAGTAAAATATTATGGGGGGATCAAGAAAATTTCATATGTTTGATTTCAAAATGGGGAAATGCAGTACATCACATTCCTTAATTTTTATTTTTCATATCTCCTATATTTGTATATGAGCAGTTTTTATCACTTGATTTCTGTTAAGCAATTGGATAAAAAGTTGGTCTCGCTTCTCTTTACGCCCTGTCACTTAAGGTCATCTATGGTAAACTGAATCTGCCTACAAAACTAGTTGGGGTCAGATTCCTACCAGCGTACAGCGTAACTGTATAACTTCCCCCTAAAATGAATTTGTTGTTTCCTTTCCTTTCGGCCAATAGTTCGAGGACTTTAATACATCCATTGCTTACAAATTGTTAGGTTTAAAATGTCCTTCAAAAATGGAGATTATTTGGCCCTACCCCCTCAGTCACGGTCTATTGACTTTGAAACTTTTGCTTATTTTACATGTATTAGCTTGTGAATAGTTTAGTTTAGGGGGAACCATTAGTGGTACATTTGTAGTTCAATGGTATTTGTTTTGCAGTTGTATAAGTTAACATATATATTAGTTTGTGATTAGATCAGTTTAAGAAGAACTGCTAATGTTAGGTCAATGATATTTGGTATTTAAATTTATTGTCATTTGTATCATTTAACAAAATCGGATTCAGTTAATTTAGACATTCGGACATTTTTTTAAATTCCGTTTGTAAACAGGGAGTGGTTATTGAATATAAAATATTATTGTAGTATTAAACCAATTTTTAAGACGTTTCGGCCATTGGCCTTCTACAGTTTCTTTATTTTTCTTCTCAACTACATGGCAGACATTTTTTCTTTTTCAATCATTAAGATGTAATAGATATAATAAATATAAAATAAACAAGTCAAAACTTTTTGATGATGAAGATTTTAATTTTTAATATTAAAAAATGATTTTTTAATATTAGAAAATGATTTCTTAATATTAAAAAATGAATTTCTAATATTAAAAAATGAATTTCAAATATTAAAAAATCATTTATTAATATTAGAAAATGAATTTCTAAAATAAGAAAATACTTTCGAATTTGTAATATTAAAAAAGGAATTTCTAATATTAATAAATGATTTTTTAATATTAGAAATTCATTTTCTAATATTAGAAATTCATTTTTTAATATTAGAAATACATTTTCTAATATTTGAAATTCATTTTCTAATATTAGAAATTAATTTTCTAATATTAAGAAATCATTTTCTAATATTAGTGTTTTTCTTTTTTAATATTAGAAAATGATTTTCTTATATTAGAAAATGATTTTTTAATATTAAAAAATGATTTTCTAATATTAGAAAATAGCTCTTTTTGTCCACTTTGGAATGCCATAGTTCTCTGCTGTTGTCTCAAAGTCTTGCCGTTGATATTATTATCGTAATAAAAATTTCTTCTGAACAAAAAGTATAGTAAGTAAATTCAGAGAGAAATGCGAGAACGTTTAAATGAGGATGATTCATGTGTGGCATATATATATTTGTTCTTCTAACGCACTATGAATTGCATGATTATTGAAAGTATTAAGTTAAATACCGTATAGTCTACAGCGTCGAAATTTCTTTATCATAGTGCTCAAAAAGTGCCAAAACCGTATTTTTTAGTGACAAATGAATTATTGATCAACTAGTTTTTAAGCAATAGTCTGTTTCATATTTGTATCGCGTTTTACATTAGAAACAAGGATGGGCTCGACTTTTGACTTACTGTGGATAGAATATCACATTTTCTGAACTTCTGCTGATTTGTTTGATAAATGCACGTACACGTCTAGAGTTTGGATACAAAAATCGATCTTTAAACATAACAATCTCGACCCAAGTGCTGTTATCGAAATTGCTCAATTCAGTGAAAATGGACAGAAATGATTCCCTTCAAACATGAAAATGTTCACTCGAAAGGAAAACTATTAAAATTAGAATAGGCATGACATTTTGTAGTTAAAGAATAGTTTTCAATGTTAAAACACAAATATTTACACATTTTTCATATTTTGAAATGCTATAATCTGTTTCAAAAATATACTTTTATACGAAAATGGTTTCATTTAAAACTGTTGTTCAAAATTCACCGTATTAGTTACATATTGGATCGGTTTTGGTATCAATATAATTAGTACTTGATGACATATAAAGAATCGTTGGAGTAAGTGGACATTATCTTCGGGTCCTTTTTAGCAGTACCGCATTTACTAAAAAAATCAGGATTTTTTTTTCACATTTTTCGACTGGGGTCACCTCTGATAAAAAATTGTGAAAATTCAGAGAGTAATGCGAGAACGGTTTGAGGATGATTTATGTGTGGCATATATATTAGTGCATCTAATGCACTATGAATTACATGATTCTAGAAAGTATTAAATATCGTATACAGCGTCGACATTTCTTTATCATAGTGCTCAAAAAGTGCCAAAAAAACAGTAATTTTACTTGATATTTGATGTGAAACAGTATTTTTTGGTAACAAATGAATTAATGATCAACTAGTTTTTAAGCTATAGTCTGTTTCATATTTGTATCGCGTTTTACATTAGAAACAAGGGTGGGCTCGACTTTTGACTTACTGTGGATAGAATATGTCATTTTCTGAACTTCTGCTGATTAGTTTGATAAAAGCACGTACACGTCTAGAGTTTGGATACAAAAATCGATCTTTAAACATGACAATCTCGACCCAAGTGCTGTTATCGAAATTACCCAATTCAGTGAAAATGGACAGAAATGATTCCCTTCAAACATGAATATGGTCACTCGAAAGGAAAACTATAAAAATTAGAATAGGCATGACATTTTATAGTTAAAGAATAGTTTTCAATGTTAAAACACAAATATTTACACATTTTTCATATTTTGAAATGCTATAGTCTGTTTTTAAAAAATGTACTTTTATACGAAAATGATTTCATTTAAAACTGTTGTTCAAAATTCACCGTAGTAGTTACATATTGGATTGGTTTTGGTATCAATATAATTAGTACTTGATGACATATAAAGAATCGTTGGAGTAAGTGGACATTATCTTCAGGTCCTTTTTAGCAGTACCGCATTTACTAAAAAAAATCAGGATTTTTTTTTTCACATTTTTCGACTGGGGTCACCTCTGATAAAAAATTGTGAAAATTCAGAGAGTAATGCGAGAACGGTTTGAGGATGATTTATGTGTGGCATATACATTTGTGCATCTAACGCACTATGAATTGCATGATTCTAGAAAGTATTAAATACCGTATACAGCGTCGACATTTCTTTATCATAGTGCTCAAAAAGTGCCAAAAAACAGTAATTTTACTTGATATTTGATGTGAAACAGTATTTTTTGGTAACAAATGAATTAATGATCAACTAGTTTTTAAGCTATAGTCTGTTTCATATTTGTATCGCGTTTTACATTAGAAACAAGGGTGGGCTCGACTTTTGACTTACTGTGGATAGAATATGTCATTTTCTGAACTTCTGCTGATTAGTTTGATAAAAGCACGTACACGTCTAGAGTTTGGATACAAAAATCGATCTTTAAACATGACAATCTCGACCCAAGTGCTGTTATCGAAATTACCCAATTCAGTGAAAATGGACAGACATGATTCCCTTCAAACATGAATATGGTCACTCGAAAGGAAAACTTTAAAAATTAGAATAGGCATGACATTTTGTAGTTAAAGAATAGTTTTCAATGTTAAAACACAAATATTTACACATTTTTCATATTTTGAAATGCTATAGTCTGTTTTTAAAAAATGTACTTTTATACGAAAATGGTTTCATTTAAAACTGTTGTTCAAAATTCACCGTAGTAGTTACATATTGGATCGGTTTTGGTATCAATATAATCAGTACTTGATGATATATAAAGAATCGTTGGAGTAAGTGGACATTATCTTCAGGTCCTTTTTAGCAGTACCGCATTTACTCAAAAAATCAGGAATTTTTTTTTCAAATTTTTCGACTTGAGTCACCTCTGATAAAAAATTGTGAAAATTCAGAGAGTATAGCGAGAACGTTTTGAGTGTGACATATATATTTGTGCATCTAACGCACTATGAATTGCATGATTCTAGAAAGTATTAAATACAGTATAGGTTACAATAAACCATTAGATTTTATGGGCGCAGCCATTTAATGAACATAACATGGTATTCAGAATTAAGAGTATGGCTAATCCTGATTGGTCGATATGTGCGCCCGTTATTTTTTATCATTAGAGACTTCGTGCACTCTGCATTATACCAAAGGCCAAATAAATTATTTTCCTTAGCCCTAACGGAACTGAGATGTCTTTTCAACGCTAGGATAAGACACGTGTTTTAAGTGCAAAATTGATAGGCATGCGAGATAAGTACAAATTACGTTAAGAAAAGCAACGGGAACCTATATTTTTTGGACCAAAAAATACTGTCCGATATAAAACTGATCATTAAAATTTTCGAAACCATTTTTCCGGTGACTGCAAGAGAAAAAGAAAATTTTTAATAAACAAATATATTTCAGATTTATATGATATGGCTATTTGCCATTGTTTGTTCTAGACTGACATTCTGAGATTTATAGATTTTATGCTGATACACATAATATAACATTCAAAGAAATTACGCCGCAGGGGCGGATCTATGATCTTTAAAAGGGTGGTTCTCTAAAAATAAATATAAACTGTGAAGCTTAGCGATGCAGAAATCTGTTTGGACGATTTTATGCTAAACAGTGATACATTATCCATTCAAAGGGGGTGGGGTGTACGCCCATTTCGTCTTCACATTTCAAAATTTTGACAGCAGATCTCTTAGAAATTTTTAAAACGTTGCGAACTTTTGAAATCGTTACAGAAATGTAATATATCAAGAGGAAGAAATAAATACACCGTCGATATATTATCGGTAACCAAATGGACAGACACTCATGTATGATGTAGCATGATTTAGGAACAATGTACAATTTTGGGTCCAATTGACCCGAAATGAAATTTTATTTAAAACTGTCTTAGTTTGCAGAATAGAATGTTGAAACACTTTACTTCAATTAAACTTATGGGCAATGAAGACAGTAAAATCAGTGAAATGTCGAACTTGCCAAAGAATGTGTCAATTTGACACACAGGATAATAAGAAATAATACAAAAGCATCCCAAAAGATATTTGGTAAATCGCCAAATGAGCTCCAAATCGTATCTGGTCTATTAACTTAAAAATATATATATATAAAGTAATGGACGTGTTAACACTTTTAGGTCTATATCCGAATTGACTCAGAATGACCCTTTGACGTCATGAAACAATCACGCTCGAGAATAATGACTTTTAACTTTTATCGTAAACTTTAGACACCTCGCGACATGAGTAGCACTCAGGTGGTATGACACTGGGCGCTTTCAGATGGTAAATGCCTATGTTCATAACATCCAGGTCAATTGTGTCCAAAACAACACGCGATATTACTTCATGTTTAAAGAGGGTTTGCAATAACCATATAAAGTTGCCAACTGAACAGGCTGGATTCACAATATTTTGTGAGGATTTTATGAAAAGACAAACTTTCCAAATGTAGCCAGTGCCATTGATGGTACAAACATTCGAATAAAAGCTCCAATGGAGGATTAACACCTCTATGTAAATAGAAAAAAAACGACCATTATATTTACGGTTCAAGCAGTTGGTGGTTCAAATATGAATATGAGTCTGCTACATAGTAAAGAGTTATTCTTCTCCACATCGTCAATCAAATTTTGAATATCCTGCGACGTAAAATTCGGAATCCCTTTATTACTCATGATTATGTATAATATATATATAATAATTTCTTTCCTTATATAGTAGTTCATTAACGTATTTGCACGGGCATTTTTTTAAATATAAAGAAATACTTCGTTAGAAATGATGTGTCATTTTTTTTATTAATATTCGGATTCAATTGATATCTGTGTTTAACTTCATTCAAATATATATACAAGCAACCTTGGAATTAGGTTGAGAATGATGATATATGATTTTATCTAATAAAATATAACTACTTTATTTCTAAAGAAATATGAAAAAAAAATAATTGTATAAAAAAAAAATGGTTTGACTTGCATTAAATCTAAAATTGGGTTCACATACATCCGTGTACGTTAAAAGGTAAACTAAACGTTTTAAGAATATTCAAACGAAATTCTCGAGAGTCTATACTTTGAAATGTTCGATTCAATTTCAAATGTATATACATGTATATGTATAACATTTATAAAACAACTACAGTCAAAACTAGACAAAAACGAACAAAAATCATATTAAACGCAAAAGCCTTTGGCCTGACTAGAGTTTCAAACTTGTCAAAGTTGTCTTAAGAAGTGGTCTGTTTTCGTTTTAGACCTACTTTTAAAAAAATTTTATCGTAAGTTTTTTTTTTTAATTTGACGTCTGATTTCGTATTTGCTGTCTGTTTACGATTTTAGCGTCTGTTTTCGTTCTTGACGTCTGTTATCGTTTTTGAAGTCTGTTTTTGGTTTTAGTGTCTGTTTTTTTTTTAAATTTGTTCAATTTTACAAGAATGGCAGCCCATACATATACTCTAAAATAATACGTTTTATAGAATTAAAGCAAAAAATTAACAAAATAATGTATATTATTGATGTAAAGATTCATGAATGATACAACCCTCAATTCAAAACTTAAAATTTGATTTTGCTTGACAAATACCATTTTTAGAAATAGGTGTATCGTAAATTCGACATTTTTTAAATGACCCGTATAGAGCGGACTTGATACACAAATTATATATCAACTATAAATTAAGCAACAAATAGAAATAAACCTACTATATTTTTAGTACTACTGATTGTATGCTCCAACTATTGTCACTATCCTATAGCCTTAAGTTAACTTGAATACAAGAAAGACTGTTTACACTGATGATTTTTAATGGGGTTTTTTAAATATATAGCTTAGTGCATCATTGCACATTTTAGTAAATAGAATTGATTTTATAAAGAAGAATTTTTCCATACATCCTGTATGGTTTGGCAGAATTGTATCATTCTTCTCCATTCGGAACATAATTATTTATAAATAGATTTTGTAGTCATTTAATTTAAACAGGAAAAAAACTAATCATAATAATGTGTGGATAATTTGGATAATTACATGAATGGAAAAGTACTGAGCTGAGTGTGATCGTGTCAGTAGTACTATAGTTTTATAGTGTATGTTAAGATTAAGAATCTGCTATGACAATAGATAGTTAAAGCTTTAATAATGCATCTCTCATTATATCTTCTGTTGTTTTAAAGCAATTAGTCTGATCATCATTCTTTTTTATTCTTCCTGTTTATTTTAAAGAGTTCAAAAGGTCTTTTCATCGAACACTTTTCATTTAGAAAAGAATCTGAAATAGCCATTGCGTTTTCAAAACAAAAAAGACCGTTAAAAATAACGTATGAATTGATTTCTAGGCGTACAACCTTCATCAATTTACACGCTTATGATAAATAATGTTAGGAATCAAAAACATAAGACGTTTATGAGCACAATCCAAAAAGGCCTAATTAGAACAGCTCAAATCGTGTAAAGTCAATTTCATCTGAGGGAGTGAAACCTTAGTTTTATAACAATACTTTGATGAACTGGAAATTTATACATAAAAAGTAAATGTATCCTTTACTATATATACAGTAGATCGATCATGTCAATACTCGAGCACTGGCTAAACTGAGTGCAATGAAACTAATTACATATCATGCATATGTAATGGGAAAAACTATTATCGGTAATTTCCCATTTATTTTCAAGTATCATGTTTGTTTTTAAACAATGCCTTTGTTTCCTTGTGTTTTAGTAAACGAAAATGTAAAATCTACTTTACAAAAAGGAAAATAAGAAATTTTGATATTGTTGTGGGGTTTGTGTTGCTTTGTGTTTATTTTTGTATGTAGTGTTTTGTACACTATGACAGTTGTTTGTCTTAAAGCCTTTTTTGTGTTTTGTCAATGTTTTGTCGAGCTCTGTTCTGGTATTTGCTGTTTCTCCGCCAAGCACGCGTTTTTAAGGCTGGTCGTCTTTTAAGGAGTCATAATGCTGTGTCTGGTTAAAGTGACAAGTCTTCCTGCGAACTGATACCTTGTGAACTAGCACGTTAAAAATCCGGCCCAGCGGGTTTATATTCATATTTCACAAAAAAAAATCGTCTATTATTAAACATTTCTCTTTCTAATTAAAATAAGATAACAGGTTTTGGCACAGCTACGAATCATATAAATATCTGTGAATAAAACACTAATTTCTGTTTATCATCAAAAGACATAACATCTCTTTTAAAACGTTTTGCTTCGTCAAATAAATCATTCAGGCGACATACTTAACATTATAAAACTTGGGGAAAATCATCGGGAATACCCTTTCCATTTTACACATAGATATATACGAGATTAATAGTACCTAATTAAGCCTTTTTTGCACTTCAGAATATTTCGAAATAATGATATTGATTGAATTTATTCAAATGTTTCGTAATAAAGTTAATGGTATGTGTTTGAGCTTTTGATTTTGCCATTTGATAAGGGAATTTCCGTTTTGAATTTTCCTTGGAGTTCGGTAATTTTGTTATTTTAATTTCTACGGCATTACGTTATTAATAGATCGATAAGACAGAAAAGTAAACAAATTAGTATATGGATTAGAAATTACGAAAGCGAAATAGCGCCACACACACTTTGATTGTTGATTAAGAAATAGGTCACAACTCAAAGACAACAGATGATGATGGGGGTTTTTAACGACCTTGAATACCCATGAGGGTCTTGATAACAGTGCTTTTACGTATTTCTTTTATCTCAGAAATTCCAGGAAGGTCTCAATCGATCACGAAAATACTCGATTCTCGTATTTATCGGCAAAATGAAACGGTCTATTATATCCATACCGTCGAGTTGGACTACTCTGATATTCATTGATAATTGTAACTTTGATACATGTCTATATGAAAAATGTGTATCTTGATAAATTGAAAAAGAAAACTTGTGGAGAATTTTGATTCTCAGATTATTCATTTCCCGAAAATACAATCACCATCACTTCGATTCATCGTATCAGACTTATAGTGTTTTATGTCTACTTTTTGATAAAAAAAAAGAAGATAAATTTTATATATTTGAGATCTAGGTGCAATGATCTACCTCCCTATACAACTTTAATATTAGATTCACGGTAAGTATAGTGTCCGGCTAATATCGTGTTTTTTCGAGTGATTTGATCGTTTTTTTTCGAGTGTGACCACTTTTTTTCGAGTGGATTTGATAAAAAAATGTAAACAAACAGACTTCTTTACTGGAAAGACGTAAAAAAAAAAGAAGATGCTAGAACCTTATATTTAATATCATATAAGGTAAATTAGTGTTTGTGATAAAAATAAATTATCAACCCAACATTATTTTGTTTTAAAAGCGTTAAATTTAGCCTTACAATGCTATATTTTAAAATGTAGATTAAAAACATTTTTATACACATACAAATGCAAATGTCAACGGAAATGCATACATGGAATATGTCTATACAGACACTTTACAAGAATCTTTGTTTTTGCTTTGAAAAGGACATTTTTGAGAGTAAATTCGTTGATATATGTCCATGTTTTTTCGAGAGCAGTTTGTGTTTTCTCGAGTGCGTCCTTGTTTTATCGAGTGAAGAAAACACAATTTTGTAATATATGTCAGTGCATTTACGTTTAAATAAACAATGAAAAGGTTCAAATAAAGTACTTTTCAAGCACGAAACAATGCATTAAACCAGTTTGATAATGCTGTATTTACACGTACATTTCATAAAACAGCATCATTCATTTGCATTCAGATATCTGCATGTTTGTGTACCGATACTGTATTTCATACAGTAAATATTTCGTGATGTAAACGATCTTTATGTGAGCTCAGACATACATACACATAGTGTGTAAAGCGGGTAAATGTGGTTTTTTTTAAACAGAAAATACATCCTAAATGTTACATTTACTGTTTGTCTTGATGAGAATATGTTTTATCGTTCTAGAAATGGAAATCAAGAACAATGTTCAAATGCTTCTACTGTGAAGCAGTCTGATAAAGCGTATGCTTTATTTGGTCACATAGAAATAAAACACCATCATAACTTCATTTCCATCAGTAATTAAAAGAATTATATTAGTGAGGTGTACGCATATCATAAACACATTTGTTGTTTTTTTTATTATTTTCAAAAGGATCGTATTAAAACTTACAGATTATTTATTTCGTTGTTTATTAAATACATTGGATAAGTCCCTGAGTTTATCATCAGTTCAGTAGTAAGTACTTCGGTTTTGACATGATTTATAACAAACCTTTCTAAAATTATTTACCTTCAAGGGGGACTGGGAAATAGAAATATGGTCATTTAGGTCCTCTTCCGACCGGCAGTGAAACCCTTGTCAAAGTGGGGCGTCCGTTTAGCTGTGCGGGATGTACACAGTCACGTCCGGTCAGAATGGGCGTGCCACGTTCACTGCACGCTGAGAACCCTTGCAACATCTCTTTGAGGGGTCCGTAGGTTTGCCTGTTGCAAGGCAAAATTTCTGTCCATATCCAATATACCATTTATTTTAGTGGCAGTCTGAATTTCCTGACCTTCATCCCGAACGTCGTCTGTTACATGACCTACATATTGGATTTATTGTTAATTGATGCTCGTCTTGGACATGCACGAAATATTTGCCACTGGACGTTAAGCAACCAACAATCAATCATTTAAAATTGTCCGTTTAGATTTAAAAATTATAAAGAAACTAAGATATTTCAGCTCCATCAGGCTAAGTTGACCTTAGATGGATTTGGCTACTTTTTAGGTCCTTTTGGTCATATAGCTCTTCAAAAAGAGGAACGAAAGATACCAGACACCGGGACAGTCAAACTCATAGATCGATTACAAACTGACAACGCCATGTTTCGGTTCTCACAATCCTTGGCTTTCCAATATTCGGCTTTGAGCGTTCTGGATGAAAAAATCCAGAAAAACGCTTCAGACGCATAAAATTTATAAAGTGTTGTTTTCATTCCATTCAATTCATATGTTATTGTTTTTTTATTTTTTTTTTGGGGGGGGGGGGGGCGGGGGGAGGGGGGGGGGGGGCTTTTTTGTAGAATATTTTAGTTTATATTGATTTTTTACTGCTTTTCCTTATAGATTTCTTGCTCTTATGTTTTTTCGTCACTATGAAATATATATATTTATCATAAAACATTATTGACGGTAAAAATAAAATGAAATTGGAAGATTATGAGTCGGCCTTCAAGTTTAAACGTTTTAAAAGGCGCCAAACTTCATCCTAACCTGAGACAAGACCGTTTTAAAAAGGACCCAGTGATTTCTTATATATCGTATAACTTCAAGGTTATGGTAATATGTTTTCAAAACAGAAAGTTATCATTAAACTGAAAAGAGTTAAATTTGATCAACATAACAATATGTTTTTGTGACTTATTAAGAATAAATACTATTGTCCTTCGCTAAATTTCAGTTACAAATTATAAAAATTCAGTTTTTGAGCCCAAGATTGTCTTTTTTCTTATTTACATTTTCTTCAAAAAACCCGGACAATTTGTTGAAAAACTCGGACGTTTTAGATGTTGCTCTCGAAAAAAACACGGACAATATGAAACACTGAAATATGAGTGAACTACATGGAAATTGTGCGTCATTTGTGCTCAAAATATGTATAGTATTCAGAATAAGACGAACAGTCACGAATACAACTATTATATTCGCGTGATAGCAGTAAATCGATCTGATCGCATGTAATATCACTCGAAAAAACCTGATCTACACTCGAAAAAAGTAGACCGATTCACTCGAAAAAAAAACACGATATCAGCTGGACACTATATACCTACCGTGAGATTTCTACGATTTTTTTTCCGAACTATACTGTTATGTATCCACACTCCTCATTGAATTTTAATGAAACTTTTTAATTATTTAAATGGACACCGAAAGTGCAAAGCGTTTGACTGTCTACCTCATGATCTTATTATTAAACTTGAAAAATATGGCCCAAGTACATCTGCACAAGATTTATTAAAAAATTATCTCACAAAAAGGAAACAGTGTGTAAAAATTGGACAAAGTATTAGTCAAATGCTTGATATTTATAAAGGTGTTCCACAGGGATCAATACCTGGCCCAGGCCTGTATTATTTAATGTCTTTATTAATGACATATTCCTGTTTGTTATACACTTCGCTTATATAACTATGCTGATGATAACACCCGTTCTAAATCTTGCACTTTTTTTTAATCATTTATTAAACCTTTAGAGGAAGATAATAACTCCCTAATACCATGGTTCTCATGGCAAACCCAGAAAAATTCCAAGCAATTGCAATAGGTTAGAAAAAACACATCTATAAAATACAGTGTTCAACTTTAGAGGAAACAGTATCAGTGTGATGATGAGGTGGAATTTTTTGGTGTAACAATAGATTTTAATCTCGATTTCAATACACACATCATTTTTTACATAATTTGATAGACATTAAAGATAATGCATATAATCTTAAGTTCAAAGGCATAGCTGATATACAAAGACCAAAAACAATAAGGTATGTAAGAAAAAACTTTAGTTATGAGGCAGCAAGACTATGGAACTCATTGTGTAATGAGGCTAGGAGTCTATCAATCTTTGGAGTTCAAAAATTTATTTCTAACTGGTGTTTTGCAGAAATTGTACCTGTAGCTCATGTGAATAATGCCATCTCTTGCTGCCCCAGAACCAAAATTTCAAGCCTGCTTGAGATTTAATTATATTTTTATTATTCTAAAACTTGCTATATATATAATAGTTTGCTGTCTTTAGCTATAACTAATAAGCTGTATTATTTTGCTTGTGCTAATCAGAGCTTTAACTGCTTACATCCATATACATGTGCTTCTGTTTGTGCTTTATTTTTTGATAATTGGTTTTCATTGAAATCTTATGTTTTATGGCTTGTATGAGTTTTATGTGAAAATACGGATCTGCTTTTTATATTTCATGTGCTTTATAAAAATAAGGAGATGACTCAGAGGTATGATTGCCAATGAGACAACCATCCACCAAAGTTCGAATGAAGTGGATGTAAGCAATTATAGACAACCGTACGGCATTCAACAATAAGAAAAACCCATACCGTATGGTCGGCTATAAAAGGCACCGACATTAAAAATATGAAACAATTCAATTGAGAAAACTATTTTTGTTTGTATTGCTTTCTTATGCTTTTAATGCCTGTGTGTGTTTTATACGTATATGTTGCTTTGCTTTATATGTTGCATGTGCTTTGCTTTAGAAATGAATCCAGTGTAAACAAAGTAATATAATTCATCTCCAAAACTTAACATTTGCGAATCATGTTATTTTCTTACATTTAAGGTTTTAAGTCACAAAAAACAAGTACATTATAGAACAATATATTATTATCCATGATACTATGACAGAATTATCATTATTATAAACGCAAATGGTAAATGGCAATATCTATAAATTCAAAAATATATTACATATGATAAATAAATGTGCACACTTTAAATAAGATAATTTACAATTAAATATTACAAGTATTATGTAAGACAAGGATTGAATGTCGAATTGATTGTCAATAAAACATGCAATATGATTTAAAAGCATTTTTGGTGCATATTCATCATACTCCGTCTTCGATATCCACATTTGTTGGAATGTTGATAATGAACCAAGTATGGAACCTCTAATCCACACGGAATACTTTCTTTCTGGTTGTGCGATAACTTTTATTTTCACAGTACTTGGAACTATGGCATCCAGTTCCTTCCTCATACGATCTACAAAACCTGAAATCATATAAATTAAATGTAGATACTGAACATCGTATATACACGTGTAAAGTGTTTTCTCTAAACTGATTTGTATTTATTTATTTTTTTATGCAGATTTTGTATAACAGTTGTGAAAACTGAAAATGTCGAAGTTTGAGTAATGCAAAGCAAACAGAGTTTAACCCCTCCACATGTTAATGTGTCGTTTTAAGTCGAGAACTTCATACTTAAATAATATCTTTTAAAATGTTTAATATTTGTCCATACTATGAAATTTCGGATTAAATTGCAGATTTATGGTCGTCTCTCTAAATTGTATAGTATTCACAACACTCGTCTTGTTTCAACTCAATTTAGCCGTAAGTTCTTTCGTTTGAACTGTTTTATATTTGTCATTTTAGGGCTCTTGATAGCTTGCTAAGCCGTATGAGTTTTTCTCAATGTGAAAGGCCGTACGGTGACTTACAGTTGTTAACTCCTAAGTCATATGGTCTCTGGTGGAGAGTTGTCTCATTGGTAATCATACCATTTCTTCTTATTTTTATATTAGAGATTGACATATCATGTAAACGAAAACCCTACATGTATATGTTGACCTCTACGCATCTTTTTGTTATTGTATGTACTTTGGTTGTAAATAGTCCTATAAACGTATTTACACGGTTGGTATTTAGCTGAATTTTGTCTCCAAGTAAGTTAACCTTTAGATCTATCTCCGAATAACCTTCTGACGTCAAGTAACAATCAATTATTTTTATCTACGTCAATTTTTTTTAAAATTGTGATGTCAAATTTTATGGGAACTTGTGTGATTTTAAGTAATGGCGGACAAATTTGCATACAAGTGTAAATACGTCTTTTGAAGTAGGTCCTACACTTTTTTCATAATTTTCATAACTCAATCTACATTGAAAAACAGTCTCCGCAGTCTCTCATACACGTAACTGGAAATATTTTTTTTTGCGGAACGAAAGAGGAATGACATGGTTTTAGGATGTAGGATTTCAATGGTAAAACAGTGGGGATGTGGGATATAAGTGGTAAAAAAAAGATGGGATATGGAAAAAAGAAGGAAAAAGGGGTAGTGTGAACAAATTACAAAAAAAAGCTAGATCTGAGAAATGACCAATCCCTGTGTCAACCACTCTTATCGGGTACCCTCAAGACCAAACATTTAAAAAGTAAAACCAATTGAAACGATTCAAAGCATAAAAACAAATAATCTTGACAAAACAAAATGACTTACCAGGAAACATTGTAGACCCTACGGACAGGACGATGTTGTTGTACAAATCTCTTCTGTTGTCAATTTCAGACATCATTATAGAGTTATAAACCATTTCATGGACATCACAAGATTCCATATCTATAAAATATGACTAATTATGAAAAATTGAAATGGTGGGCGATATTAGAGAAAGAAACAAGGAATTTTCCTTTCATGGTATAAAAGGTTGAAATTCACTATTAGGAAACATGCAAGTAATTATCAATTCACTTAGTACTTATTTCCGTGTACACTAGACCAATGTCGGCTTTGGACCTGCGTCGCTGCATGCAATGGGTTAAAGTAACATGTATACTGGAGCATGCTAACCCTCCCTTTTCGCTGAAAAAAGAAAACTATGACGTCATAACTGTTGACATGTTCACATTCTAATTTTCTAATTGAACAAAATAAAATACAATCAGTCTTTTGTGTTAATAAGCAAATTATAAGAATATCTCTAGTTAATGGAGTCTCCAAGATCTATATTTTCATTACAAGTAAATAGGATAATCATAACTGTTGACATGTTCACATTCTAATTTTCTAATACACAAACTACAAGCAATAGCTCTGCACAAACCATTACGCAAGAAATGATATGCGGCTTCTGTATCGTAGATCTCTTTTATCTCCCAAAGAAGCTTTAAATGCTCTTATTTTCGAGTTTAAAGTGAAGAAGCTGTAAAGGATCTGATTTCGTTTTAAATTCTAGACCTTTTTTCATTTCATTCAATCAAATGAATTTCAACGTCTTGATTTGGCGCTAAAGCTACACGTGGCTCCTGCGGCAAAAATCGGATTACTTTGAATCAATGCTTTGATAAATCATCACCATGCAATTTTGCAGGATGATGGACAGGTCGTACACATATCCAAATAGACTCTTACTGCATTTTTCTTCTGCTGCAGTCGAACAACTGCAAAATAGTGAACAGTGCATATTTTTTGTTGGTTTTTCTTAGAAAATATATGAATTGGTAGCCGTTTACCAATTCGATGACATCTCAAATGAACACTAAATATAACAAATAAGAGCAAAAAGTTCCAACCCCAAGATGAAATTTTAAGTATTTGAATTTGTATTCAAAGTTTTCGCAATTTTTGTATTCATCTAAACAAATCGGCAATGAAGAGAGCGATTTATAAGAAAAATATACTAAGAATCTATTTGAATATGTGTTCGACCTCTCCATTACCCTACATTTATTCTTGAACTTTTTACCTTCAAATATTCAATTTAACCATGCGTTTATAAAAACTATTACAATGACATCCGGTCAACTATTTATTGTTCTTAAGGTTTCAGAAAAGAACATTGAAATTTGAAAGTGTACGGATGATGAATACAAAATTATCCCAATAGCACATATGAACTGTATTTTTTCCGTTTTGGGGCACCTATTTGAACTTTTGAAATCCATTTGACTGTATAATAAGCGTTTTCAAATCATCGTTATTACATATCAATTAAATTCTCTAAAAGGATTTTATGGAGTATACATGTGAGACGAATTTTGGGTACTATTTGACAAATATCGTTATTGGTCATGTGGAAATATAGGTGGATGCATTTGTGAACTCCCAAGTTTCTGAAGCTAAAATTATACCTTTAATAATTGGGGATACACTTCATTACCTTGTTTGTCCGTCAGTCCGTCTATCTGGAACTTTCGTTACATATATCTCAACGTATGTAAAAATATTTATTTAATATTTGGTCTGACTATTACACCAAATGAGGGTAGAATTGAGAAGTACCATATTAGGCAGTGGGAGGCTCTTGATAGCTTGCTAAGCCGTATGAGTTTTTCTCAATGTGAAAGGCCGTACGGTGACTTACAGTTGTTAACTCCTAAGTCATATGGTCTCTGGTGGAGAGTTGTCTCATTGGTAATCATACCATTTCTTCTTATTTTTATATTAGAGATTGACATATCATGTAAACGAAAACCCTACATGTATATGTTGACCTCTACGCATCTTTTTGTTATTGTATGTACTTTGGTTGTAAATAGTCCTATAAACGTATTTACACGGTTGGTATTTAGCTGAATTTTGTCTCCAAGTAAGTTAACCTTTAGATCTATCTCCGAATAACCTTCTGACGTCAAGAAACAATCAATTATTTTTATCTACGTCAATTTTTTTTAAAATTGTGATGTCAAATTTTATGGGAACTTGTGTGATTTTAAGTAATGGCGGACAAATTTGCATACAAGTGTAAATACGTCTTTTGAAGTAGATCCTACACTTTTTTCATAATTTTCATAACTCAATCTACATTGAAAATTTCCTGTCATGTGAATAACAGTCTCCGCAGTCTCCCATACACGTAACTGGAAATATTTTTTTTTGCGGAACGAAAGAGGAATGACATGGTTTTAGGATGTAGGATTTCAATGGTAAAACAGTGGGGATGTGGGATATAAGTTGTAAAAAAAGATGGGATATGGAAAAAAGAAGGAAAAAGGGGTAGTGTGAACAAATTACAAAAAAAGCTAGATCAGAGAAATGACCAATCCCTGTGTCAGCCACTCTTATCGGGTACCCTCAAGACCAAACATTTAAAAAGTAAAACCAATTGAAACGATTCAAAGCATAAAAACAAATAATCTTGACAAAACAAAATGACTTACCAGGAAACATTGTAGACCCTACGGACAGGACGATGTTGTTGTAGAAATCTCTTCTGTTGTCAATTTCAGACATCATTATAGAGTTATAAACCATTTCATGGACATCACAAGATTCCATATCTATAAAATATGACTAATTATGAAAAATTGAAATGGTGGGCGATATTAGAGAAAGAAACAAGGAATTTTCCTTTCATGGTATAAAAGGTTGAAATTCACTATTAGGAAACATGCAAGTAATTATCAATTCACTTAGTACTTATTTCCGTGTACACTAGACCAATGTCGGCTTTGGACCTGCGTCGCTGCATGCAATGGGTTAAAGTAACATGTATATTGGAGCATGCTAACCCTCCCTTTTCGCTGAAAAAAGAAAACTATGACGAAAATTTTCCTTGTAGAATGAGTGTTGTAAAATTTTGATCTATCGACAAGCAGGAAGTAGTTACACGGCCGATGTAGATAAATGCTTACTCGCTACAACTCAACATCACCAAGCTGCAGACAAAGAATCAAATCATTCCCTTTAATAAGAGCTAAGAAAACTTTGACGAAAATTTTCCTTGTACAATGAGTGTAGTAAAATTTCGAACTATCGACAAATAGGAAGTGGAATATACGCCCGATGTATAAATTGCTTACTCGATACAACTCAAAATTATCAAGCTGCAGACCAAGTATTGAATCAATCCCTTCAATAGGAGCCGTGAAAACTATGACGAAATATTTCTTTCTTTCGGACGGACGGACGGACGTGCGGATGGACGGGGTCGAGCGGTTTTTAGACCTATTTTTGCGGAGGCAGGTAATTCAGTCCAATGAAGGCAATGTACATAGATATTTTGTGCAGTGTGTGAATAAAAGTATAATATGGTGTAGACATATAGATATAAGAAGATGTGGTATGGGTGCCAATGAGACAACTCTTTATCAAAGTCACAAATTGTAAAAGTAAACCATTATAGGTCAAAGTACGGCCTTCAACACGGAGCCTTGGCTCACACCGAACAGCAAGCTATTATATATTATGTATATAAATATATACACACACTTGCAAACTTTCATTATAATCGTCGTCGTCGTCGCCATATGTAGTTTTATTACAATATACGAATGTGATTGTAACAAAAGGAATTTGTGATTCTTACCTATTAATGATGGCTTGAACATTAATTCTGGACACTGGAAACGCTTGTTACCAACGCTAATCATAGTCCCATCCGGTAATGCATAGAATTTCTCTAAATAGGATGATTTGGGTGATGCTTTAAGTTCCTGTACGAAATTAAGAGCCGTAAAACCAAGCTTTTCTTTGATGTCTCTGACAATTTCATTATCAGCTGTTGTGACAAAGTTATAACCTCTCGCGTGGAGGATACGTTGTAAATAGGCGGTTAAATCTCGCCCTTCGAGATCAAGACGTTTGATGGCTTGTGGTAGTGCATGTCATGAAAAAATGTAAATGAAAGTTAATGTATACATTTCAATTTCGTATAATCAAATTACAAAAAGTCCCAAAGACATAATATACAATGCAGGTAGTTGTTATAATAGATCAGAATTAAGTATGTATTTTAGACTATATACTATCTAATTAACCATCGAGATGACTTCCGAAGGCTGTCGGTGATCATACAATTAGATATGAACATACATATGAACACAAATACACAGACAAGCACGTGCAATCGTATAACGACGATTGTTCTAGTTCTGTTTGAATTCATGTCATTGATTGAAAACATGTTTAAAATGTTTAATCATCGTTTAACTTGTATAAAAAAGTTGGTTTTTTGTTTACAGAATCAGTCAACGAAATGGATCTTCCCAGTGACTCCTAGTTTCACTTTCGAATGTTGAAATTTCATGTTGGGGGCCTTTTATAGCCGATTATACAGTATGGGTTTTCTCACTGTTGAAGGCCGAACGGTTGACTATAATTGCTTACATCCACTTCAATTGAACTTTGGTGGATAGTTGTATCATTGGCAATCATACCATATGCATCTCCTCATTTGTATAAGCAAGGATTTATATGGTAAGAATACTATATAAATCCTTGGAGCAAGTAAATTGATTTTCTCTAATATATAATTTCTCTAAAATGACAAAAAAAATGTTAATCAAATTTACCAGCACAGCAGCCAGACTGAGTGTTTATGTACTTGCATGAACATACGGATATTGTATTATCAATATTTGCTGTTATCAAACTTTGGAAATTATTTTAAATCAAAGAATATTTCTCCCTCAAGCAATACTCTGATCCATTGCCCTACTCTTTGCTATACATTTTTGCTTCACATCACGGTGCGGAGCTATTAGTTTCAGTCGATATACACGCCGTCTTGAAATAATTACTTATCACATATAGATTCTGATTGGTTGCTTTATGATGCGGCTGAGATACAGCAACAGCTATTGGCTTAAATAAGATAAAGAATTACAGACTTTCCTCGTCTCAGGATAAGACATCAAATGCCGGAAAATTAACTATGTATATTTCAGTTCCGATCAACTGTCATTGATTCATGTTCGTTTAATTTATTATGCATATATTGCACACTGAAATTCAATATTGAAATATCAATTATTAATACGTGTTTATTTGCTTTGTTAATCTGCAATATGCACGATTTGTTTTTCTAAACAATGTTCCTATACAATGTAAACAAAAATGCATTATCTGTATTTTATAACTTCTGCCAATCTAGAGCGAAGCAGTCCACAGCTTTTTAGAAAGCTCAAACTTGTGTCCTTTTGTTTTTGATTTTATCAGCTCTTCGATCTTTGAAGAAGTTTTAGATTTTCTAATATTTTGGCCTCTGTCATCACTGAAGAGACATGTATTGTCGAATGCGCAGCTGGTGCAGTAAAATTGGTAACGTTATTGTTATTACAAATCTTTTTTTCTAAAGTTTAGAAATATACTTTTATTCAATATCCATCTTACCTGATATCTAGGACGACCAGTTATGGCGGGAAAAACTGCTGTAGGTGCATCATCTCCAGAAAAACCTGCTTTGACCATTCCGGATCCGTTGTCAATGACAACTGCAGGACTGTCTTTGTCAATTACATGGAAAGGCATACTTTTTTAATTTCAAAACTACAAATATAATAAACAGTGGTCTGTTGTCACTACCAAAGTTTTTCACCCAAAACTTGGCCAAAGAAAAAGAAGTAGTTCAATATGTTACAAAAAGAAAACTAGCTCGAATAAGAATGACTGCATTGAAATCTTATAAATTTAATATTGTGATTGTGTCTACCTAAATGTCTACAAAAACTCATTCTTAAGCAGGTTAAGACAATTGTTATCAAATCTTTTAAACCTATGATATGAAATCAAACAGACCTAGAAAAATACAATTGCACGAGTTCGCTATCTATTTATATCTATGTTTATGTTTATATCGGGTTATATGACCGTCGGCAGTCTTCGGAGGTCACCTCAATGGTGAATTAGATGGCGTGTAGACTAATATACACACGAAATGCTGATATATATTATCGAGTCCGTGCATCGTACATTATTTTTTTTTAGACTTTTAATTATTTTGGTATACGTTTTAGATATAATAAGATGTGGTATGAGTGCCAATGAGACAACTCTCCATACAAGTCACAATTTGTAAAAGTAAACCATTATAGGTCAAAATACGGCCTTCAACACGGAGCCTTGGCTCACTCCGAACAGCAAGCTGTTAAGGGCCCCAACAATGACTAGTGTAAAACCATTTAAACAATCTATAAAAAAACGAGAAACGAGAAACACTTATGAACCACATCAACAAACGACAACCACTGAACATCAAATGCGGCGGGTTTAAACGTTTTAATAGGCGCCAACATTCACCCTACCTGAAACAATAGTGTAACATCACAACATAGAAAGACACACTATAAAATATCATTTGAAATGGCTTAACTCAATCAAAAGACATATTAACAAAAACAAGTGAACATACACTGGACGAATAAATTTGATCTATATCACAGTATGTTATAAATCAAATAAAAGAATTTGAGTCAAATCGGTGAACATGAATTTGACAGTTTATGCCCCTTTAAGGCCTCTTCTGAACATTTAAAGGTCCCTACTGTGTTTTGGCTACCTAAACTACACAAGGGGCCTAGGTGGCCGAATGGTCTAAGTAGTCTAACTACTGTATCACAAGCCAGTCAACACTGAGGTTGTAACTTCGACTCCAATCTTAATTGACTAGGATTGTTAGTTTTCCTACCGAAGGTCGGTGGTTCTCTCCGGGCACTACGGCTTCCTCTACCAATAAAAACTGACCGCCACGAAATAGCACAATAGTGTTGAAAGTAGCGTTAAACACCAATCAATCAATCAATCAATCAATCAATCAATAAACTACACAAAAAACCAGTCAAATATCGTTTCATCTCAGCCTCTAGTAAGAGTTATACAACTAATCTTTCAGTGTTTTTAACATGTTCCTTAACTACTATCAAAGAAAGTATCATTAACTTTTGTAATAAAATATACAATATTTAGCAAACTTGTAAATTAAGTCGAATCACCACTTTCGACTTTAACAGTGAACTTTCCTGTATAGATTTCGTTGATATTCTATTGGCAGCTGCACACTGTGTGTTTTTATTCTGTGTCTTGCTTTGACTTTGACGACATATATTTTAGATAGATAAAGGGGAATGTTTAATCACATATAAGACTTTAAATCTCGCCACATTTTGTAAATTGTAACTGTAAGCTGTCTTGACCATGTGTTGTTCATTGTATATGAAAATAAGAAAATTTGATGTGATTGCCAATAAGACAACTCTCCACCAGAGACCGAATGACATAACAGTTAGGAACTATAGGTCACCGAACAGCCTTCAACAATGAGCAAACCCCATTCCGCTTAGTAAGCTATGAATAGTTTGTCTTTGTTTGTTTGTGTTTTTTCTTGGAGGAGACAGTGGTTGATGGTCGTTGCAGTCTTTTGTACCTCCTCATGTGTTTTTGTAATTCCAGTTATTTTTTTGAGTATTATTAAAAATGTATAATTTTTCATATTGCCATGCTAGAAATACATTATAGTACAATGACCACATGTTAACATATTATTGATTAAATGAAGTTGTCAGACATTTTGACATCATTGTATGAGACTTATCCCGAACTTTTACTTACATGAGCTACACGATGGTTACATTTTGTGGAGAAAGATCTGCTTACTCGTTCAGAGCGTCTTATATCACCACTAGTTTTGGGTGAGGTTCGTGTTGCTCAGTCTTTAGATTTCAGATGCACATTTCGACAATTGATGTCTCTTCGGTGATTATCTAGTACAAACTTTTAAAAAATCTGAAACTTTATACAAACGTTGAAAATCTAGAGCTGATATAACCAAAAAATATAAATAGAAAAGTCAAATCCGGACAAAATTCCTTTTCTGTTAGTTTCTTTTTTAGATTTTTCTTGAATATTTTAGAATACAAAATTAATTATAACATACCAAAGTTAATACATTTTAACTATAATATTTAAGGGATGCATTTAAAATTTGAACAGTTTTGCTACCTGTGAATTGAATCTGTTTCTGTAGAATGTAATCAGGAAACAGAAAAACTTAGTGAAATCGACATGCTTATTTTTAACTGAAAATTTGGATTGTATTGATATGTTGTCACGTGTGTACAAAAGCACTTCCTGTCATGAATGTGAGATGCACTCCGGATATTGCAGACAACCATCAGCGACATCCATCATTGTTCTATTTATAACGTACATGTATATGTATTTCTACATATTAGACTTGTAAGCATATATAGAATAGCAGACATACACTAATGACTAAATCAAAACTCTTAGTCAAACAACACCATGACCACAAGAAAGAAAAAGCACGAACAACTAACAGACAAATTTGCCTCGAGTTTAAAAGCATTTGAAATATACGCAATTTGATAAATATGTCCATGCGTTTTATGTTACAATGTAACTTATGGTAAGAAATATTCGCGTATATTGTAAATGGACAGTCATTTTATGGGTTATTTACTACTTGTTTTTAAACTTGTGTAATGAGGCAATTTAGTCAAAGCTTGACATAGACACTTTTTTTTTAGTATTTTTGTGTTATTGGGTTGAATTATAAATGACGTTTACACCATGCATCTTCTTTTTTTTTTTTTATCAAATTGATAAGTCAACTCGTATACATGTATTGCAAGATTCTTGTCAATAAGTCTTATTGCTTTACTGAAATATCCTTCCTTTGTTTTAAACTATGACTTTCTAACTTTAATTGTTTTTAGTTTTCCTCCTCTTCCCTTGTCACTAGTCTTGAACTACTTTATTTTCCTCTTGTAGTTTTCCACTAAAATTAAAGCATGCATGTTTTAGTTCATTAGACACTCAATCTCCACCAAATACAGAAAATCTGAAGTAAAAAACACTCTCTATGTATGGTTAAATAAATTTTGAAAACCTATCATATTATTTTCTCAATACCAAAAATAAATTTTGAAAACCTATCATATTATTTTCTCAATACCAAAAGGAATAAGAAAAAATAACCAACCTGTCCGAAATATAAAAAAAAACATAAATGATGTTTTTTTTAATTTGTCCTATTACTTAACACTATTTACAGTCCAATGAAAATGGAACTTAGCAATGTGCAACATTAGATAAACATTTTTCTCCTAACAGTACCATTATACGCATGCTGTATATTTTTAAACAATAAAAATACTCTCGTTTCGTCTTCTTCACACTCACATAGGGTATCAATGGTAAAAGATGAAATTTCTTTTGAAAGTTTTTTTTACCGTTTGGAATATCTATGTCACATATTTCGCCGGGGAAATTTTATTTGTCGTAGTCATAATCCCGTCCTCCTTTCCTCTTTTTATACCATAACAGTTGTCTGGTTTGTAATTTTACCGGTTGTGTCCTATTTCCGATTACAAAATTTTTACTGAGTGTGGATTCGCACGGCGGGAGATTCGTGCATATCATGACAGGCTTACCCAGTCGATGCACCGAACCTCTCTCCTTTTGGAGTTCGTGCAATTCCCTCGGTTCTTGTTTGTTATCTTGATTTGCTTCATTTTGGTCGATTTATGTGATTTAAGCATCAGCAAACTACTTTTGCCTTCAAGTATCTTACCTCAACAAATGCGACTTTCGCTTGCCATGCGCAAGAATTACTTACGTTTTCCGAGAATTTGAAATCACCCTAATTTGGTTCAAGTGGAGTTCCTGGTTCTTTGCTTTAGTTTTCTCTGTTGTATGTTGTGCTACTGTATCTTATTCTGTACTTTTCTTTTTTTTTTCCTCTTTCACTATCTTAAGCTTGTCTGTTCTTTATCTTAAGAAACTGTCTTATTTTAAGATTAATCTTCTACATTTGAATCTGTGTAAAACGAAAAAAGTATTTACGTGTTGCAATGGTTTTCAGATAATATGAGGCAGGTGTTACCTGTGAAAGGGGACGAAGTCAAAAAACCTTTAACCTACTTTACGATATCCCGTTAACAGCAGATTTATATATATAAACATTTATTGCAATTCCCAGCATAATTTCTGCATGATGAGAAAGTAACTGAATTTAATTTCAAACATGATTTGTACATTAAAACAGAAACATGTAATACTTTTATTAGAAGTATTATACGTCTCAGCAAGGATTTAGCTCGTTAGATACAGCATCCGGTTTGGACATGGTGTGAAAAAGACACAAAAAAAAAGAAGAAATAACTTTAAAAGAGGGGCGAGAGATACCAGAGGGACATTCAAACTCATAAATCGAACATAAACTGACAACGCCATGGTTAAAAAAGAAAAAGACAAACACAAACAATAGTACACAAAACACAACATAGAAAACAATAAAGACTAAGCAACACGAACCCCACCAAAAACTGGGGTTGATCTCAGGTGCTCCGGAAGGGAAAGCAGATCCTGCTCCACATGTGGCACCCTTTAACTATTTTCACTTTATTAATAATTGTTATACTGCATATGTAAATTGACATCTTTATCAAAAATTCAGATGATTTTGGTGAAATTGAAATTCTATAAAAATGTTAAATTAAAATATATGCCTTTTATTTATGCAGAAGTATATGTCATCATACATTTGTTAATACCTTTCAAATTGTTTGGAAGTCTTGGTAAAAGCTAGCCATTTACAAAATTACAAAGTATATGATGCATTAACAGTGAACCTTTAAAATATATGATATATTTTCAATTACTAGTACAGAGGTATTATATTTTGACCGATAGATTGATTTAATACAGAAATTGTAAACAAAAAAAAAACCCCAAAAAAATGAAAGGGTTACACGTAGGTCTTGTTACATCAGAATTACTGACTAAACCACGTACCTGCACACATTGATAACCACTGGAAAGAACTGCATGTAACACATGACAAAAGAATGATACCTGTTTTACGACATGTATCTAGCTTCTCTGAGATTAACGTGCATCAGTTCCCTTATGTACAACAATTATGAGTTATGATATATGCACAAACACTTGCAAAGTCAACATGTAGGGTAAATTTTCAAACTGCATGGTTACAATTGAGATTCAATTGACCACTGATATAGTAGTTACATGGAACATGTGGAAGGTGATGTGCGGTACTATTAAATCTGGATGCCGAACATGTCAGACACTCTACCACCAATACAATAGACAATAACTTTTTTGAAGCTTGAGGGCTGCAACTAGTTAAAACTTGAACAGTTCTGTGCTTTTTATAGTCTGCATGTGACACACTCTGCTCCGGCAGTCAATCTTTTTTGGTCTTCAATGAATAGAATATACAAATAAGAAGATGTGGTTTGCCAATGAGACTATTTTACTCTCTACCAGAGACTAAATAACGTAAAAGTTAACAACTATAGGTCACCATACGCCTTCAACAATGAGCAAATAAATCTAAAACCACATAGTAAGCTATAAAGTGGCCAGAAATGACAAATGTAAAACAATTCAAACGAGAAAAATTAACGGCCTGATTTATGTACAAAACAATAAACGAAAAACAAATATGATATACAGCAACAAACAAAAACCACTGAATAACGGGCTCCTGATTTGGGACAGGCACATACAGAACGTGGCGGGGTTAAATATGTTAGCTGAAAAAAAAACTATAAAAGTCAGTTGAAAAGGGCTTAACTTATCGATACATAGCACAAAGTAAAATTAAAGTATAGTTTTCCTGACTTTGAAAACACTTGACAAGCAGGTACATTAAGTAGGTTCGATACCAGGCAAGGTGATGAAAAACCAAGTTCTGTACTAAGACCCCTTTTTGGCCCCAACATATAGCAGTTTTACAAAATTGTTAAAATGTTAACTTTTAGCTATTTATTGGAAAGAAGAATACTTCTGTTACATAAATATGGGCTGTTTTTGACAATACAATGCACATGTATCGGGTACTAGCATCTTTAAGTCATGCTAAATAACTGAAATCTTCACAATTTGAGCATTTGAGTGACAATTGAGAACGAGACATATTGTATGGTCACCGGTCTATTTGTCGAAGACTGATTCTCTCTCTTTTTCACACCTCATTATCCGTGTAAACTGCTGGCAGAAAAAAGAAAGATCTAACATAAAAATTGTGTTGATTAAGCGTACTGAATTAGAATACGAAGCCTTCAAACCCCAGGTCGTCACTCGTCGCGTCAATTTTTTTCAACACATAAGTGGAAATTTCTTTCTTAACTTCTGGGGAACCTTTGCTGAATTTAAAATATGTGATGAGGCTTTTTATGAACTGACCTGTGTCAAATTTGTGACACTTCATACGCTGTAATACGCATACGTGCCACTTCGGTGTGTCGAAATTTCCGACGAAGCGGTGCCGATAGTAATTTACGAGTTACGTCCCTTTGTTGACACTTTTCATGAACAAACTTATTTGTACTATTACATATAGATTTGCACCATATGCTGTTATTTACATGTGAAAATAATTAAAATATTTAATTATCGTTTTGTAGTTAAAACATATTTTATCATTTTAAAAACAGTTCCAGTACTGAAATAGCTAAGGGTTTTAATATTACAGTAACTGTTACTCTGGGCCATGATAATATATTATTCCACAAGTTACTTTATTATTTTGGTATATATTTTTACTGCTGTAACCAAATAATACAAACACAGAAATAAATTTATACTTCATAAAGGCCAGGACTAGCCAAGATATGCATAAATACTGGATCTAAACAGGGTTGAAATGTTGACATTTTCTTGCAATACTGATAGCCCTTTTCATATATATTTAAAAAAAATAATAATCAAAGTACTTTCAATGTAAATTCTTCATAATTTAAAATAAAGGGAAATTGGTTTGCAGTCTGTGTATGCTCAATAATTAAATAAATATAACAATAAATTGTGTTTCATTCCATACAGGTCTACTGAATGGACTCAAATTATAAAAAAAAGCATAAACTAATGGATAATTTAAATGGATAATAACGAGAAAGATTCGATCTCATATTTTCTTCTTCTATTTTAAAAAAATAACTAGGCATATTAAGTATTTCAGTGCAGTTTTTGAGTGCTCAGTCAATAATTATTTTTTTGCAACACAAATAAGTCACACTTCATGTAACTATGAAAATGCTTTGAATAAGAGTGATTAAAATGCAAGTCGGATAGAGATTGCTTTAAGTTCTAAGGACAAGACTTTTATGTTTGATAGTTTCCATTGTACATGTTATATTTGTATTAACTTTTGCAGGAGTCTTTCATCACAATTTTATTTTTAAATGTGATTCTTTCCAGTCATCTCAATTCAAGGTTGTGCACAGACAGTATGATATTTCCTTACCTTATTGTTTTAGTTAACGTCAAACATTTCACTTGAAGAGAATAATTAGTCCAGTCAAATTCACAGCTGAACTCGCCATTGTTTTTTCAAACAAACACACTAAACATGCTAAATATGTGTATATTTTGTTCACATGCATGTTGACATTGATGTGTAAGACCAAATAACATTTTTAGCACACTCACGAATGAATTACGTGGGACAGAAGATATGAATAACGTGCCGCATGGTGGCGATTTGTACGTACGGGTGAAGCAAATCCTTGAGAGGGTCCTACGAGATTAGACAACTTTTGTGTGTATGCAGATATGAAAAAAATTTAACAATGATGATTTCGAAATATGTTGTTTTTGTAGGCCTAAAGCATGTTGAAGTGCTTGAATTTCGAAAATATTAAAAATCTTAATAACCATACACAAATCAATGCAGATCACATATATGATATAAAGTGATTAATGTGAAGCTTGCTCTCAATATCATCCTGTAATGAATTTTCCTGCGATAATTCTACGCCTCAATAATAAAGTTTCGTTTGAAAAACTCAGTTATTATGTATACTACGTTATTAAGATTTTTGTATGCAGTAGATTCCTAGAAAAAAATAATAAAAGAGTTACACTGACATAACCATTCCGTAAGGGGGAAAACAAGTCGTTACGTAAGTCGAAGTTAACGTCAGTATGGTACCAGATGTAACGGAACTGTGGAGAAACAATCCAATTAGTTGACCATATTTTTAGTTTTTGCTTTTTATTTTCTCCAGAAAATTAGTAAAACCTACGAAGAGCGTGCAAGTAAGTTTGCGCTAATTTGCCAACATTGATAGTTTGTGTGTAATTCTTTTATTTTTCGCTTGGCACCTAGAAGGCACAGAACCACTAAATCGGGCACGGTCACAAAGAACATACAAGAAAGTAGTACATATTTTAAACAAAATAGTTCCTACGCAAAGCTGTAACTTTGTCAAAAAGTAAAAACAAATGGGTAATGTTGGTATCAAATGAAAGTTCCACGTCTTGGGATCACTGTAGAACCCTTGACGAAAGTTTGTCATGAATAATAAAACAAATATATGAAATTATGATGGGGCATATTTGCCTTGTTGTTCAGGTCAGAAGTACCGGTTTTTATACTACCCGACTTTCGGGAACCAGTGCGCTCTAATATGCAACTAAAGATATATTGATTTTTTCAGCACAGTCAAGTCGCCCGGATAAGGTGTAGATTTACTATGAAATGACTGCCACTTTATTTGAAACATTTGCCACTGTGACATAAAGCAGAAAACGAACAAATTAATCCGCTATCGTTGAAACAGAAACAAAATTCAGTCATCAGTGCACACGCAAAATCAAGTGCTGCTTGAATAAAAGGAGAAGTGAGGTATACGTCAATGAGACAGCAACCCAACTACAGAAATAACCGAAAGACATCTAGAGGGAGACGTTTAGTATTCAACAAAAGAAAGAATGTCCTCACAATATGTCTTATAAGTGCTATCAGATGTGTATATTATTTTTTTCTGCCAGCAGTTTACACGGATAATGAGGTGTGAAAAAGAGAGAGAATCAGATGTGGGTTATGCGTCAATGGTACAGCAGCCCAACGACCGATAACAAAAATAAACATCTTGATGCAGACATATAGTCTTCGACAAATAGACCGGTGACCATACAATATGTCTCGTTCTCAATTGTCTCGATTCCATGAAAGATATATGTAAATTCAACAGAAACAATCAAAGATCTGCTATTAACACTCAATTCTCTAAATAAAGGAGGAAAAGCGGGTTGGGTGTGGGGGTACATTACGATAAGACATGCAACCAATATACGGCAACATTCTTGACGTGGGACACACATATACGTTGAATAATGTAACGGGGTTAAATTTATTTATTTTTTGTATCTCAACCATCCCCCTTTTTTATATTACAACATTACTAGGAGAGAAAAGGGAATAGTAGCATCTAAGAATTCATCCCGACGCCTCAACGAACGTTCGGGTTCACTCACTCCCAACGAGGGATAAGTTCCCAACAGGCTAGACTATATTTACTAGACTGCGGTTAGATTACAGATTTTGCGATGCAAACTTATATGTAGAAATTGTTTCATGGAAAAGGTATAGTAATACGGAAATTTGCAAAATTTGTGTCTGTATTCAGGAAAAAATCATGATAAAGACTCAATTTATCATTGAGTCGTTGTTTTAAATTTTTTGGACTATTTAATTTTATTATATGCAGATCACAACTTCAAAAAAGACGACAAATGCCCAAAACCTACAAACGTATATTATACGTATATAACGATCCAGAGTTTTGCCAATACCTTCTCTGAGGAAATTTGGCAAATTGTGTACTATATAAGGTTTTCAAACCCTTTACATCGTATGCTTACCTTTGAAAGAATTAGCTTATTTTGTTACGTATTATGTATGGAAAACGATTTTTTTGTGTTTTTGTTATACTGTTTTTGCATTGTTTTATATTTTTCAATTATTGTTTTAGGAAAACGTGATATAGAGTTTTTTTTAATGATAAACATCAGCTATAAAATACGATAATATTTTCAATGTTTAGTAAAAAGATAACAACTTTTTGACACATAAAACATTAATATGAATAAAAGAAAATGAAGGTATGCATCAATAAAACAGCAAACCAACAACACATAATTGAACCGTATGACATTCGCTGTATTTACTGTATTAGATTGTCAGTGGTGTTTTAAATATGACCGCATTATAGTGAAGTGTATTAGCAAAGAAACTTATAATTTTAGCCCGGGACTTTCTTCAAAACTGGCCTGCGTTAAATAGGCGAGTTACAGTGTTGTGCAATGCCGTCAATCCGAGTTGATGTTCATTTTATATCACAGAATGGTATCGGCAACAGACGAAGAATAGCATAAACTATTAAAACTGCTAAAATTTGTTTTAGTCGAAGTCAGAGTTACATTGACATAACCATTCCGTAAGGGGAAAACAAGTCGTAAGTCGAAGTTAACGTCAGTATGGTACCAGATGTAACGGAACTGTGGAGAGACAATCCACTTAGTTGACCATGCAGAAAGGAAGACAAATGAAAAATCAGTGAGAGGATATGACAAATCGCTCTATACTGCAGTGTAAGAGGAAGAATCAAATGTTACCACTGCTGAAGGAGAAGTTAAAGTGATTACACCCAGACAGAATATTACAGAACATAGATAATTGCATATAGATAAAAAAAAACGACTCTATTTAGAGTCACAAAACCATTTCAAAAAAAGTATGAATATTGTTGATATGAAAACATATAATCACGAAAGAAGGAGATTTTTTCCCCCTCTTCTTTTAGTTTTCGCTTATTATTTTCTCCAGAAAATTAGTAAAACCTACGAAGAGCGTGCAAGTAAGTTTGCGCTAATTTGCCAACATTGATAGTTTGTGTGTAATTCTTTTATTTTTCGCTTGGCACCTAGAAGGCACAGAACCACTAAATCGGGCACGGTCACAAAGAACATACAAGAAAGTAGTACATATTTTAAACAAAATAGTTCCTACGCAAAGCTGTAACTTTGTCAAAAAGTAAAAACAAATGGGTAATGTTGGTATCAAATGAAAGTTCCACGTCTTGGGATCACTGTAGAACCCTTGACGAAAGTTTGTCATGAATAATAAAACAAATATATGAAATTATGATGGGGCATATTTGCCTTGTTGTTCAGGTCAGAAGTACCGGTTTTTATACTACCCGACTTTCGGGAACCAGTGCGCTCTAATATGCAACTAAAGATATATTGATTTTTTCAGCACAGTCAAGTCGCCCGGATAAGGTATAGATTTACTATGAAATGACTGCCACTTTATTTGAAACATTTGCCACTGTGACATAAAGCAGAAAACGAACAAATTAATCCGCTATCGTTGAAACAGAAACAAAATTCAGTCATCAGTGCACACGCAAAATCAAGTGCTGCTTGAATAAAAGGAGAAGTGAGGTATACGTCAATGAGACAGCAACCCAACTACAGAAATAACCGAAAGACATCTAGAGGGAGACGTTTAGTATTCAACAAAAGAAAGAATGTCCTCACAATATGTCTTATAAGTGCTATCAGATGTGTATATTATTTTTTTCTGCCAGCAGTTTACACGGATAATGAGGTGTGAAAAAGAGAGAGAATCAGATGTGGGTTATGCGTCAATGGTACAGCAGCCCAACGACCGATAACAAAAATAAACATCTTGATGCAGACATATAGTCTTCGACAAATAGACCGGTGACCATACAATATGTCTCGTTCTCAATTGTCTCGATTCCATGAAAGATATATGTAAATTCAACAGAAACAATCAAAGATCTGCTATTAACACTCAATTCTCTAAATAAAGGAGGAAAAGCGGGTTGGGTGTGGGGGTACATTACGATAAGACATGCAACCAATATACGGCAACATTCTTGACGTGGGACACACATATACGTTGAATAATGTAACGGGGTTAAATTTATTTATTTTTTATCTCAACCATCCCCCTTTTTTATATTACAACATTACTAGGAGAGAAAAGGGAATAGTAGCATCTAAGAATTCATCCCGACGCCTCAACGAACGTTCGGGTTTCACTCACTCCCAACGAGGGATAAGTTCCCAACAGGCTAGACTATATTTACTAGACTGCGGTTAGATTACAGATTTTGCGATGCAAACTTATATGTAGAAATTGTTTCATGGAAAAGGTATAGTAATACGGAAATTTGCAAAATTTGTGTCTGTATTCAGGAAAAAATCATGATAAAGACTCAATTTATCATTTAGTCGTTGTTTTAAATTTTTTGGACTATTTAATTTTATTATATGCAGATCACAACTTCAAAAAAGACGACAAATGCCCAAAACCTACAAACGTATATTATACGTATATAACGATCCAGAGTTTTGCCAATACCTTCTCTGAGGAAATTTGGCAAATTGTGTACTATATAAGGTTTTCAAACCCTTTACATCGTATGCTTACCTTTGAAAGAATTAGCTTATTTTGTTACGTATTATGTATGGAAAACGATTTTTTTGTGTTTTTGTTATACTGTTTTTGCATTGTTTTATATTTTTCAATTATTGTTTTAGGAAAACGTGATATAGAGTTTTTTTTAATGATAAACATCAGCTATAAAATACGATAATATTTTCAATGTTTAGTAAAAAGATAACAACTTTTTGACACATAAAACATTAATATGAATAAAAGAAAATGAAGGTATGCATCAATAAAACAGCAAACCAACAACACATAATTGAACCGTATGACATTCGCTGTATTTACTGTATTAGATTGTCAGTGGTGTTTTAAATATGACCGCATTATAGTGAAGTGTATTAGCAAAGAAACTTATAATTTTAGCCCGGGACTTTCTTCAAAACTGGCCTGCGTTAAATAGGCGAGTTACAGTGTTGTGCAATGCCGTCAATCCGAGTTGATGTTCATTTTATATCACAGAATGGTATCGGCAACAGACGAAGAATAGCATAAACTATTAAAACTGCTAAAATTTGTTTTAGTCGAAGTCAGAGTTACATTGACATAACCATTCCGTAAGGGGAAAACAAGTCGTAAGTCGAAGTTAACGTCAGTATGGTACCAGATGTAACGGAACTGTGGAGAGACAATCCACTTAGTTGACCATGCAGAAAGGAAGACAAATGAAAAATCAGTGAGAGGATATGACAAATCGCTCTATACTGCAGTGTAAGAGGAAGAATCAAATGTTACCACTGCTGAAGGAGAAGTTAAAGTGATTACACCCAGACAGAATATTACAGAACATAGATAATTGCATATAGATAAAAAAAACGACTCTATTTAGAGTCACAAAACCATTTCAAAAAAAGTATGAATATTGTTGATATGAAAACATATAATCACGAAAGAAGGAGATTTTTTCCCCCTCTTCTTTTAGTTTTCGCTTATTATTTTCTCCAGAAAATTAGTAAAACCTACGAAGAGCGTGCAAGTAAGTTTGCGCTAATTTGCCAACATTGATAGTTTGTGTGTAATTCTTTTATTTTTCGCTTGGCACCTAGAAGGCACAGAACCACTAAATCGGGCACGGTCACAAAGAACATACAAGAAAGTAGTACATATTTTAAACAAAATAGTTCCTACGCAAAGCTGTAACTTTGTCAAAAAGTAAAAACAAATGGGTAATGTTGGTATCAAATGAAAGTTCCACGTCTTGGGATCACTGTAGAACCCTTGACGAAAGTTTGTCATGAATAATAAAACAAATATATGAAATTATGATGGGGCATATTTGCCTTGTTGTTCAGGTCAGAAGTACCGGTTTTTATACTACCCGACTTTCGGGAACCAGTGCGCTCTAATATGCAACTAAAGATATATTGATTTTTTCAGCACAGTCAAGTCGCCCGGATAAGGTGTAGATTTACTATGAAATGACTGCCACTTTATTTGAAACATTTGCCACTGTGACATAAAGCAGAAAACGAACAAATTAATCCGCTATCGTTGAAACAGAAACAAAATTCAGTCATCAGTGCACACGCAAAATCAAGTGCTGCTTGAATAAAAGGAGAAGTGAGGTATACGTCAATGAGACAGCAACCCAACTACAGAAATAACCGAAAGACATCTAGAGGGAGACGTTTAGTATTCAACAAAAGAAAGAATGTCCTCACAATATGTCTTATAAGTGCTATCAGATGTGTATATTATTTTTTTCTGCCAGCAGTTTACACGGATAATGAGGTGTGAAAAAGAGAGAGAATCAGATGTGGGTTATGCGTCAATGGTACAGCAGCCCAACGACCGATAACAAAAATAAACATCTTGATGCAGACATATAGTCTTCGACAAATAGACCGGTGACCATACAATATGTCTCGTTCTCAATTGTCTCGATTCCATGAAAGATATATGTAAATTCAACAGAAACAATCAAAGATCTGCTATTAACACTCAATTCTCTAAATAAAGGAGGAAAAGCGGGTTGGGTGTGGGGGTACATTACGATAAGACATGCAACCAATATACGGCAACATTCTTGACGTGGGACACACATATACGTTGAATAATGTAACGGGGTTAAATTTATTTATTTTTTGTATCTCAACCATCCCCCTTTTTTATATTACAACATTACTAGGAGAGAAAAGGGAATAGTAGCATCTAAGAATTCATCCCGACGCCTCAACGAACGTTCGGGTTTCACTCACTCCCAACGAGGGATAAGTTCCCAACAGGCTAGACTATATTTACTAGACTGCGGTTAGATTACAGATTTTGCGATGCAAACTTATATGTAGAAATTGTTTCATGGAAAAGGTATAGTAATACGGAAATTTGCAAAATTTGTGTCTGTATTCAGGAAAAAATCATGATAAAGACTCAATTTATCATTGAGTCGTTGTTTTAAATTTTTTGGACTATTTAATTTTATTATATGCAGATCACAACTTCAAAAAAGACGACAAATGCCCAAAACCTACAAACGTATATTATACGTATATAACGATCCAGAGTTTTGCCAATACCTTCTCTGAGGAAATTTGGCAAATTGTGTACTATATAAGGTTTTCAAACCCTTTACATCGTATGCTTACCTTTGAAAGAATTAGCTTATTTTGTTACGTATTATGTATGGAAAACGATTTTTTTGTGTTTTTGTTATACTGTTTTTGCATTGTTTTATATTTTTCAATTATTGTTTTAGGAAAACGTGATATAGAGTTTTTTTTAATGATAAACATCAGCTATAAAATACGATAATATTTTCAATGTTTAGTAAAAAGATAACAACTTTTTGACACATAAAACATTAATATGAATAAAAGAAAATGAAGGTATGCATCAATAAAACAGCAAACCAACAACACATAATTGAACCGTATGACATTCGCTGTATTTACTGTATTAGATTGTCAGTGGTGTTTTAAATATGACCGCATTATAGTGAAGTGTATTAGCAAAGAAACTTATAATTTTAGCGCGGGACTTTCTTCAAAACTGGCCTGCGTTAAATAGGCGAGTTACAGTGTTGTGCAATGCCGTCAATCCGAGTTGATGTTCATTTTATATCACAGAATGGTATCGGCAACAGACGAAGAATAGCATAAACTATTAAAACTGCTAAAATTTGTTTTAGTCGAAGTCAGAGTTACATTGACATAACCATTCCGTAAGGGGAAAACAAGTCGTAAGTCGAAGTTAACGTCAGTATGGTACCAGATGTAACGGAACTGTGGAGAGACAATCCACTTAGTTGACCATGCAGAAAGGAAGACAAATGAAAAATCAGTGAGAGGATATGACAAATCGCTCTATACTGCAGTGTAAGAGGAAGAATCAAATGTTACCACTGCTGAAGGAGAAGTTAAAGTGATTACACCCAGACAGAATATTACAGAACATAGATAATTGCATATAGATAAAAAAAAACGACTCTATTTAGAGTCACAAAACCATTTCAAAAAAAGTATGAATATTGTTGATATGAAAACATATAATCACGAAAGAAGGAGATTTTTTCCCCCTCTTCTTTTAGTTTTCGCTTATTATTTTCTCCAGAAAATTAGTAAAACCTACGAAGAGCGTGCAAGTAAGTTTGCGCTAATTTGCCAACATTGATAGTTTGTGTGTAATTCTTTTATTTTTCGCTTGGCACCTAGAAGGCACAGAACCACTAAATCGGGCACGGTCACAAAGAACATACAAGAAAGTAGTACATATTTTAAACAAAATAGTTCCTACGCAAAGCTGTAACTTTGTCAAAAAGTAAAAACAAATGGGTAATGTTGGTATCAAATGAAAGTTCCACGTCTTGGGATCACTGTAGAACCCTTGACGAAAGTTTGTCATGAATAATAAAACAAATATATGAAATTATGATGGGGCATATTTGCCTTGTTGTTCAGGTCAGAAGTACCGGTTTTTATACTACCCGACTTTCGGGAACCAGTGCGCTCTAATATGCAACTAAAGATATATTGATTTTTTCAGCACAGTCAAGTCGCCCGGATAAGGTATAGATTTACTATGAAATGACTGCCACTTTATTTGAAACATTTGCCACTGTGACATAAAGCAGAAAACGAACAAATTAATCCGCTATCGTTGAAACAGAAACAAAATTCAGTCATCAGTGCACACGCAAAATCAAGTGCTGCTTGAATAAAAGGAGAAGTGAGGTATACGTCAATGAGACAGCAACCCAACTACAGAAATAACCGAAAGACATCTAGAGGGAGACGTTTAGTATTCAACAAAAGAAAGAATGTCCTCACAATATGTCTTATAAGTGCTATCAGATGTGTATATTATTTTTTTCTGCCAGCAGTTTACACGGATAATGAGGTGTGAAAAAGAGAGAGAATCAGATGTGGGTTATGCGTCAATGGTACAGCAGCCCAACGACCGATAACAAAAATAAACATCTTGATGCAGACATATAGTCTTCGACAAATAGACCGGTGACCATACAATATGTCTCGTTCTCAATTGTCTCGATTCCATGAAAGATATATGTAAATTCAACAGAAACAATCAAAGATCTGCTATTAACACTCAATTCTCTAAATAAAGGAGGAAAAGCGGGTTGGGTGTGGGGGTACATTACGATAAGACATGCAACCAATATACGGCAACATTCTTGACGTGGGACACACATATACGTTGAATAATGTAACGGGGTTAAATTTATTTATTTTTTATCTCAACCATCCCCCTTTTTTATATTACAACATTACTAGGAGAGAAAAGGGAATAGTAGCATCTAAGAATTCATCCCGACGCCTCAACGAACGTTCGGGTTTCACTCACTCCCAACGAGGGATAAGTTCCCAACAGGCTAGACTATATTTACTAGACTGCGGTTAGATTACAGATTTTGCGATGCAAACTTATATGTAGAAATTGTTTCATGGAAAAGGTATAGTAATACGGAAATTTGCAAAATTTGTGTCTGTATTCAGGAAAAAATCATGATAAAGACTCAATTTATCATTTAGTCGTTGTTTTAAATTTTTTGGACTATTTAATTTTATTATATGCAGATCACAACTTCAAAAAAGACGACAAATGCCCAAAACCTACAAACGTATATTATACGTATATAACGATCCAGAGTTTTGCCAATACCTTCTCTGAGGAAATTTGGCAAATTGTGTACTATATAAGGTTTTCAAACCCTTTACATCGTATGCTTACCTTTGAAAGAATTAGCTTATTTTGTTACGTATTATGTATGGAAAACGATTTTTTTGTGTTTTTGTTATACTGTTTTTGCATTGTTTTATATTTTTCAATTATTGTTTTAGGAAAACGTGATATAGAGTTTTTTTTAATGATAAACATCAGCTATAAAATACGATAATATTTTCAATGTTTAGTAAAAAGATAACAACTTTTTGACACATAAAACATTAATATGAATAAAAGAAAATGAAGGTATGCATCAATAAAACAGCAAACCAACAACACATAATTGAACCGTATGACATTCGCTGTATTTACTGTATTAGATTGTCAGTGGTGTTTTAAATATGACCGCATTATAGTGAAGTGTATTAGCAAAGAAACTTATAATTTTAGCCCGGGACTTTCTTCAAAACTGGCCTGCGTTAAATAGGCGAGTTACAGTGTTGTGCAATGCCGTCAATCCGAGTTGATGTTCATTTTATATCACAGAATGGTATCGGCAACAGACGAAGAATAGCATAAACTATTAAAACTGCTAAAATTTGTTTTAGTCGAAGTCAGAGTTACATTGACATAACCATTCCGTAAGGGGAAAACAAGTCGTAAGTCGAAGTTAACGTCAGTATGGTACCAGATGTAACGGAACTGTGGAGAGACAATCCACTTAGTTGACCATGCAGAAAGGAAGACAAATGAAAAATCAGTGAGAGGATATGACAAATCGCTCTATACTGCAGTGTAAGAGGAAGAATCAAATGTTACCACTGCTGAAGGAGAAGTTAAAGTGATTACACCCAGACAGAATATTACAGAACATAGATAATTGCATATAGATAAAAAAAACGACTCTATTTAGAGTCACAAAACCATTTCAAAAAAAGTATGAATATTGTTGATATGAAAACATATAATCACGAAAGAAGGAGATTTTTTCCCCCTCTTCTTTTAGTTTTCGCTTATTATTTTCTCCAGAAAATTAGTAAAACCTACGAAGAGCGTGCAAGTAAGTTTGCGCTAATTTGCCAACATTGATAGTTTGTGTGTAATTCTTTTATTTTTCGCTTGGCACCTAGAAGGCACAGAACCACTAAATCGGGCACGGTCACAAAGAACATACAAGAAAGTAGTACATATTTTAAACAAAATAGTTCCTACGCAAAGCTGTAACTTTGTCAAAAAGTAAAAACAAATGGGTAATGTTGGTATCAAATGAAAGTTCCACGTCTTGGGATCACTGTAGAACCCTTGACGAAAGTTTGTCATGAATAATAAAACAAATATATGAAATTATGATGGGGCATATTTGCCTTGTTGTTCAGGTCAGAAGTACCGGTTTTTATACTACCCGACTTTCGGGAACCAGTGCGCTCTAATATGCAACTAAAGATATATTGTTTACTATGAAATGACTGCCACTTTATTTGAAACATTTGCCACTGTGACATAAAGCAGAAAACGAACAAATTAATCCGCTATCGTTGAAACAGAAACAAAATTCAGTCATCAGTGCACACGCAAAATCAAGTGCTGCTTGAATAAAAGGAGAAGTGAGGTATACGTCAATGAGACAGCAACCCAACTACAGAAATAACCGAAAGACATCTAGAGGGAGACGTTTAGTATTCAACAAAAGAAAGAATGTCCTCACAATATGTCTTATAAGTGCTATCAGATGTGTATATTATTTTTTTCTGCCAGCAGTTTACACGGATAATGAGGTGTGAAAAAGAGAGAGAATCAGATGTGGGTTATGCGTCAATGGTACAGCAGCCCAACGACCGATAACAAAAATAAACATCTTGATGCAGACATATAGTCTTCGACAAATAGACCGGTGACCATACAATATGTCTCGTTCTCAATTGTCTCGATTCCATGAAAGATATATGTAAATTCAACAGAAACAATCAAAGATCTGCTATTAACACTCAATTCTCTAAATAAAGGAGGAAAAGCGGGTTGGGTGTGGGGGTACATTACGATAAGACATGCAACCAATATACGGCAACATTCTTGACGTGGGACACACATATACGTTGAATAATGTAACGGGGTTAAATTTATTTATTTTTTGTATCTCAACCATCCCCCTTTTTTATATTACAACATTACTAGGAGAGAAAAGGGAATAGTAGCATCTAAGAATTCATCCCGACGCCTCAACGAACGTTCGGGTTTCACTCACTCCCAACGAGGGATAAGTTCCCAACAGGCTAGACTATATTTACTAGACTGCGGTTAGATTACAGATTTTGCGATGCAAACTTATATGTAGAAATTGTTTCATGGAAAAGGTATAGTAATACGGAAATTTGCAAAATTTGTGTCTGTATTCAGGAAAAAATCATGATAAAGACTCAATTTATCATTGAGTCGTTGTTTTAAATTTTTTGGACTATTTAATTTTATTATATGCAGATCACAACTTCAAAAAAGACGACAAATGCCCAAAACCTACAAACGTATATTATACGTATATAACGATCCAGAGTTTTGCAAATACCTTCTCTGAGGAAATTTGGCAAATTGTGTACTATATAAGGTTTTCAAACCCTTTACATCGTATGCTTACCTTTGAAAGAATTAGCTTATTTTGTTACGTATTATGTATAGAAAACGATTTTTTTGTGTTTTTGTTATACTGTTTTTGCATTGTTTTATATTTTTCAATTATTGTTTTAGGAAAACGTGATATAGAGTTTTTTTTAATGATAAACATCAGCTATAAAATACGATAATATTTTCAATGTTTAGTAAAAAGATAACAACTTTTTGACACATAAAACATTAATATGAATAAAAGAAAATGAAGGTATGCATCAATAAAACAGCAAACCAACAACACATAATTGAACCGTATGACATTCGCTGTATTTACTGTATTAGATTGTCAGTGGTGTTTTAAATATGACCGCATTATAGTGAAGTGTATTAGCAAAGAAACTTATAATTTTAGCCCGGGACTTTCTTCAAAACTGGCCTGCGTTAAATAGGCGAGTTACAGTGTTGTGCAATGCCGTCAATCCGAGTTGATGTTCATTTTATATCACAGAATGGTATCGGCAACAGACGAAGAATAGCATAAACTATTAAAACTGCTAAAATTTGTTTTAGTCGAAGTCAGAGTTACATTGACATAACCATTCCGTAAGGGGAAAACAAGTCGTAAGTCGAAGTTAACGTCAGTATGGTACCAGATGTAACGGAACTGTGGAGAGACAATCCACTTAGTTGACCATGCAGAAAGGAAGACAAATGAAAAATCAGTGAGAGGATATGACAAATCGCTCTATACTGCAGTGTAAGAGGAAGAATCAAATGTTACCACTGCTGAAGGAGAAGTTAAAGTGATTACACCCAGACAGAATATTACAGAACATAGATAATTGCATATAGATAAAAAAAAACGACTCTATTTAGAGTCACAAAACCATTTCAAAAAAAGTATGAATATTGTTGATATGAAAACATATAATCACGAAAGAAGGAGATTTTTTCCCCCTCTTCTTTTAGTTTTCGCTTATTATTTTCTCCAGAAAATTAGTAAAACCTACGAAGAGCGTGCAAGTAAGTTTGCGCTAATTTGCCAACATTGATAGTTTGTGTGTAATTCTTTTATTTTTCGCTTGGCACCTAGAAGGCACAGAACCACTAAATCGGGCACGGTCACAAAGAACATACAAGAAAGTAGTACATATTTTAAACAAAATAGTTCCTACGCAAAGCTGTAACTTTGTCAAAAAGTAAAAACAAATGGGTAATGTTGGTATCAAATGAAAGTTCCACGTCTTGGGATCACTGTAGAACCCTTGACGAAAGTTTGTCATGAATAATAAAACAAATATATGAAATTATGATGGGGCATATTTGCCTTGTTGTTCAGGTCAGAAGTACCGGTTTTTATACTACCCGACTTTCGGGAACCAGTGCGCTCTAATATGCAACTAAAGATATATTGTTTACTATGAAATGACTGCCACTTTATTTGAAACATTTGCCACTGTGACATAAAGCAGAAAACGAACAAATTAATCCGCTATCGTTGAAACAGAAACAAAATTCAGTCATCAGTGCACACGCAAAATCAAGTGCTGCTTGAATAAAAGGAGAAGTGAGGTATACGTCAATGAGACAGCAACCCAACTACAGAAATAACCGAAAGACATCTAGAGGGAGACGTTTAGTATTCAACAAAAGAAAGAATGTCCTCACAATATGTCTTATAAGTGCTATCAGATGTGTATATTATTTTTTTCTGCCAGCAGTTTACACGGATAATGAGGTGTGAAAAAGAGAGAGAATCAGATGTGGGTTATGCGTCAATGGTACAGCAGCCCAACGACCGATAACAAAAATAAACATCTTGATGCAGACATATAGTCTTCGACAAATAGACCGGTGACCATACAATATGTCTCGTTCTCAATTGTCTCGATTCCATGAAAGATATATGTAAATTCAACAGAAACAATCAAAGATCTGCTATTAACACTCAATTCTCTAAATAAAGGAGGAAAAGCGGGTTGGGTGTGGGGGTACATTACGATAAGACATGCAACCAATATACGGCAACATTCTTGACGTGGGACACACATATACGTTGAATAATGTAACGGGGTTAAATTTATTTATTTTTTGTATCTCAACCATCCCCCTTTTTTATATTACAACATTACTAGGAGAGAAAAGGGAATAGTAGCATCTAAGAATTCATCCCGACGCCTCAACGAACGTTCGGGTTTCACTCACTCCAAACGAGGGATAAGTTCCCAACAGGCTAGACTATATTTACTAGACTGCGGTTAGATTACAGATTTTGCGATGCAAACTTATATGTAGAAATTGTTTCATGGAAAAGGTATAGTAATACGGAAATTTGCAAAATTTGTGTCTGTATTCAGGAAAAAATCATGATAAAGACTCAATTTATCATTGAGTCGTTGTTTTAAATTTTTTGGACTATTTAATTTTATTATATGCAGATCACAACTTCAAAAAAGACGACAAATGCCCAAAACCTACAAACGTATATTATACGTATATAACGATCCAGAGTTTTGCCAATACCTTCTCTGAGGAAATTTGGCAAATTGTGTACTATATAAGGTTTTCAAACCCTTTACATCGTATGCTTACCTTTGAAAGAATTAGCTTATTTTGTTACGTATTATGTATGGAAAACGATTTTTTTGTGTTTTTGTTATACTGTTTTTGCATTGTTTTATATTTTTCAATTATTGTTTTAGGAAAACGTGATATAGAGTTTTTTTTAATGATAAACATCAGCTATAAAATACGATAATATTTTCAATGTTTAGTAAAAAGATAACAACTTTTTGACACATAAAACATTAATATGAATAAAAGAAAATGAAGGTATGCATCAATAAAACAGCAAACCAACAACACATAATTGAACCGTATGACATTCGCTGTATTTACTGTATTAGATTGTCAGTGGTGTTTTAAATATGACCGCATTATAGTGAAGTGTATTAGCAAAGAAACTTATAATTTTAGCCCGGGACTTTCTTCAAAACTGGCCTGCGTTAAATAGGCGAGTTACAGTGTTGTGCAATGCCGTCAATCCGAGTTGATGTTCATTTTATATCACAGAATGGTATCGGCAACAGACGAAGAATAGCATAAACTATTAAAACTGCTAAAATTTGTTTTAGTCGAAGTCAGAGTTACATTGACATAACCATTCCGTAAGGGGAAAACAAGTCGTAAGTCGAAGTTAACGTCAGTATGGTACCAGATGTAACGGAACTGTGGAGAGACAATCCACTTAGTTGACCATGCAGAAAGGAAGACAAATGAAAAATCAGTGAGAGGATATGACAAATCGCTCTATACTGCAGTGTAAGAGGAAGAATCAAATGTTACCACTGCTGAAGGAGAAGTTAAAGTGATTACACCCAGACAGAATATTACAGAACATAGATAATTGCATATAGATAAAAAAAAAACGACTCTATTTAGAGTCACAAAACCATTTCAAAAAAAGTATGAATATTGTTGATATGAAAACATATAATCACGAAAGAAGGAGATTTTTTCCCCCTCTTCTTTTAGTTTTCGCTTATTATTTTCTCCAGAAAATTAGTAAAACCTACGAAGAGCGTGCAAGTAAGTTTGCGCTAATTTGCCAACATTGATAGTTTGTGTGTAATTCTTTTATTTTTCGCTTGGCACCTAGAAGGCACAGAACCACTAAATCGGGCACGGTCACAAAGAACATACAAGAAAGTAGTACATATTTTAAACAAAATAGTTCCTACGCAAAGCTGTAACTTTGTCAAAAAGTAAAAACAAATGGGTAATGTTGGTATCAAATGAAAGTTCCACGTCTTGGGATCACTGTAGAACCCTTGACGAAAGTTTGTCATGAATAATAAAACAAATATATGAAATTATGATGGGGCATATTTGCCTTGTTGTTCAGGTCAGAAGTACCGGTTTTTATACTACCCGACTTTCGGGAACCAGTGCGCTCTAATATGCAACTAAAGATATATTGATTTTTTCAGCACAGTCAAGTCGCCCGGATAAGGTATAGATTTACTATGAAATGACTGCCACTTTATTTGAAACATTTGCCACTGTGACATAAAGCAGAAAACGAACAAATTAATCCGCTATCGTTGAAACAGAAACAAAATTCAGTCATCAGTGCACACGCAAAATCAAGTGCTGCTTGAATAAAAGGAGAAGTGAGGTATACGTCAATGAGACAGCAACCCAACTACAGAAATAACCGAAAGACATCTAGAGGGAGACGTTTAGTATTCAACAAAAGAAAGAATGTCCTCACAATATGTCTTATAAGTGCTATCAGATGTGTATATTATTTTTTTCTGCCAGCAGTTTACACGGATAATGAGGTGTGAAAAAGAGAGAGAATCAGATGTGGGTTATGCGTCAATGGTACAGCAGCCCAACGACCGATAACAAAAATAAACATCTTGATGCAGACATATAGTCTTCGACAAATAGACCGGTGACCATACAATATGTCTCGTTCTCAATTGTCTCGATTCCATGAAAGATATATGTAAATTCAACAGAAACAATCAAAGATCTGCTATTAACACTCAATTCTCTAAATAAAGGAGGAAAAGCGGGTTGGGTGTGGGGGTACATTACGATAAGACATGCAACCAATATACGGCAACATTCTTGACGTGGGACACACATATACGTTGAATAATGTAACGGGGTTAAATTTATTTATTTTTTATCTCAACCATCCCCCTTTTTTATATTACAACATTACTAGGAGAGAAAAGGGAATAGTAGCATCTAAGAATTCATCCCGACGCCTCAACGAACGTTCGGGTTTCACTCACTCCCAACGAGGGATAAGTTCCCAACAGGCTAGACTATATTTACTAGACTGCGGTTAGATTACAGATTTTGCGATGCAAACTTATATGTAGAAATTGTTTCATGGAAAAGGTATAGTAATACGGAAATTTGCAAAATTTGTGTCTGTATTCAGGAAAAAATCATGATAAAGACTCAATTTATCATTTAGTCGTTGTTTTAAATTTTTTGGACTATTTAATTTTATTATATGCAGATCACAACTTCAAAAAAGACGACAAATGCCCAAAACCTACAAACGTATATTATACGTATATAACGATCCAGAGTTTTGCCAATACCTTCTCTGAGGAAATTTGGCAAATTGTGTACTATATAAGGTTTTCAAACCCTTTACATCGTATGCTTACCTTTGAAAGAATTAGCTTATTTTGTTACGTATTATGTATGGAAAACGATTTTTTTTGTGTTTTTGTTATACTGTTTTTGCATTGTTTTATATTTTTCAATTATTGTTTTAGGAAAACGTGATATAGAGTTTTTTTTAATGATAAACATCAGCTATAAAATACGATAATATTTTCAATGTTTAGTAAAAAGATAACAACTTTTTGACACATAAAACATTAATATGAATAAAAAAAATGAAGGTATGCATCAATAAAACAGCAAACAAACAACACATAATTGAACCGTATGACATTCGCTGTATTTACTGTATTAGATTGTCAGTGGTGTTTTAAATATGACCGCATTATAGTGAAGTGTATTAGCAAAGAAACTTATAATTTTAGCCCGGGACTTTCTTCAAAACTGGCCTGCGTTAAATAGGCGAGTTACAGTGTTGTGCAATGCCGTCAATCCGAGTTGATGTTCATTTTATATCACAGAATGGTATCGGCAACAGACGAAGAATAGCATAAACTATTAAAACTGCTAAAATTTGTTTTAGTCGAAGTCAGAGTTACATTGACATAACCATTCCGTAAGGGGAAAACAAGTCGTAAGTCGAAGTTAACGTCAGTATGGTACCAGATGTAACTGAACTGTGGAGAGACAATCCACTTAGTTGACCATGCAGAAAGGAAGACAAATGAAAAATCAGTGAGAGGATATGACAAATCGCTCTATACTGCAGTGTAAGAGGAAGAATCAAATGTTACCACTGCTGAAGGAGAAGTTAAAGTGATTACACCCAGACAGAATATTACAGAACATAGATAATTGCATATAGATAAAAAAAAAACGACTCTATTTAGAGTCACAAAACCATTTCAAAAAAAGTATGAATATTGTTGATATGAAAACATATAATCACGAAAGAAGGAGATTTTTTCCCCCTCTTCTTTTAGTTTTCGCTTATTATTTTCTCCAGAAAATTAGTAAAACCTACGAAGAGCGTGCAAGTAAGTTTGCGCTAATTTGCCAACATTGATAGTTTGTGTGTAATTCTTTTTTTTTTCGCTTGGCACCTAGAAGGCACAGAACCACTAAATCGGGCACGGTCACAAAGAACATACAAGAAAGTAGTACATATTTTAAACAAAATAGTTCCTACGCAAAGCTGTAACTTTGTCAAAAAGTAAAAACAAATGGGTAATGTTGGTATCAAATGAAAGTTCCACGTCTTGGGATCACTGTAGAACCCTTGACGAAAGTTTGTCATGAATAATAAAACAAATATATGAAATTATGATGGGGCATATTTGCCTTGTTGTTCAGGTCAGAAGTACCGGTTTTTATACTACCCGACTTTCGGGAACCAGTGCGCTCTAATATGCAACTAAAGATATATTGATTTTTTCAGCACAGTCAAGTCGCCCGGATAAGGTATAGATTTACTATGAAATGACTGCCACTTTATTTGAAACATTTGCCACTGTGACATAAAGCAGAAAACGAACAAATTAATCCGCTATCGTTGAAACAGAAACAAAATTCAGTCATCAGTGCACACGCAAAATCAAGTGCTGCTTGAATAAAAGGAGAAGTGAGGTATACGTCAATGAGACAGCAACCCAACTACAGAAATAACCGAAAGACATCTAGAGGGAGACGTTTAGTATTCAACAAAAGAAAGAATGTCCTCACAATATGTCTTATAAGTGCTATCAGATGTGTATATTATTTTTTTCTGCCAGCAGTTTACACGGATAATGAGGTGTGAAAAAGAGAGAGAATCAGATGTGGGTTATGCGTCAATGGTACAGCAGCCCAACGACCGATAACAAAAATAAACATCTTGATGCAGACATATAGTCTTCGACAAATAGACCGGTGACCATACAATATGTCTCGTTCTCAATTGTCTCGATTCCATGAAAGATATATGTAAATTCAACAGAAACAATCAAAGATCTGCTATTAACACTCAATTCTCTAAATAAAGGAGGAAAAGCGGGTTGGGTGTGGGGGTACATTACGATAAGACATGCAACCAATATACGGCAACATTCTTGACGTGGGACACACATATACGTTGAATAATGTAACGGGGTTAAATTTATTTATTTTTTATCTCAACCATCCCCCTTTTTTATATTACAACATTACTAGGAGAGAAAAGGGAATAGTAGCATCTAAGAATTCATCCCGACGCCTCAACGAACGTTCGGGTTTCACTCACTCCCAACGAGGGATAAGTTCCCAACAGGCTAGACTATATTTACTAGACTGCGGTTAGATTACAGATTTTGCGATGCAAACTTATATGTAGAAATTGTTTCATGGAAAAGGTATAGTAATACGGAAATTTGCAAAATTTGTGTCTGTATTCAGGAAAAAATCATGATAAAGACTCAATTTATCATTGAGTCGTTGTTTTAAATTTTTTGGACTATTTAATTTTATTATATGCAGATCACAACTTCAAAAAAGACGACAAATGCCCAAAACCTACAAACGTATATTATACGTATATAACGATCCAGAGTTTTGCCAATACCTTCTCTGAGGAAATTTGGCAAATTGTGTACTATATAAGGTTTTCAAACCCTTTACATCGTATGCTTACCTTTGAAAGAATTAGCTTATTTTGTTACGTATTATGTATGGAAAACGATTTTTTTGTGTTTTTGTTATACTGTTTTTGCATTGTTTTATATTTTTCAATTATTGTTTTAGGAAAACGTGATATAGAGTTTTTTTTAATGATAAACATCAGCTATAAAATACGATAATATTTTCAATGTTTAGTAAAAAGATAACAACTTTTTGACACATAAAACATTAATATGAATAAAAGAAAATGAAGGTATGCATCAATAAAACAGCAAACCAACAACACATAATTGAACCGTATGACATTCGCTGTATTTACTGTATTAGATTGTCAGTGGTGTTTTAAATATGACCGCATTATAGTGAAGTGTATTAGCAAAGAAACTTATAATTTTAGCCCGGGACTTTCTTCAAAACTGGCCTGCGTTAAATAGGCGAGTTACAGTGTTGTGCAATGCCGTCAATCCGAGTTGATGTTCATTTTATATCACAGAATGGTATCGGCAACAGACGAAGAATAGCATAAACTATTAAAACTGCTAAAATTTGTTTTAGTCGAAGTCAGAGTTACATTGACATAACCATTCCGTAAGGGGAAAACAAGTCGTAAGTCGAAGTTAACGTCAGTATGGTACCAGATGTAACGGAACTGTGGAGAGACAATCCACTTAGTTGACCATGCAGAAAGGAAGACAAATGAAAAATCAGTGAGAGGATATGACAAATCGCTCTATACTGCAGTGTAAGAGGAAGAATCAAATGTTACCACTGCTGAAGGAGAAGTTAAAGTGATTACACCCAGACAGAATATTACAGAACATAGATAATTGCATATAGATAAAAAAAAAACGACTCTATTTAGAGTCACAAAACCATTTCAAAAAAAGTATGAATATTGTTGATATGAAAACATATAATCACGAAAGAAGGAGATTTTTTCCCCCTCTTCTTTTAGTTTTCGCTTATTATTTTCTCCAGAAAATTAGTAAAACCTACGAAGAGCGTGCAAGTAAGTTTGCGCTAATTTGCCAACATTGATAGTTTGTGTGTAATTCTTTTATTTTTCGCTTGGCACCTAGAAGGCACAGAACCACTAAATCGGGCACGGTCACAAAGAACATACAAGAAAGTAGTACATATTTTAAACAAAATAGTTCCTACGCAAAGCTGTAACTTTGTCAAAAAGTAAAAACAAATGGGTAATGTTGGTATCAAATGAAAGTTCCACGTCTTGGGATCACTGTAGAACCCTTGACGAAAGTTTGTCATGAATAATAAAACAAATATATGAAATTATGATGGGGCATATTTGCCTTGTTGTTCAGGTCAGAAGTACCGGTTTTTATACTACCCGACTTTCGGGAACCAGTGCGCTCTAATATGCAACTAAAGATATATTGATTTTTTCAGCACAGTCAAGTCGCCCGGATAAGGTATAGATTTACTATGAAATGACTGCCACTTTATTTGAAACATTTGCCACTGTGACATAAAGCAGAAGACGAACAAATTAATCCGCTATCGTTGAAACAGAAACAAAATTCAGTCATCAGTGCACACGCAAAATCAAGTGCTGCTTGAATAAAAGGAGAAGTGAGGTATACGTCAATGAGACAGCAACCCAACTACAGAAATAACCGAAAGACATCTAGAGGGAGACGTTTAGTATTCAACAAAAGAAAGAATGTCCTCACAATATGTCTTATAAGTGCTATCAGATGTGTATATTATTTTTTTTCTGCCAGCAGTTTACACGGATAATGAGGTGTGAAAAAGAGAGAGAATCAGATGTGGGTTATGCGTCAATGGTACAGCAGCCCAACGACCGATAACAAAAATAAACATCTTGATGCAGACATATAGTCTTCGACAAATAGACCGGTGACCATACAATATGTCTCGTTCTCAATTGTCTCGATTCCATGAAAGATATATGTAAATTCAACAGAAACAATCAAAGATCTGCTATTAACACTCAATTCTCTAAATAAAGGAGGAAAAGCGGGTTGGGTGTGGGGGTACATTACGATAAGACATGCAACCAATATACGGCAACATTCTTGACGTGGGACACACATATACGTTGAATAATGTAACGGGGTTAAATTTATTTATTTTTTATCTCAAACATCCCCCTTTTTTATATTACAACATTACTAGGAGAGAAAAGGGAATAGTAGCATCTAAGAATTCATCCCGACGCCTCAACGAACGTTCGGGTTTCACTCACTCCAAACGAGGGATAAGTTCCCAACAGGCTAGACTATATTTACTAGACTGCGGTTAGATTACAGATTTTGCGATGCAAACTTATATGTAGAAATTGTTTCATGGAAAAGGTATAGTAATACGGAAATTTGCAAAATTTGTGTCTGTATTCAGGAAAAAATCATGATAAAGACTCAATTTATCATTGAGTCGTTGTTTTAAATTTTTTGGACTATTTAATTTTATTATATGCAGATCACAACTTCAAAAAAGACGACAAATGCCCAAAACCTACAAACGTATATTATACGTATATAACGATCCAGAGTTTTGCCAATACCTTCTCTGGGGAAATTTGGCAAATTGTGTACTATATAAGGTTTTCAAACCCTTTACATCGTATGCTTACCTTTGAAAGAATTAGCTTATTTTGTTACGTATTATGTATGGAAAACGATTTTTTTGTGTTTTTGTTATACTGTTTTTGCATTGTTTTATATTTTTCAATTATTGTTTTAGGAAAACGTGATATAGAGTTTTTTTTAATGATAAACATCAGCTATAAAATACGATAATATTTTCAATGTTTAGTAAAAAGATAACAACTTTTTGACACATAAAACATTAATATGAATAAAAGAAAATGAAGGTATGCATCAATAAAACAGCAAACCAACAACACATAATTGAACCGTATGACATTCGCTGTATTTACTGTATTAGATTGTCAGTGGTGTTTTAAATATGACCGCATTATAGTGAAGTGTATTAGCAAAGAAACTTATAATTTTAGCCCGGGACTTTCTTCAAAACTGGCCTGCGTTAAATAGGCGAGTTACAGTGTTGTGCAATGCCGTCAATCCGAGTTGATGTTCATTTTATATCACAGAATGGTATCGGCAACAGACGAAGAATAGCATAAACTATTAAAACTGCTAAAATTCGTTTTAGTCGAAGTCAGAGTTACATTGACATAACCATTCCGTAAGGGGAAAACAAGTCGTAAGTCGAAGTTAACGTCAGTATGGTACCAGATGTAACGGAACTGTGGAGAGACAATCCACTTAGTTGACCATGCAGAAAGGAAGACAAATGAAAAATCAGTGAGAGGATATGACAAATCGCTCTATACTGCAGTGTAAGAGGAAGAATCAAATGTTACCACTGCTGAAGGAGAAGTTAAAGTGATTACACCCAGACAGAATATTACAGAACATAGATAATTGCATATAGATAAAAAAAAACGACTCTATTTAGAGTCACAAAACCATTTCAAAAAAAGTATGAATATTGTTGATATGAAAACATATAATCACGAAAGAAGGAGATTTTTTCCCCCTCTTCTTTTAGTTTTCGCTTATTATTTTCTCCAGAAAATTAGTAAAACCTACGAAGAGCGTGCAAGTAAGTTTGCGCTAATTTGCCAACATTGATAGTTTGTGTGTAATTCTTTTATTTTTCGCTTGGCACCTAGAAGGCACAGAACCACTAAATCGGGCACGGTCACAAAGAACATACAAGAAAGTAGTACATATTTTAAACAAAATAGTTCCTACGCAAAGCTGTAACTTTGTCAAAAAGTAAAAACAAATGGGTAATGTTGGTATCAAATGAAAGTTCCACGTCTTGGGATCACTGTAGAACCCTTGACGAAAGTTTGTCATGAATAATAAAACAAATATATGAAATTATGATGGGGCATATTTGCCTTGTTGTTCAGGTCAGAAGTACCGGTTTTTATACTACCCGACTTTCGGGAACCAGTGCGCTCTAATATGCAACTAAAGATATATTGATTTTTTCAGCACAGTCAAGTCGCCCGGATAAGGTATAGATTTACTATGAAATGACTGCCACTTTATTTGAAACATTTGCCACTGTGACATAAAGCAGAAAACGAACAAATTAATCCGCTATCGTTGAAACAGAAACAAAATTCAGTCATCAGTGCACACGCAAAATCAAGTGCTGCTTGAATAAAAGGAGAAGTGAGGTATACGTCAATGAGACAGCAACCCAACTACAGAAATAACCGAAAGACATCTAGAGGGAGACGTTTAGTATTCAACAAAAGAAAGAATGTCCTCACAATATGTCTTATAAGTGCTATCAGATGTGTATATTATTTTTTTCTGCCAGCAGTTTACACGGATAATGAGGTGTGAAAAAGAGAGAGAATCAGATGTGGGTTATGCGTCAATGGTACAGCAGCCCAACGACCGATAACAAAAATAAACATCTTGATGCAGACATATAGTCTTCGACAAATAGACCGGTGACCATACAATATGTCTCGTTCTCAATTGTCTCGATTCCATGAAAGATATATGTAAATTCAACAGAAACAATCAAAGATCTGCTATTAACACTCAATTCTCTAAATAAAGGAGGAAAAGCGGGTTGGGTGTGGGGGTACATTACGATAAGACATGCAACCAATATACGGCAACATTCTTGACGTGGGACACACATATACGTTGAATAATGTAACGGGGTTAAATTTATTTATTTTTTATCTCAACCATCCCCCTTTTTTATATTACAACATTACTAGGAGAGAAAAGGGAATAGTAGCATCTAAGAATTCATCCCGACGCCTCAACGAACGTTCGGGTTTCACTCACTCCCAACGAGGGATAAGTTCCCAACAGGCTAGACTTTATTTACTAGACTGCGGTTAGATTACAGATTTTGCGATGCAAACTTATATGTAGAAATTGTTTCATGGAAAAGGTATAGTAATACGGAAATTTGCAAAATTTGTGTCTGTATTCAGGAAAAAATCATGATAAAGACTCAATTTATCATTGAGTCGTTGTTTTAAATTTTTTGGACTATTTAATTTTATTATATGCAGATCACAACTTCAAAAAAGACGACAAATGCCCAAAACCTACAAACGTATATTATACGTATATAACGATCCAGAGTTTTGCCAATACCTTCTCTGAGGAAATTTGGCAAATTGTGTACTATATAAGGTTTTCAAACCCTTTACATCGTATGCTTACCTTTGAAAGAATTAGCTTATTTTGTTACGTATTATGTATGGAAAACGATTTTTTTGTGTTTTTGTTATACTGTTTTTGCATTGTTTTATATTTTTCAATTATTGTTTTAGGAAAACGTGATATAGAGTTTTTTTTAATGATAAACATCAGCTATAAAATACGATAATATTTTCAATGTTTAGTAAAAAGATAACAACTTTTTGACACATAAAACATTAATATGAATAAAAGAAAATGAAGGTATGCATCAATAAAACAGCAAACCAACAACACATAATTGAACCGTATGACATTCGCTGTATTTACTGTATTAGATTGTCAGTGGTGTTTTAAATATGACCGCATTATAGTGAAGTGTATTAGCAAAGAAACTTATAATTTTAGCCGGGGACTTTCTTCAAAACTGGCCTGCGTTAAATAGGCGAGTTACAGTGTTGTGCAATGCCGTCAATCCGAGTTGATGTTCATTTTATATCACAGAATGGTATCGGCAACAGACGAAGAATAGCATAAACTATTAAAACTGCTAAAATTTGTTTTAGTCGAAGTCAGAGTTACATTGACATAACCATTCCGTAAGGGGAAAACAAGTCGTAAGTCGAAGTTAACGTCAGTATGGTACCAGATGTAACGGAACTGTGGAGAGACAATCCACTTAGTTGACCATGCAGAAAGGAAGACAAATGAAAAATCAGTGAGAGGATATGACAAATCGCTCTATACTGCAGTGTAAGAGGAAGAATCAAATGTTACCACTGCTGAAGGAGAAGTTAAAGTGATTACACCCAGACAGAATATTACAGAACATAGATAATTGCATATAGATAAAAAAAAAAACGACTCTATTTAGAGTCACAAAACCATTTCAAAAAAAGTATGAATATTGTTGATATGAAAACATATAATCACGAAAGAAGGAGATTTTTTCCCCCTCTTCTTTTAGTTTTCGCTTATTATTTTCTCCAGAAAATTAGTAAAACCTACGAAGAGCGTGCAAGTAAGTTTGCGCTAATTTGCCAACATTGATAGTTTGTGTGTAATTCTTTTATTTTTCGCTTGGCACCTAGAAGGCACAGAACCACTAAATCGGGCACGGTCACAAAGAACATACAAGAAAGTAGTACATATTTTAAACAAAATAGTTCCTACGCAAAGCTGTAACTTTGTCAAAAAGTAAAAACAAATGGGTAATGTTGGTATCAAATGAAAGTTCCACGTCTTGGGATCACTGTAGAACCCTTGACGAAAGTTTGTCATGAATAATAAAACAAATATATGAAATTATGATGGGGCATATTTGCCTTGTTGTTCAGGTCAGAAGTACCGGTTTTTATACTACCCGACTTTCGGGAACCAGTGCGCTCTAATATGCAACTAAAGATATATTGATTTTTTCAGCACAGTCAAGTCGCCCGGATAAGGTATAGATTTACTATGAAATGACTGCCACTTTATTTGAAACATTTGCCACTGTGACATAAAGCAGAAAACGAACAAATTAATCCGCTATCGTTGAAACAGAAACAAAATTCAGTCATCAGTGCACACGCAAAATCAAGTGCTGCTTGAATAAAAGGAGAAGTGAGGTATACGTCAATGAGACAGCAACCCAACTACAGAAATAACCGAAAGACATCTAGAGGGAGACGTTTAGTATTCAACAAAAGAAAGAATGTCCTCACAATATGTCTTATAAGTGCTATCAGATGTGTATATTATTTTTTTCTGCCAGCAGTTTACACGGATAATGAGGTGTGAAAAAGAGAGAGAATCAGATGTGGGTTATGCGTCAATGGTACAGCAGCCCAACGACCGATAACAAAAATAAACATCTTGATGCAGACATATAGTCTTCGACAAATAGACCGGTGACCATACAATATGTCTCGTTCTCAATTGTCTCGATTCCATGAAAGATATATGTAAATTCAACAGAAACAATCAAAGATCTGCTATTAACACTCAATTCTCTAAATAAAGGAGGAAAAGCGGGTTGGGTGTGGGGGTACATTACGATAAGACATGCAACCAATATACGGCAACATTCTTGACGTGGGACACACATATACGTTGAATAATGTAACGGGGTTAAATTTATTTATTTTTTATCTCAACCATCCCCCTTTTTTATATTACAACATTACTAGGAGAGAAAAGGGAATAGTAGCATCTAAGAATTCATCCCGACGCCTCAACGAACGTTCGGGTTTCACTCACTCCCAACGAGGGATAAGTTCCCAACAGGCTAGACTATATTTACTAGACTGCGGTTAGATTACAGATTTTGCGATGCAAACTTATATGTAGAAATTGTTTCATGGAAAAGGTATAGTAATACGGAAATTTGCAAAATTTGTGTCTGTATTCAGGAAAAAATCATGATAAAGACTCAATTTATCATTGAGTCGTTGTTTTAAATTTTTTGGACTATTTAATTTTATTATATGCAGATCACAACTTCAAAAAAGACGACAAATGCCCAAAACCTACAAACGTATATTATACGTATATAACGATCCAGAGTTTTGCCAATACCTTCTCTGAGGAAATTTGGCAAATTGTGTACTATATAAGGTTTTCAAACCCTTTACATCGTATGCTTACCTTTGAAAGAATTAGCTTATTTTGTTACGTATTATGTATGGAAAACGATTTTTTTGTGTTTTTGTTATACTGTTTTTGCATTGTTTTATATTTTTCAATTATTGTTTTAGGAAAACGTGATATAGAGTTTTTTTTAATGATAAACATCAGCTATAAAATACGATAATATTTTCAATGTTTAGTAAAAAGATAACAACTTTTTGACACATAAAACATTAATATGAATAAAAGAAAATGAAGGTATGCATCAATAAAACAGCAAACCAACAACACATAATTGAACCGTATGACATTCGCTGTATTTACTGTATTAGATTGTCAGTGGTGTTTTAAATATGACCGCATTATAGTGAAGTGTATTAGCAAAGAAACTTATAATTTTAGCGCGGGACTTTCTTCAAAACTGGCCTGCGTTAAATAGGCGAGTTACAGTGTTGTGCAATGCCGTCAATCCGAGATGATGTTCATTTTATATCACAGAATGGTATCGGCAACAGACGAAGAATAGCATAAACTATTAAAACTGCTAAAATTTGTTTTAGTCGAAGTCAGAGTTACATTGACATAACCATTCCGTAAGGGGAAAACAAGTCGTAAGTCGAAGTTAACGTCAGTATGGTACCAGATGTAACGGAACTGTGGAGAGACAATCCACTTAGTTGACCATGCAGAAAGGAAGACAAATGAAAAATCAGTGAGAGGATATGACAAATCGCTCTATACTGCAGTGTAAGAGGAAGAATCAAATGTTACCACTGCTGAAGGAGAAGTTAAAGTGATTACACCCAGACAGAATATTACAGAACATAGATAATTGCATATAGATAAAAAAAAACGACTCTATTTAGAGTCACAAAACCATTTCAAAAAAAGTATGAATATTGTTGATATGAAAACATATAATCACGAAAGAAGGAGATTTTTTCCCCCTCTTCTTTTAGTTTTCGCTTATTATTTTCTCCAGAAAATTAGTAAAACCTACGAAGAGCGTGCAAGTAAGTTTGCGCTAATTTGCCAACATTGATAGTTTGTGTGTAATTCTTTTATTTTTCGCTTGGCACCTAGAAGGCACAGAACCACTAAATCGGGCACGGTCACAAAGAACATACAAGAAAGTAGTACATATTTTAAACAAAATAGTTCCTACGCAAAGCTGTAACTTTGTCAAAAAGTAAAAACAAATGGGTAATGTTGGTATCAAATGAAAGTTCCACGTCTTGGGATCACTGTAGAACCCTTGACGAAAGTTTGTCATGAATAATAAAACAAATATATGAAATTATGATGGGGCATATTTGCCTTGTTGTTCAGGTCAGAAGTACCGGTTTTTATACTACCCGACTTTCGGGAACCAGTGCGCTCTAATATGCAACTAAAGATATATTGATTTTTTCAGCACAGTCAAGTCGCCCGGATAAGGTATAGATTTACTATGAAATGACTGCCACTTTATTTGAAACATTTGCCACTGTGACATAAAGCAGAAAACGAACAAATTAATCCGCTATCGTTGAAACAGAAACAAAATTCAGTCATCAGTGCACACGCAAAATCAAGTGCTGCTTGAATAAAAGGAGAAGTGAGGTATACGTCAATGAGACAGCAACCCAACTACAGAAATAACCGAAAGACATCTAGAGGGAGACGTTTAGTATTCGACAAAAGAAAGAATGTCCTCACAATATGTCTTATAAGTGCTATCAGATGTGTATATTATTTTTTTCTGCCAGCAGTTTACACGGATAATGAGGTGTGAAAAAGAGAGAGAATCAGATGTGGGTTATGCGTCAATGGTACAGCAGCCCAACGACCGATAACAAAAATAAACATCTTGATGCAGACATATAGTCTTCGACAAATAGACCGGTGACCATACAATATGTCTCGTTCTCAATTGTCTCGATTCCATGAAAGATATATGTAAATTCAACAGAAACAATCAAAGATCTGCTATTAACACTCAATTCTCTAAATAAAGGAGGAAAAGCGGGTTGGGTGTGGGGGTACATTACGATAAGACATGCAACCAATATACGGTAACATTCTTGACGTGGGACACACATATACGTTGAATAATGTAACGGGGTTAAATTTATTTATTTTTTATCTCAACCATCCCCCTTTTTTATATTACAACATTACTAGGAGAGAAAAGGGAATAGTAGCATCTAAGAATTCATCCCGACGCCTCAACGAACGTTCGGGTTTCACTCACTCCCAACGAGGGATAAGTTCCCAACAGGCTAGACTATATTTACTAGACTGCGGTTAGATTACAGATTTTGCGATGCAAACTTATATGTAGAAATTGTTTCATGGAAAAGGTATAGTAATACGGAAATTTGCAAAATTTGTGTCTGTATTCAGGAAAAACCATGATAAAGACTCAATTTATCATTGAGTCGTTGTTTTAAATTTTTTGGACTATTTAATTTTATTATATGCAGATCACAACTTCAAAAAAGACGACAAATGCCCAAAACCTACAAACGTATATTATACGTATATAACGATCCAGAGTTTTGCCAATACCTTCTCTGAGGAAATTTGGCAAATTGTGTACTATATAAGGTTTTCAAACCCTTTACATCGTATGCTTACCTTTGAAAGAATTAGCTTATTTTGTTACGTATTATGTATGGAAAACGATTTTTTTGTGTTTTTGTTATACTGTTTTTGCATTGTTTTATATTTTTCAATTATTGTTTTAGGAAAACGTGATATAGAGTTTTTTTTAATGATAAACATCAGCTATAAAATACGATAATATTTTCAATGTTTAGTAAAAAGATAACAACTTTTTGACACATAAAACATTAATATGAATAAAAGAAAATGAAGGTATGCATCAATAAAACAGCAAACCAACAACACATAATTGAACCGTATGACATTCGCTGTATTTACTGTATTAGATTGTCAGTGGTGTTTTAAATATGACCGCATTATAGTGAAGTGTATTAGCAAAGAAACTTATAATTTTAGCGCGGGACTTTCTTCAAAACTGGCCTGCGTTAAATAGGCGAGTTACAGTGTTGTGCAATGCCGTCAGTCCGAGTTGATGTTCATTTTATATCACAGAATGGTATCGGCAACAGACGAAGAATAGCATAAACTATTAAAACTGCTAAAATTTGTTTTAGTCGAAGTCAGAGTTACATTGACATAACCATTCCGTAAGGGGAAAACAAGTCGTAAGTCGAAGTTAACGTCAGTATGGTACCAGATGTAACTGAACTGTGGAGAGACAATCCACTTAGTTGACCATGCAGAAAGGAAGACAAATGAAAAATCAGTGAGAGGATATGACAAATCGCTCTATACTGCAGTGTAAGAGGAAGAATCAAATGTTACCACTGCTGAAGGAGAAGTTAAAGTGATTACACCCAGACAGAATATTACAGAACATAGATAATTGCATATAGATAAAAAAAAACGACTCTATTTAGAGTCACAAAACCATTTCAAAAAAAGTATGAATATTGTTGATATGAAAACATATAATCACGAAAGAAGGAGATTTTTTCCCCCTCTTCTTTTAGTTTTCGCTTATTATTTTCTCCAGAAAATTAGTAAAACCTACGAAGAGCGTGCAAGTAAGTTTGCGCTAATTTGCCAACATTGATAGTTTGTGTGTAATTCTTTTATTTTTCGCTTGGCACCTAGAAGGCACAGAACCACTAAATCGGGCACGGTCACAAAGAACATACAAGAAAGTAGTACATATTTTAAACAAAATAGTTCCTACGCAAAGCTGTAACTTTGTCAAAAAGTAAAAACAAATGGGTAATGTTGGTATCAAATGAAAGGTCCACGTCTTGGGATCACTGTAGAACCCTTGCCGAAAGTTTGTCATGAATAATAAAACAAATATATGAAATTATGATGGGGCATATTTGCCTTGTTGTTCAGGTCAGAAGTACCGGTTTTTATACTACCCGACTTTCGGGAACCAGTGCGCTCTAATATGCAACTAAAGATATATTGATTTTTTCAGCACAGTCAAGTCGCCCGGATAAGGTATAGATTTACTATGAAATGACTGCCACTTTATTTGAAACATTTGCCACTGTGACATAAAGCAGAAAACGAACAAATTAATCCGCTATCGTTGAAACAGAAACAAAATTCAGTCATCAGTGCACACGCAAAATCAAGTGCTGCTTGAATAAAAGGAGAAGTGAGGTATACGTCAATGAGACAGCAACCCAACTACAGAAATAACCGAAAGACATCTAGAGGGAGACGTTTAGTATTCAACAAAAGAAAGAATGTCCTCACAATATGTCTTATAAGTGCTATCAGATGTGTATATTATTTTTTTCTGCCAGCAGTTTACACGGATAATGAGGTGTGAAAAAGAGAGAGAATCAGATGTGGGTTATGCGTCAATGGTACAGCAGCCCAACGACCGATAACAAAAATAAACATCTTGATGCAGACATATAGTCTTCGACAAATAGACCGGTGACCATACAATATGTCTCGTTCTCAATTGTCTCGATTCCATGAAAGATATATGTAAATTCAACAGAAACAATCAAAGATCTGCTATTAACACTCAATTCTCTAAATAAAGGAGGAAAAGCGGGTTGGGTGTGGGGGTACATTACGATAAGACATGCAACCAATATACGGCAACATTCTTGACGTGGGACACACATATACGTTGAATAATGTAACGGGGTTAAATTTATTTATTTTTTATCTCAACCATCCCCCTTTTTTATATTACAACATTACTAGGAGAGAAAAGGGAATAGTAGCATCTAAGAATTCATCCCGACGCCTCAACGAACGTTCGGGTTTCACTCACTCCCAACGAGGGATAAGTTCCCAACAGGCTAGACTATATTTACTAAACTGCGGTTAGATTACAGATTTTGCGATGCAAACTTATATGTAGAAATTGTTTCATGGAAAAGGTATAGTAATACGGAAATTTGCAAAATTTGTGTCTGTATTCAGGAAAAAATCATGATAAAGACTCAATTTATCATTGAGTCGTTGTTTTAAATTTTTTGGACTATTTAATTTTATTATATGCAGATCACAACTTCAAAAAAGACGACAAATGCCCAAAACCTACAAACGTATATTATACGTATATAACGATCCAGAGTTTTGCCAATACCTTCTCTGAGGAAATTTGGCAAATTGTGTACTATATAAGGTTTTCAAACCCTTTACATCGTATGCTTACCTTTGAAAGAATTAGCTTATTTTGTTACGTATTATGTATGGAAAACGATTTTTTTGTGTTTTTGTTATACTTTTTTTGCATTGTTTTATATTTTTCAATTATTGTTTTAGGAAAACGTGATATAGAGTTTTTTTTAATGATAAACATCAGCTATAAAATACGATAATATTTTCAATGTTTAGTAAAAAGATAACAACTTTTTGACACATAAAACATTAATATGAATAAAAGAAAATGAAGGTATGCATCAATAAAACAGCAAACCAACAACACATAATTGAACCGTATGACATTCGCTGTATTTACTGTATTAGATTGTCAGTGGTGTTTTAAATATGACCGCATTATAGTGAAGTGTATTAGCAAAGAAACTTATAATTTTAGCGCGGGACTTTCTTCAAAACTGGCCTGCGTTAAATAGGCGAGTTACAGTGTTGTGCAATGCCGTCAGTCCGAGTTGATGTTCATTTTATATCACAGAATGGTATCGGCAACAGACGAAGAATAGCATAAACTATTAAAACTGCTAAAATTTGTTTTAGTCGAAGTCAGAGTTACATTGACATAACCATTCCGTAAGGGGAAAACAAGTCGTAAGTCGAAGTTAACGTCAGTATGGTACCAGATGTAACTGAACTGTGGAGAGACAATCCACTTAGTTGACCATGCAGAAAGGAAGACAAATGAAAAATCAGTGAGAGGATATGACAAATCGCTCTATACTGCAGTGTAAGAGGAAGAATCAAATGTTACCACTGCTGAAGGAGAAGTTAAAGTGATTACACCCAGACAGAATATTACAGAACATAGATAATTGCATATAGATAAAAAAAAACGACTCTATTTAGAGTCACAAAACCATTTCAAAAAAAGTATGAATATTGTTGATATGAAAACATATAATCACGAAAGAAGGAGATTTTTTCCCCCTCTTCTTTTAGTTTTCGCTTATTATTTTCTCCAGAAAATTAGTAAAACCTACGAAGAGCGTGCAAGTAAGTTTGCGCTAATTTGCCAACATTGATAGTTTGTGTGTAATTCTTTTATTTTTCGCTTGGCACCTAGAAGGCACAGAACCACTAAATCGGGCACGGTCACAAAGAACATACAAGAAAGTAGTACATATTTTAAACAAAATAGTTCCTACGCAAAGCTGTAACTTTGTCAAAAAGTAAAAACAAATGGGTAATGTTGGTATCAAATGAAAGGTCCACGTCTTGGGATCACTGTAGAACCCTTGCCGAAAGTTTGTCATGAATAATAAAACAAATATATGAAATTATGATGGGGCATATTTGCCTTGTTGTTCAGGTCAGAAGTACCGGTTTTTATACTACCCGACTTTCGGGAACCAGTGCGCTCTAATATGCAACTAAAGATATATTGATTTTTTCAGCACAGTCAAGTCGCCCGGATAAGGTATAGATTTACTATGAAATGACTGCCACTTTATTTGAAACATTTGCCACTGTGACATAAAGCAGAAAACGAACAAATTAATCCGCTATCGTTGAAACAGAAACAAAATTCAGTCATCAGTGCACACGCAAAATCAAGTGCTGCTTGAATAAAAGGAGAAGTGAGGTATACGTCAATGAGACAGCAACCCAACTACAGAAATAACCGAAAGACATCTAGAGGGAGACGTTTAGTATTCAACAAAAGAAAGAATGTCCTCACAATATGTCTTATAAGTGCTATCAGATGTGTATATTATTTTTTTCTGCCAGCAGTTTACACGGATAATGAGGTGTGAAAAAGAGAGAGAATCAGATGTGGGTTATGCGTCAATGGTACAGCAGCCCAACGACCGATAACAAAAATAAACATCTTGATGCAGACATATAGTCTTCGACAAATAGACCGGTGACCATACAATATGTCTCGTTCTCAATTGTCTCGATTCCATGAAAGATATATGTAAATTCAACAGAAACAATCAAAGATCTGCTATTAACACTCAATTCTCTAAATAAAGGAGGAAAAGCGGGTTGGGTGTGGGGGTACATTACGATAAGACATGCAACCAATATACGGCAACATTCTTGACGTGGGACACACATATACGTTGAATAATGTAACGGGGTTAAATTTATTTATTTTTTATCTCAACCATCCCCCTTTTTTATATTACAACATTACTAGGAGAGAAAAGGGAATAGTAGCATCTAAGAATTCATCCCGACGCCTCAACGAACGTTCGGGTTTCACTCACTCCCAACGAGGGATAAGTTCCCAACAGGCTAGACTATATTTACTAAACTGCGGTTAGATTACAGATTTTGCGATGCAAACTTATATGTAGAAATTGTTTCATGGAAAAGGTATAGTAATACGGAAATTTGCAAAATTTGTGTCTGTATTCAGGAAAAAATCATGATAAAGACTCAATTTATCATTGAGTCGTTGTTTTAAATTTTTTGGACTATTTAATTTTATTATATGCAGATCACAACTTCAAAAAAGACGACAAATGCCCAAAACCTACAAACGTATATTATACGTATATAACGATCCAGAGTTTTGCCAATACCTTCTCTGAGGAAATTTGGCAAATTGTGTACTATATAAGGTTTTCAAACCCTTTACATCGTATGCTTACCTTTGAAAGAATTAGCTTATTTTGTTACGTATTATGTATGGAAAACGATTTTTTTGTGTTTTTGTTATACTTTTTTTGCATTGTTTTATATTTTTCAATTATTGTTTTAGGAAAACGTGATATAGAGTTTTTTTTAATGATAAACATCAGCTATAAAATACGATAATATTTTCAATGTTTAGTAAAAAGATAACAACTTTTTGACACATAAAACATTAATATGAATAAAAGAAAATGAAGGTATGCATCAATAAAACAGCAAACCAACAACACATAATTGAACCGTATGACATTCGCTGTATTTACTGTATTAGATTGTCAGTGGTGTTTTAAATATGACCGCATTATAGTGAAGTGTATTAGCAAAGAAACTTATAATTTTAGCGCGGGACTTTCTTCAAAACTGGCCTGCGTTAAATAGGCGAGTTACAGTGTTGTGCAATGCCGTCAGTCCGAGTTGATGTTCATTTTATATCACAGAATGGTATCGGCAACAGACGAAGAATAGCATAAACTATTAAAACTGCTAAAATTTGTTTTAGTCGAAGTCAGAGTTACATTGACATAACCATTCCGTAAGGGGAAAACAAGTCGTAAGTCCAGATGTAACGGAACCGTGGAGAGACAATCCACTTAGTTGACCATGCAGAAAGGAAGACAAATGAAAAATCAGTGAGAGGATATGACAAATCGCTCTATACTGCAGTGTAAGAGGAAGAATCAAATGTTACCACTGCTGAAGGAGAAGTTAAAGTGATTACACCCAGACAGAATATTACAGAACATAGATAATTGCATATAGATAAAAAAAAAACGACTCTATTTAGAGTCACAAAACCATTTCAAAAAAAGTATGAATATTGTTGATATGAAAACATATAATCACGAAAGAAGGAGATTTTTTCCCCCTCTTCTTTTAGTTTTCGCTTATTATTTTCTCCAGAAAATTAGTAAAACCTACGAAGAGCGTGCAAGTAAGTTTGCGCTAATTTGCCAACATTGATAGTTTGTGTGTAATTCTTTTATTTTTCGCTTGGCACCTAGAAGGCACAGAACCACTAAATCGGGCACGGTCACAAAGAACATACAAGAAAGTAGTACATATTTTAAACAAAATAGTTCCTACGCAAAGCTGTAACTTTGTCAAAAAGTAAAAACAAATGGGTAATGTTGGTATCAAATGAAAGTTCCACGTCTTGGGATCACTGTAGAACCCTTGACGAAAGTTTGTCATGAATAATAAAACAAATATATGAAATTATGATGGGGCATATTTGCCTTGTTGTTCAGGTCAGAAGTACCGGTTTTTATACTACCCGACTTTCGGGAACCAGTGCGCTCTAATATGCAACTAAAGATATATTGATTTTTTCAGCACAGTCAAGTCGCCCGGATAAGGTATAGATTTACTATGAAATGACTGCCACTTTATTTGAAACATTTGCCACTGTGACATAAAGCAGAAAACGAACAAATTAATCCGCTATCGTTGAAACAGAAACAAAATTCAGTCATCAGTGCACACGCAAAATCAAGTGCTGCTTGAATAAAAGGAGAAGTGAGGTATACGTCAATGAGACAGCAACCCAACTACAGAAATAACCGAAAGACATCTAGAGGGAGACGTTTAGTATTCAACAAAAGAAAGAATGTCCTCACAATATGTCTTATAAGTGCTATCAGATGTGTATATTATTTTTTTCTGCCAGCAGTTTACACGGATAATGAGGTGTGAAAAAGAGAGAGAATCAGATGTGGGTTATGCGTCAATGGTACAGCAGCCCAACGACCGATAACAAAAATAAACATCTTGATGCAGACATATAGTCTTCGACAAATAGACCGGTGACCATACAATATGTCTCGTTCTCAATTGTCTCGATTCCATGAAAGATATATGTAAATTCAACAGAAACAATCAAAGATCTGCTATTAACACTCAATTCTCTAAATAAAGGAGGAAAAGCGGGTTGGGTGTGGGGGTACATTACGATAAGACATGCAACCAATATACGGTAACATTCTTGACGTGGGACACACATATACGTTGAATAATGTAACGGGGTTAAATTTATTTATTTTTTATCTCAACCATCCCCCTTTTTTATATTACAACATTACTAGGAGAGAAAAGGGAATAGTAGCATCTAAGAATTCATCCCGACGCCTCAACGAACGTTCGGGTTTCACTCACTCCCAACGAGGGATAAGTTCCCAACAGGCTAGACTTTATTTACTAGACTGCGGTTAGATTACAGATTTTGCGATGCAAACTTATATGTAGAAATTGTTTCATGGAAAAGGTATAGTAATACGGAAATTTGCAAAATTTGTGTCTGTATTCAGGAAAAAATCATGATAAAGACTCAATTTATCATTGAGTCGTTGTTTTAAATTTTTTGGACTATTTAATTTTATTATATGCAGATCACAACTTCAAAAAAGACGACAAATGCCCAAAACCTACAAACGTATATTATACGTATATAACGATCCAGAGTTTTGCCAATACCTTCTCTGAGGAAATTTGGCAAATTGTGTACTATATAAGGTTTTCAAACCCTTTACATCGTATGCTTACCTTTGAAAGAATTAGCTTATTTTGTTACGTATTATGTATGGAAAACGATTTTTTTGTGTTTTTGTTATACTTTTTTTGCATTGTTTTATATTTTTCAATTATTGTTTTAGGAAAACGTGATATAGAGTTTTTTTTAATGATAAACATCAGCTATAAAATACGATAATATTTTCAATGTTTAGTAAAAAGATAACAACTTTTTGACACATAAAACATTAATATGAATAAAAGAAAATGAAGGTATGCATCAATAAAACAGCAAACCAACAACACATAATTGAACCGTATGACATTCGCTGTATTTACTGTATTAGATTGTCAGTGGTGTTTAAAATATGACCGCATTATAGTGAAGTGTATTAGCAAAGAAACTTATAATTTTAGCGCGGGACTTTCTTCAAAACTGTCCTGCGTTAAATAGGCGAGTTACAGTGTTGTGCAATGCCGTCAATCCGAGTTGATGTTCATTTTATATCACAGAATGGTATCGGCAACAGACGAAGAATAGCATAAACTATTAAAACTGCTAAAATTTGTTTTAGTCGAAGTCAGAGTTACATTGACATAACCATTCCGTAAGGGGAAAACAAGTCGTAAGTCGAAGTTAACGTCAGTATGGTACCAGATGTAACGGAACTGTGGAGAGACAATCCACTTAGTTGACCATGCAGAAAGGAAGACAAATGAAAAATCAGTGAGAGGATATGACAAATCGCTCTATACTGCAGTGTAAGAGGAAGAATCAAATGTTACCACTGCTGAAGGAGAAGTTAAAGTGATTACACCCAGACAGAATATTACAGAACATAGATAATTGCATATAGATAAAAAAAAACGACTCTATTTAGAGTCACAAAACCATTTCAAAAAAAGTATGAATATTGTTGATATGAAAACATATAATCACGAAAGAAGGAGATTTTTTCCCCCTCTTCTTTTAGTTTTCGCTTATTATTTTCTCCAGAAAATTAGTAAAACCTACGAAGAGCGTGCAAGTAAGTTTGCGCTAATTTGCCAACATTGATAGTTTGTGTGTAATTCTTTTATTTTTCGCTTGGCACCTAGAAGGCACAGAACCACTAAATCGGGCACGGTCACAAAGAACATACAAGAAAGTAGTACATATTTTAAACAAAATAGTTCCTACGCAAAGCTGTAACTTTGTCAAAAAGTAAAAACAAATGGGTAATGTTGGTATCAAATGAAAGTTCCACGTCTTGGGATCACTGTAGAACCCTTGACGAAAGTTTGTCATGAATAATAAAACAAATATATGAAATTATGATGGGGCATATTTGCCTTGTTGTTCAGGTCAGAAGTACCGGTTTTTATACTACCCGACTTTCGGGAACCAGTGCGCTCTAATATGCAACTAAAGATATATTGATTTTTTCAGCACAGTCAAGTCGCCCGGATAAGGTATAGATTTACTATGAAATGACTGCCACTTTATTTGAAACATTTGCCACTGTGACATAAAGCAGAAAACGAACAAATTAATCCGCTATCGTTGAAACAGAAACAAAATTCAGTCATCAGTGCACACGCAAAATCAAGTGCTGCTTGAATAAAAGGAGAAGTGAGGTATACGTCAATGAGACAGCAACCCAACTACAGAAATAACCGAAAGACATCTAGAGGGAGACGTTTAGTATTCAACAAAAGAAAGAATGTCCTCACAATATGTCTTATAAGTGCTATCAGATGTGTATATTATTTTTTTCTGCCAGCAGTTTACACGGATAATGAGGTGTGAAAAAGAGAGAGAATCAGATGTGGGTTATGCGTCAATGGTACAGCAGCCCAACGACCGATAACAAAAATAAACATCTTGATGCAGACATATAGTCTTCGACAAATAGACCGGTGACCATACAATATGTCTCGTTCTCAATTGTCTCGATTCCATGAAAGATATATGTAAATTCAACAGAAACAATCAAAGATCTGCTATTAACACTCAATTCTCTAAATAAAGGAGGAAAAGCGGGTTGGGTGTGGGGGTACATTACGATAAGACATGCAACCAATATACGGTAACATTCTTGACGTGGGACACACATATACGTTGAATAATGTAACGGGGTTAAATTTATTTATTTTTTATCTCAACCATCCCCCTTTTTTATATTACAACATTACTAGGAGAGAAAAGGGAATAGTAGCATCTAAGAATTCATCCCGACGCCTCAACGAACGTTCGGGTTTCACTCACTCCCAACGAGGGATAAGTTCCCAACAGGCTAGACTATATTTACTAGACTGCGGTTAGATTACAGATTTTGCGATGCAAACTTATATGTAGAAATTGTTTCATGGAAAAGGTATAGTAATACGGAAATTTGCAAAATTTGTGTCTGTATTCAGGAAAAAATCATGATAAAGACTCAATTTATCATTGAGTCGTTGTTTTAAATTTTTTGGACTATTTAATTTTATTATATGCAGATCACAACTTCAAAAAAGACGACAAATGCCCAAAACCTACAAACGTATATTATACGTATATAACGATCCAGAGTTTTGCCAATACCTTCTCTGAGGAAATTTGGCAAATTGTGTACTATATAAGGTTTTCAAACCCTTTACATCGTATGCTTACCTTTGAAAGAATTAGCTTATTTTGTTACGTATTATGTATGGAAAACGATTTTTTTGTGTTTTTGTTATACTTTTTTTGCATTGTTTTATATTTTTCAATTATTGTTTTAGGAAAACGTGATATAGAGTTTTTTTTAATGATAAACATCAGCTATAAAATACGATAATATTTTCAATGTTTAGTAAAAAGATAACAACTTTTTGACACATAAAACATTAATATGAATAAAAGAAAATGAAGGTATGCATCAATAAAACAGCAAACCAACAACACATAATTGAACCGTATGACATTCGCTGTATTTACTGTATTAGATTGTCAGTGGTGTTTTAAATATGACCGCATTATAGTGAAGTGTATTAGCAAAGAAACTTATAATTTTAGCGCGGGACTTTCTTCAAAACTGGCCTGCGTTAAATAGGCGAGTTACAGTGTTGTGCAATGCCGTCAATCCGAGTTGATGTTCATTTTATATCACAGAATGGTATCGGCAACAGACGAAGAATAGCATAAACTATTAAAACTGCTAAAATTTGTTTTAGTCGAAGTCAGAGTTACATTGACATAACCATTCCGTAAGGGGAAAACAAGTCGTAAGTCGAAGTAAACGTCAGTATGGTACCAGATGTAACGGAACTGTGGAGAGACAATCCACTTAGTTGACCATGCAGAAAGGAAGACAAATGAAAAATCAGTGAGAGGATATGACAAATCGCTCTATACTGCAGTGTAAGAGGAAGAATCAAATGTTACCACTGCTGAAGGAGAAGTTAAAGTGATTACACCCAGACAGAATATTACAGAACATAGATAATTGCATATAGATAAAAAAAAACGACTCTATTTAGAGTCACAAAACCATTTCAAAAAAAGTATGAATATTGTTGATATGAAAACATATAATCACGAAAGAAGGAGATTTTTCCCCCTCTTCTTTTAGTTTTCGCTTATTATTTTCTCCAGAAAATTAGTAAAACCTACGAAGAGCGTGCAAGTAAGTTTGCGCTAATTTGCCAACATTGATAGTTTGTGTGTAATTCTTTTATTTTTCGCTTGGCACCTAGAAGGCACAGAACCACTAAATCGGGCACGGTCACAAAGAACATACAAGAAAGTAGTACATATTTTAAACAAAATAGTTCCTACGCAAAGCTGTAACTTTGTCAAAAAGTAAAAACAAATGGGTAATGTTGGTATCAAATGAAAGTTCCACGTCTTGGGATCACTGTAGAACCCTTGACGAAAGTTTGTCATGAATAATAAAACAAATATATGAAATTATGATGGGGCATATTTGCCTTGTTGTTCAGGTCAGAAGTACCGGTTTTTATACTACCCGACTTTCGGGAACCAGTGCGCTCTAATATGCAACTAAAGATATATTGATTTTTTCAGCACAGTCAAGTCGCCCGGATAAGGTATAGATTTACTATGAAATGACTGCCACTTTATTTGAAACATTTGCCACTGTGACATAAAGCAGAAAACGAACAAATTAATCCGCTATCGTTGAAACAGAAACAAAATTCAGTCATCAGTGCACACGCAAAATCAAGTGCTGCTTGAATAAAAGGAGAAGTGAGGTATACGTCAATGAGACAGCAACCCAACTACAGAAATAACCGAAAGACATCTAGAGGGAGACGTTTAGTATTCAACAAAAGAAAGAATGTCCTCACAATATGTCTTATAAGTGCTATCAGATGTGTATATTATTTTTTTCTGCCAGCAGTTTACACGGATAATGAGGTGTGAAAAAGAGAGAGAATCAGATGTGGGTTATGCGTCAATGGTACAGCAGCCCAACGACCGATAACAAAAATAAACATCTTGATGCAGACATATAGTCTTCGACAAATAGACCGGTGACCATACAATATGTCTCGTTCTCAATTGTCTCGATTCCATGAAAGATATATGTAAATTCAACAGAAACAATCAAAGATCTGCTATTAACACTCAATTCTCTAAATAAAGGAGGAAAAGCGGGTTGGGTGTGGGGGTACATTACGATAAGACATGCAACCAATATACGGCAACATTCTTGACGTGGGACACACATATACGTTGAATAATGTAACGGGGTTAAATTTATTTATTTTTTATCTCAACCATCCCCCTTTTTTATATTACAACATTACTAGGAGAGAAAAGGGAATAGTAGCATCTAAGAATTCATCCCGACGCCTCAACGAACGTTCGGGTTTCACTCACTCCCAACGAGGGATAAGTTCCCAACAGGCTAGACTATATTTACTAGACTGCGGTTAGATTACAGATTTTGCGATGCAAACTTATATGTAGAAATTGTTTCATGGAAAAGGTATAGTAATACGGAAATTTGCAAAATTTGTGTCTGTATTCAGGAAAAAATCATGATAAAGACTCAATTTATCATTGAGTCGTTGTTTTAAATTTTTTGGACTATTTAATTTTATTATATGCAGATCACAACTTCAAAAAAGACGACAAATGCCCAAAACCTACAAACGTATATTATACGTATATAACGATCCAGAGTTTTGTCAATACCTTCTCTGAGGAAATTTGGCAAATTGTGTACTATATAAGGTTTTCAAACCCTTTACATCGTATGCTTACCTTTGAAAGAATTAGCTTATTTTGTTACGTATTATGTATGGAAAACGATTTTTTTGTGTTTTTGTTATACTTTTTTTGCATTGTTTTATATTTTTCAATTATTGTTTTAGGAAAACGTGATATAGAGTTTTTTTTAATGATAAACATCAGCTATAAAATACGATAATATTTTCAATGTTTAGTAAAAAGATAACAACTTTTTGACACATAAAACATTAATATGAATAAAAGAAAATGAAGGTATGCATCAATAAAACAGCAAACCAACAACACATAATTGAACCGTATGACATTCGCTGTATTTACTGTATTAGATTGTCAGTGGTGTTTTAAATATGACCGCATTATAGTGAAGTGTATTAGCAAAGAAACTTATAATTTTAGCGCGGGACTTTCTTCAAAACTGGCCTGCGTTAAATAGGCGAGTTACAGTGTTGTGCAATGCCGTCAATCCGAGTTGATGTTCATTTTATATCACAGAATGGTATCGGCAACAGACGAAGAATAGCATAAACTATTAAAACTGCTAAAATTTGTTTTAGTCGAAGTCAGAGTTACATTGACATAACCATTCCGTAAGGGGAAAACAAGTCGTAAGTCGAAGTTAACGTCAGTATGGTACCAGATGTAACGGAACTGTGGAGAGACAATCCACTTAGTTGACCATGCAGAAAGGAAGACAAATGAAAAATCAGTGAGAGGATATGACAAATCGCTCTATACTGCAGTGTAAGAGGAAGAATCAAATGTTACCACTGCTGAAGGAGAAGTTAAAGTGATTACACCCAGACAGAATATTACAGAACATAGATAATTGCATATAGATAAAAAAAAAACGACTCTATTTAGAGTCACAAAACCATTTCAAAAAAAGTATGAATATTGTTGATATGAAAACATATAATCACGAAAGAAGGAGATTTTTTCCCCCTCTTCTTTTAGTTTTCGCTTATTATTTTCTCCAGAAAATTAGTAAAACCTACGAAGAGCGTGCAAGTAAGTTTGCGCTAATTTGCCAACATTGATAGTTTGTGTGTAATTCTTTTATTTTTCGCTTGGCACCTAGAAGGCACAGAACCACTAAATCGGGCACGGTCACAAAGAACATACAAGAAAGTAGTACATATTTTAAACAAAATAGTTCCTACGCAAAGCTGTAACTTTGTCAAAAAGTAAAAACAAATGGGTAATGTTGGTATCAAATGAAAGTTCCACGTCTTGGGATCACTGTAGAACCCTTGACGAAAGTTTGTCATGAATAATAAAACAAATATATGAAATTATGATGGGGCATATTTGCCTTGTTGTTCAGGTCAGAAGTACCGGTTTTTATACTACCCGACTTTCGGGAACCAGTGCGCTCTAATATGCAACTAAAGATATATTGATTTTTTCAGCACAGTCAAGTCGCCCGGATAAGGTATAGATTTACTATGAAATGACTGCCACTTTATTTGAAACATTTGCCACTGTGACATAAAGCAGAAAACGAACAAATTAATCCGCTATCGTTGAAACAGAAACAAAATTCAGTCATCAGTGCACACGCAAAATCAAGTGCTGCTTGAATAAAAGGAGAAGTGAGGTATACGTCAATGAGACAGCAACCCAACTACAGAAATAACCGAAAGACATCTAGAGGGAGACGTTTAGTATTCAACAAAAGAAAGAATGTCCTCACAATATGTCTTATAAGTGCTATCAGATGTGTATATTATTTTTTTCTGCCAGCAGTTTACACGGATAATGAGGTGTGAAAAAGAGAGAGAATCAGATGTGGGTTATGCGTCAATGGTACAGCAGCCCAACGACCGATAACAAAAATAAACATCTTGATGCAGACATATAGTCTTCGACAAATAGACCGGTGACCATACAATATGTCTCGTTCTCAATTGTCTCGATTCCATGAAAGATATATGTAAATTCAACAGAAACAATCAAAGATCTGCTATTAACACTCAATTCTCTAAATAAAGGAGGAAAAGCGGGTTGGGTGTGGGGGTACATTACGATAAGACATGCAACCAATATACGGTAACATTCTTGACGTGGGACACACATATACGTTGAATAATGTAACGGGGTTAAATTTATTTATTTTTTATCTCAACCATCCCCCTTTTTTATATTACAACATTACTAGGAGAGAAAAGGGAATAGTAGCATCTAAGAATTCATCCCGACGCCTCAACGAACGTTCGGGTTTCACTCACTCCCAACGAGGGATAAGTTCCCAACAGGCTAGACTATATTTACTAGACTGCGGTTAGATTACAGATTTTGCGATGCAAACTTATATGTAGAAATTGTTTCATGGAAAAGGTATAGTAATACGGAAATTTGCAAAATTTGTGTCTGTATTCAGGAAAAAATCATGATAAAGACTCAATTTATCATTGAGTCGTTGTTTTAAATTTTTTGGACTATTTAATTTTATTATATGCAGATCACAACTTCAAAAAAGACGACAAATGCCCAAAACCTACAAACGTATATTATACGTATATAACGATCCAGAGTTTTGCCAATACCTTCTCTGAGGAAATTTGGCAAATTGTGTACTATATAAGGTTTTCAAACCCTTTACATCGTATGCTTACCTTTGAAATAATTAGCTTATTTTGTTACGTATTATGTATGGAAAACGATTTTTTTGTGTTTTTGTTATACTTTTTTTGCATTGTTTTATATTTTTCAATTATTGTTTTAGGAAAACGTGATATAGAGTTTTTTTTAATGATAAACATCAGCTATAAAATACGATAATATTTTCAATGTTTAGTAAAAAGATAACAACTTTTTGACACATAAAACATTAATATGAATAAAAGAAAATGAAGGTATGCATCAATAAAACAGCAAACCAACAACACATAATTGAACCGTATGACATTCGCTGTATTTACTGTATTAGATTGTCAGTGGTGTTTTAAATATGACCGCATTATAGTGAAGTGTATTAGCAAAGAAACTTATAATTTTAGCGCGGGACTTTCTTCAAAACTGGCCTGCGTTAAATAGGCGAGTTACAGTGTTGTGCAATGCCGTCAATCCGAGTTGATGTTCATTTTATATCACAGAATGGTATCGGCAACAGACGAAGAATAGCATAAACTATTAAAACTGCTAAAATTTGTTTTAGTCGAAGTCAGAGTTACATTGACATAACCATTCCGTAAGGGGAAAACAAGTCGTAAGTCGAAGTAAACGTCAGTATGGTACCAGATGTAACGGAACTGTGGAGAGACAATCCACTTAGTTGACCATGCAGAAAGGAAGACAAATGAAAAATCAGTGAGAGGATATGACAAATCGCTCTATACTGCAGTGTAAGAGGAAGAATCAAATGTTACCACTGCTGAAGGAGAAGTTAAAGTGATTACACCCAGACAGAATATTACAGAACATAGATAATTGCATATAGATAAAAAAACGACTCTATTTAGAGTCACAAAACCATTTCAAAAAAAGTATGAATATTGTTGATATGAAAACATATAATCACGAAAGAAGGAGATTTTTTCCCCCTCTTCTTTTAGTTTTCGCTTATTATTTTCTCCAGAAAATTAGTAAAACCTACGAAGAGCGTGCAAGTAAGTTTGCGCTAATTTGCCAACATTGATAGTTTGTGTGTAATTCTTTTATTTTTCGCTTGGCACCTAGAAGGCACAGAACCACTAAATCGGGCACGGTCACAAAGAACATACAAGAAAGTAGTACATATTTTAAACAAAATAGTTCCTACGCAAAGCTGTAACTTTGTCAAAAAGTAAAAACAAATGGGTAATGTTGGTATCAAATGAAAGTTCCACGTCTTGGGATCACTGTAGAACCCTTGACGAAAGTTTGTCATGAATAATAAAACAAATATATGAAATTATGATGGGGCATATTTGCCTTGTTGTTCAGGTCAGAAGTACCGGTTTTTATACTACCCGACTTTCGGGAACCAGTACGCTCTAATATGCAACTAAAGATATATTGATTTTTTCAGCACAGTCAAGTCGCCCGGATAAGGTATAGATTTACTATGAAATGACTGCCACTTTATTTGAAACATTTGCCACTGTGACATAAAGCAGAAAACGAACAAATTAATCCGCTATCGTTGAAACAGAAACAAAATTCAGTCATCAGTGCACACGCAAAATCAAGTGCTGCTTGAATAAAAGGAGAAGTGAGGTATACGTCAATGAGACAGCAACCCAACTACAGAAATAACCGAAAGACATCTAGAGGGAGACGTTTAGTATTCAACAAAAGAAAGAATGTCCTCACAATATGTCTTATAAGTGCTATCAGATGTGTATATTATTTTTTTCTGCCAGCAGTTTACACGGATAATGAGGTGTGAAAAAGAGAGAGAATCAGATGTGGGTTATGCGTCAATGGTACAGCAGCCCAACGACCGATAACAAAAATAAACATCTTGATGCAGACATATAGTCTTCGACAAATAGACCGGTGACCATACAATATGTCTCGTTCTCAATTGTCTCGATTCCATGAAAGATATATGTAAATTCAACAGAAACAATCAAAGATCTGCTATTAACACTCAATTCTCTAAATAAAGGAGGAAAAGCGGGTTGGGTGTGGGGGTACATTACGATAAGACATGCAACCAATATACGGTAACATTCTTGACGTGGGACACACATATACGTTGAATAATGTAACGGGGTTAAATTTATTTATTTTTTATCTCAACCATCCCCCTTTTTTATATTACAACATTACTAGGAGAGAAAAGGGAATAGTAGCATCTAAGAATTCATCCCGACGCCTCAACGAACGTTCGGGTTTCACTCACTCCCAACGAGGGATAAGTTCCCAACAGGCTAGACTATATTTACTAGACTGCGGTTAGATTACAGATTTTGCGATGCAAACTTATATGTAGAAATTGTTTCATGGAAAAGGTATAGTAATACGGAAATTTGCAAAATTTGTGTCTGTATTCAGGAAAAAATCATGATAAAGACTCAATTTATCATTGAGTCGTTGTTTTAAATTTTTTGGACTATTTAATTTTATTATATGCAGATCACAACTTCAAAAAAGACGACAAATGCCCAAAACCTACAAACGTATATTATACGTATATAACGATCCAGAGTTTTGCCAATACCTTCTCTGAGGAAATTTGGCAAATTGTGTACTATATAAGGTTTTCAAACCCTTTACATCGTATGCTTACCTTTGAAAGAATTAGCTTATTTTGTTACGTATTATGTATGGAAAACGATTTTTTTGTGTTTTTGTTATACTTTTTTTGCATTGTTTTATATTTTTCAATTATTGTTTTAGGAAAACGTGATATAGAGTTTTTTTTAATGATAAACATCAGCTATAAAATACGATAATATTTTCAATGTTTAGTAAAAAGATAACAACTTTTTGACACATAAAACATTAATATGAATAAAAGAAAATGAAGGTATGCATCAATAAAACAGCAAACCAACAACACATAATTGAACCGTATGACATTCGCTGTATTTACTGTATTAGATTGTCAGTGGTGTTTTAAATATGACCGCATTATAGTGAAGTGTATTAGCAAAGAAACTTATAATTTTAGCGCGGGACTTTCTTCAAAACTGGCCTGCGTTAAATAGGCGAGTTACAGTGTTGTGCAATGCCGTCAATCCGAGTTGATGTTCATTTTATATCACAGAATGGTATCGGCAACAGACGAAGAATAGCATAAACTATTAAAACTGCTAAAATTTGTTTTAGTCGAAGTCAGAGTTACATTGACATAACCATTCCGTAAGGGGAAAACAAGTCGTAAGTCGAAGTAAACGTCAGTATGGTACCAGATGTAACGGAACTGTGGAGAGACAATCCACTTAGTTGACCATGCAGAAAGGAAGACAAATGAAAAATCAGTGAGAGGATATGACAAATCGCTCTATACTGCAGTGTAAGAGGAAGAATCAAATGTTACCACTGCTGAAGGAGAAGTTAAAGTGATTACACCCAGACAGAATATTACAGAACATAGATAATTGCATATAGATAAAAAAACGACTCTATTTAGAGTCACAAAACCATTTCAAAAAAAGTATGAATATTGTTGATATGAAAACATATAATCACGAAAGAAGGAGATTTTTTCCCCCTCTTCTTTTAGTTTTCGCTTATTATTTTCTCCAGAAAATTAGTAAAACCTACGAAGAGCGTGCAAGTAAGTTTGCGCTAATTTGCCAACATTGATAGTTTGTGTGTAATTCTTTTATTTTTCGCTTGGCACCTAGAAGGCACAGAACCACTAAATCGGGCACGGTCACAAAGAACATACAAGAAAGTAGTACATATTTTAAACAAAATAGTTCCTACGCAAAGCTGTAACTTTGTCAAAAAGTAAAAACAAATGGGTAATGTTGGTATCAAATGAAAGTTCCACGTCTTGGGATCACTGTAGAACCCTTGACGAAAGTTTGTCATGAATAATAAAACAAATATATGAAATTATGATGGGGCATATTTGCCTTGTTGTTCAGGTCAGAAGTACCGGTTTTTATACTACCCGACTTTCGGGAACCAGTGCGCTCTAATATGCAACTAAAGATATATTGATTTTTTCAGCACAGTCAAGTCGCCCGGATAAGGTATAGATTTACTATGAAATGACTGCCACTTTATTTGAAACATTTGCCACTGTGACATAAAGCAGAAAACGAACAAATTAATCCGCTATCGTTGAAACAGAAACAAAATTCAGTCATCAGTGCACACGCAAAATCAAGTGCTGCTTGAATAAAAGGAGAAGTGAGGTATACGTCAATGAGACAGCAACCCAACTACAGAAATAACCGAAAGACATCTAGAGGGAGACGTTTAGTATTCAACAAAAGAAAGAATGTCCTCACAATATGTCTTATAAGTGCTATCAGATGTGTATATTATTTTTTTCTGCCAGCAGTTTACACGGATAATGAGGTGTGAAAAAGAGAGAGAATCAGATGTGGGTTATGCGTCAATGGTACAGCAGCCCAACGACCGATAACAAAAATAAACATCTTGATGCAGACATATAGTCTTCGACAAATAGACCGGTGACCATACAATATGTCTCGTTCTCAATTGTCTCGATTCCATGAAAGATATATGTAAATTCAACAGAAACAATCAAAGATCTGCTATTAACACTCAATTCTCTAAATAAAGGAGGAAAAGCGGGTTGGGTGTGGGGGTACATTACGATAAGACATGCAACCAATATACGGTAACATTCTTGACGTGGGACACACATATACGTTGAATAATGTAACGGGGTTAAATTTATTTATTTTTTATCTCAACCATCCCCCTTTTTTATATTACAACATTACTAGGAGAGAAAAGGGAATAGTAGCATCTAAGAATTCATCCCGACGCCTCAACGAACGTTCGGGTTTCACTCACTCCCAACGAGGGATAAGTTCCCAACAGGCTAGACTATATTTACTAGACTGCGGTTAGATTACAGATTTTGCGATGCAAACTTATATGTAGAAATTGTTTCATGGAAAAGGTATAGTAATACGGAAATTTGCAAAATTTGTGTCTGTATTCAGGAAAAAATCATGATAAAGACTCAATTTATCATTGAGTCGTTGTTTTAAATTTTTTGGACTATTTAATTTTATTATATGCAGATCACAACTTCAAAAAAGACGACAAATGCCCAAAACCTACAAACGTATATTATACGTACAGACCTTCTAAAATTCAAACTGACCACACGCACGATACACGCACGCACGATACACGCACGGTGAATGCACGATACACGCACGGTGAATGCACTATACACGATACACGCACGATGAGCGATGAGCGTTACACGGAGGATTAACGAAAAATGAATGATGAATGATGAACGCACGATACACGCACGATGCACGATGAATGATGAACACACGATACACGCACGATACACGCACGGTGAATGATTCATTGACGAATGAACGATAAGCGCTTAATACACGGTTCTCAAAGCCATTTTATTTGGAATTGCATTTAAAATTGATGTATGATAATGAAAATCTATAAGGGTATACAAATTTTAGATATCTCGCTTTCTGTGTTGATTGGTCGACAGTTTTACTAAACACTCCATGTATTAAATAAATTAATTGTAGTATAGTATTTCCAATATCAATGAGTGTTGTCAAATTATAAAACTCATCGATTTTATAATTCTACTTAATATAAATAATTTATAAATTGCTACGTTTTAAAGAGTGGCGATTCCAGCCATTTTTAAAAAGAGTGTTCTCAACCCAGGATAAAAGGGGTGGTTTTAACCATATGTCCCCATTCAAATGCATTGACCCCCCCCCCCCCCCCCCCCCCCTTCTTTTTATCTGCCTTAATTTGTAACCTTAACTAATTAATTATATGTTTACGTTCCGAAATTTAGGAAATATTTGTATGTTTCGAAGTTTAGTATGATGTCCATTATCACTGAACTAAAATTCATTTTTGTTTAGGGACCAGCTCAAAAACGCCTTCGGTGCGGGATTTTCTACCCATTGGTGGCCTTCGACTGTTTTCTGCCTATACGTCTAAACACTGCTAAGGACTAATAATATGCCACTAAGGACTAGAAAGGACGTGTTACTTGTACTCTGTTTTCATACTATGGTAGAGATAGATAGATTTTTATTACATAAATTCAAATTTTTAAAGAAAAAGAATCACCATTAAATGAGTAGTTGAACAATATTTGGAACGTGCCGGTTTTTCCTTGATATTGCCGAAAATCAGTGATCCGACTGACACGAGCGAACATACATAACAACTGATTAAACAATCATAATCTCTTTTTTTTTACTTAAGTTACAATGTTCCTTATATTATCAGAATCGTATGAGTTAATTTAGAGCAAAATATATAATTTGTCAGAAAAATCTGATTCGTACAAATTAATTAGAAATAGCTAAGAAAATGAAATTTACCAAATAATGAGAAAATTTAAACATTTGTAATACCAAATACTTCATAATATACTTCTGAAACGACTTTTCGTCCTGAATATGCATGAAATTTTTGCCACTAGACGTTTAAACAACCACTGAATAATCAATCAATCAAATTTTGCTCTCAGTAAAAATGAATTAAACAATATAAGCCACAATTGTATCCATCACTTGGTGTCTGTTGTTTGTTTGTACAGTAAACATACTGAATCTTTTTATATTCCTTATACAATTTCAAGTATGTAATAAAATTCATACATATTTTCAAACATCCTGGCACTTCAAATTTCTAGGAGGTGAGATTCTCGGGGTTTTACCTGAAACTCTTTGGGAAATGCAATTTTTAATTCCAATTCCAATTCCAAACTGTAAAAGATATCCCAAATTTTTTTTAAAATGCATTTCCAATTTGATAAGGAGATTTGAAAAAAAAACGATCTCAATGGTAATTGAAATTATTTAGTGCAATCATTTTGTGTCCGCCGTTGTCTTTCATACATATCAATTGGTGTAACCACTGTTTGCTGTTCGTTATCTGTTGTTTATGGCAGTCAGGCCTCGCGATCGGTCTCCAAATTTAAGCCCCCACTTAGGTAAATTAATGATCATTTATAAGGGGGGGGGGGGGGGGGGGGCTTTTTTCTCGGGACAAACATTATTTTCCTTCCTTAAAAACAACTTAATAATTTTCTATATTTTTAATTTAATCATAAACCGATGAATATTAAATGATTTTTAAAAAATTAAAAAAAATATTTTTATTCTAATATATCTAAATATCTGGGTTATTTTCTAAATTATTTTTTCATTTTTTTAAGGAAAAAGTGTTATCAGTTATGGCCCCCTCATTTTAGACATGACATTTTGCTTGATACTGTATGAAGATTATTAGTTGCAACTTTTATCAAGAAATTACCGACTTTTTTTTAACTAGATAAATATACAACAAAAATACCGTTTTTTCTTCTTGTATCAATTTCTTTTCACAAAAATTAAATATTAACAAAGAATTGTTACACAAATGTAGAGCCCAATTTTGTAACGAAGATATTCCTAATCTCTTTACCGAAATCCGCATATCTTTATCTTTTGAAACAAAAAAGTTAAGGATGTCTGTTCAAAGGACAAAAATGTCCAAGAAACCGAAATGTTATAAGTAAATGTCGAATAATTCAAACCCATTTGTCTTTTAAATTAAGCACATGAAAATATAATTTTTATTACATATACAAATTGATTTTGTAAAAATTAGCTTGTATATTTGTGAACTTTTGTAAAAAAAAAATCACTGTGGTTCTAAAACTGCATCACATGCCCATAATTGTCCTAAAGCTAAATGTCATCGTCAGATTATGAGGGTCTGAATAGGGATTCATTATTTCTGTATTCTATCATTTTAGGCAATTTATTCTAATCGTTATACCTTTTGTCGATCATTATTTATTCCATATATTCTAGTACCTCATCATTTTCTTTTCTATATATTTGTCTGGTTATTTTTTGTATTCTTTATTTTTTTGTCAATAATTTTCTATTCTATAAACCCCCATCCACACCCTCATGTATAATGGAAGACGATAAACATTTTAGTATACATACCACCCGTTGTCACTTTCACCTGACATACAAACCACAAATTGTTATTTTTACCTGGACACGGGACTTATATAATTACGTAATAATAATGGATATAGTAAATTCAGTAGAATATAACCTGTATCAACGCACTGGCTTGTTAAATGAATATTGATCTGACAACTGTTTATCATATTTTTAGTTATTTTAAAATTGAGAATGGAAATGATGAATATGTCAAACAGACAACAACCCGAAAAGAGCAGATGACAGCCGAAGGCCACCATATTTGATAAGGTTTTAGTTTCTAATGAGACAGTAACCATCGTATTTTCAGAAAATCTCTAAACGGATTATGAGAGTTTAGCGACCTTGACTGGCTATACAGCCCAAGCACGGTCGGTCTCTAAAAGTTGCCGAATTTAAGAGCATATATCAAGAGATAGGCTTTACCTAGCTTTAGGTGTTTAAAAAATATCCATTTAAGAACCAAATGTGGCTTCTTTATATTTATACCAAAATTGAGTTCAAGGCAGTATTTTGTCGAAGAGAACAATTACACAAAGTGCAACATGCGAGAAGAGGTTTCATTTCCCTTATTTATTTTTTATTGAAGTGAGTAATCTTTTGAGATTACTTCACGGAAATATATTTTAAATAAAAAGTTGCAACTGGATGCATCCCTAAAAAACAAATTTAAATGTATATATATATATATATATATATATATATATATATATATAATTTAAATTTGTTTGTTATATATATATATATATATATATATATAAAATGACGGATATTCGTCAATCAGACAGCAATCCAACATAAACACGAGTAAGTTACCTAACATCTAGAATAAGAGGTTTAAGCATACCCCGTGCTGGTCAACTTTCTGAGTTGTGGGTAAAATTCAATATACATGTAGGACTGTGAAACGGGAAATATACGAAAGATTTGTTTTTACGTACGATGAAGTGTCATTCCCTCAATACATACGGGTCCACCGTGAAACTATTCTTATGATTATATAACGGTAAATGATGATCTCATTAGAGGAACAAATTAAGTAAAGATACATGTTGAAGCAAGAATAATTTCCACATGCAAAACATCAAATAGGACGATCTCTAAATTAGTACGCGGCAACTTTAACTATTACATTCATAGACAATAACACTAGTAAATGCTTTATATCCTGACATTGAAACAAATATACTGCTCATAATAATTGCACATATGTAGACTTTAATCTAGGTATCCCGCGTTATATAAACCATCGCAAACCATCGAACAGCTCATCGCACTTCGGCGCAGACCAGCGCACTTCACGCGTGGCCATCAAACTTTATGATCTCCATTGCACCTACGAGTCATACACACATACATGTATATATGTATATATTCCGATTTTCTAATAATGGTTTTTATCATTTTAAGGTATTGCCCAAAGAAATAGGGTTTATTTAAGGGTTTACACATCTTCATAGCTAAAATATTTTGATACTTATATCACGAAGAGATATCTATGACAAACATTTTTTTTTTAAGAAACGTAGGTTTCAGCTACAGCAGACTAAATTGGCGTTTGATGGATTGAAGGCTTATGTAAAAATAAGAAAATGTGGTATAATTGCTAGTGAGTCAACTATTCAAGAAAGTTCAAATCAAGAGGAATGCTAGCAGTTATATCTATACGACCTTCAATAATGAAAAAATACGGGAACTGTAAAGTCGGTTATTAAAGGCCCCGCCCCGACATGAAAAAAATATGAAACAATTCAATTGAGCAAACTAACGCCTTCTTTATTTCAAAGCTACATGTATCTTGCCACAAAAAAAGCCCAAATACATGTATATAACAGAATTGATGTTACGAAAACCACTGAACTACGTGCTTTTGACTTTGGACAGACACATAAATATACAGAATGTTGTGAATGTGTATAGGCCCTTTATTGGTCATATAGCTCTACACTCCTATCTATTTTATACATTCTTTGGCTTTCAAATATTTAGCATTGAGCGTTCCTAGTGAAAGTAAATCCAGAAAAGCGTTATAGATGCATGAAATTTATAAAGTGTTGTTTTGTGAGGGGATCAAAACGTAGGGATCGATGTTAATGTCTGTTTTATATGTGCAATAATATCGGCTTTCTAACTTTAGTGAAACTCTGCAGTTGTTCAGTGACGGATCCAGGGGGAGGGTTCAGGGGGTTGGAACCCCCCTTTTTTTGGACGATCAATGCATTTGAATGGGGACATATAGTTGGAACCCCCCCCCCTTTTTTTGCCCTGGGTTGGGAAACCCCCTTTTTAAATGGTTGGATCCGCCCCTGTTGTTTCATGTATTTGATATGCAAATTATCACAAAACTAAAAGGATAAGATGGATGAATTAATAGTTGATCGTTTAACGTCCAGTGGTATATATTATAGATTCATTATTAGGGGGAGTACAATAATTATTATATAATGATGAACATTGGCAATCATACCACAACTTCTTTTTTATAAGAACGTACATGTGTAGATTTTCGTCTTTTACTGTAAACGACAGTGTCCCCGGGAGTCAAAGCCGAAATCAAACTTGTGTAAATTTCTGAAACATACATTTCATTATTTAACCCAATGTAAAGCAAAACAAATAATACCGTTTTGAGCAATAAAACCAAGGCAACCCTTTATACTAGTCAAAAGTTGCTGGATCGTGATAGATGCATACGAAACTTCAATTAATTGTTTGTATTTTTCAATCTTTTATATCCGATAAAGATGAACACAAAATCTATCAGATAAAAACTACCGATTTTTCTATAAGATAAAATTTATCCTTATTGGAGTCAAATTTGTCATATGGATTCATAAAGGACAAAAAAATTTTTCTCAGTAACGGAACAAAAAATACCCCCATGGTAAAATAATCCGTCATTCTTTAATACAAAGTACTATTGTGAATTATTTTTTCGGATATTAATCTTTTAGACATACATTAAAAACGGTGTCCTTGATATGCAACCATGAACACAATGAAAAGTGAATCTGTGAAAGTGTTCCATGTTTATTCCATTTAAATAAAGACTTGTTATGATAATACAATATATTTAACTATTTTATCAAAAAATTTAAATAAAAAAGAATATCTTAAACTCGTAAACACAATTTCAAGTTTAAAAAGTTCCTCAATTTAAAATCCTTCTTAAGGAATACGGGATATATTTGCGTGATCTTATACTTGTATAATTTAAAAAATGCCTTCAAATACATATGTTTATTTGTATTCAATTTTCCACAAAACATATTTAGCTTATTTTAAATGAAAATAAAGAACAGAGAATAAAAACACTGTTGAAGAGAAAATACATATTCGTGTTAAATTCGCCTCAGTTTAATTTGTTAATTCAAGTTTGACATCTAAAATCTTAATCCGCAATCCACATTTACCCGACAATCTTGTATATTGTATTTTCTCAATGGAATAACCTTACGTGCACGTGCCCATCAGAAACGAAGACAAACATTATATTTGTAATGGTATTTACCAAAACTTAAATGTTTGAATATTTAGTAGAATATGAATTTGCCAAATAAGCGAAGAATTATAATCTTGCATTGTTCAACATTTGAGAAATGACTCAAGTTGAACATTAATCATGTTAATACTGATTCAATATTTTATTATAGTCTCACCACATACAAACATAAAATGAGAATCACAGAAATAAACATAAAATATTAAAACATTTGCATTGTATGTACCAATCTTAAAAAGAATAATGAGAGACTTTTAAGACACAATATATTTACTCATTTACATTTAAAATTTACAGTGTCCACCTGTACTATATGAAAATAAAACATTTTTTCTTTGAGAACTAGGAAATAAAATGCCGTTTCTTTTCAATGAAATATTGTTGATGTTTTTGGCAACTATAGCAGCAACATTGCCGTTATTAACTAAAAATATAAATTTTTCGCTATCTGATAATTAAAGGTTAAAATGTTCATTAAAATGTTTAGCTTAATGTATCATAATTTGTCTTAAATCTACATATAATGGGCATTTTAAAATGACATGAAGTTCATCTTCAATAGTAGAGCTACAACACATGTCATCTCGTGGACTTCTTTTCTTTCATACTTTCCAATTTCTATTTTTAGTGGAGCTACCCCACATCTAAATTTTGCAAAAGCACTGTTGTTTTTTATTGGCGGAATAATTTTTAACAAATAACAGTTGGCCAACAGTATATTTTTAAGCCTATTTCGCTCAGTTGAATAGAAATTCCAATTTTAACTGTTCTGTCGTAGAAATGTCACCATGTTATTGTTTGTACGTAGAACATGTATCATTATATTAAAATGTGTCAGTCCCAGCCAAGATTAACTGAATAACCACGAAATGTTTACAGATGATCCTCACAATATGTCTTATAAGTGCTATCAGATGTGTATATTATTTTTTTCTGCCAGCAGTTTACACGGATAATGAGGTGTGAAAAAGAGAGAGAATCAGATGTGGGTTATGCGTCAATGGTACAGCAGCCCAACGACCGATAACAAAAATAAACATCTTGATGCAGACATATAGTCTTCGACAAATAGACCGGTGACCATACAATATGTCTCGTTCTCAATTGTCTCGATTCCATGAAAGATATATGTAAATTCAACAGAAACAATCAAAGATCTGCTATTAACACTCAATTCTCTAAATAAAGGAGGAAAAGCGGGTTGGGTGTGGGGGTACATTACGATAAGACATGCAACCAATATACGGCAACATTCTTGACGTGGGACACACATATACGTTGAATAATGTAACGGGGTTAAATTTATTTATTTTTTATCTCAACCATCCCCCTTTTTTATATTACAACATTACTAGGAGAGAAAAGGGAATAGTAGCATCTAAGAATTCATCCCGACGCCTTAACGAACGTTCGGGTTTCACTCACTCCCAACGAGGGATAAGTTCCCAACAGGCTAGACTATATTTACTAGACTGCGGTTAGATTACAGATTTTGCGATGCAAACTTATATGTAGAAATTGTTTCATGGAAAAGGTATAGTAATACGGAAATTTGCAAAATTTGTGTCTGTATTCAGGAAAAAATCATGATAAAGACTCAATTTATCATTGAGTCGTTGTTTTAAATTTTTTGGACTATTTAATTTTATTATATGCAGATCACAACTTCAAAAAAGACGACAAATGCCCAAAACCTACAAACGTATATTATACGTATATAACGATCCAGAGTTTTGCCAATACCTTCTCTGAGGAAATTTGGCAAATTGTGTACTATATAAGGTTTTCAAACCCTTTACATCGTATGCTTACCTTTGAAAGAATTAGCTTATTTTGTTACGTATTATGTATGGAAAACGATTTTTTTGTGTTTTTGTTATACTTTTTTTGCATTGTTTTATATTTTTCAATTATTGTTTTAGGAAAACGTGATATAGAGTTTTTTTTAATGATAAACATCAGCTATAAAATACGATAATATTTTCAATGTTTAGTAAAAAGATAACAACTTTTTGACACATAAAACATTAATATGAATAAAAGAAAATGAAGGTATGCATCAATAAAACAGCAAACCAACAACACATAATTGAACCGTATGACATTCGCTGTATTTACTGTATTAGATTGTCAGTGGTGTTTTAAATATGACCGCATTATAGTGAAGTGTATTAGCAAAGAAACTTATAATTTTAGCGCGGGACTTTCTTCAAAACTGGCCTGCGTTAAATAGGCGAGTTACAGTGTTGTGCAATGCCGTCAATCCGAGTTGATGTTCATTTTATATCACAGAATGGTATCGGCAACAGACGAAGAATAGCATAAACTATTAAAACTGCTAAAATTTGTTTTAGTCGAAGTCAGAGTTACATTGACATAACCATTCCGTAAGGGGAAAACAAGTCGTAAGTCGAAGTTAACGTCAGTATGGTACCAGATGTAACGGAACTGTGGAGAGACAATCCACTTAGTTGACCATGCAGAAAGGAAGACAAATGAAAAATCAGTGAGAGGATATGACAAATCGCTCTATACTGCAGTGTAAGAGGAAGAATCAAATGTTACCACTGCTGAAGGAGAAGTTAAAGTGATTACACCCAGACAGAATATTACAGAACATAGATAATTGCATATAGATAAAAAAAAACGACTCTATTTAGAGTCACAAAACCATTTCAAAAAAAGTATGAATATTGTTGATATGAAAACATATAATCACGAAAGAAGGAGATTTTTTCCCCCTCTTCTTTTAGTTTTCGCTTATTATTTTCTCCAGAAAATTAGTAAAACCTACGAAGAGCGTGCAAGTAAGTTTGCGCTAATTTGCCAACATTGATAGTTTGTGTGTAATTCTTTTATTTTTCGCTTGGCACCTAGAAGGCACAGAACCACTAAATCGGGCACGGTCACAAAGAACATACAAGAAAGTAGTACATATTTTAAACAAAATAGTTCCTACGCAAAGCTGTAACTTTGTCAAAAAGTAAAAACAAATGGGTAATGTTGGTATCAAATGAAAGTTCCACGTCTTGGGATCACTGTAGAACCCTTGACGAAAGTTTGTCATGAATAATAAAACAAATATATGAAATTATGATGGGGCATATTTGCCTTGTTGTTCAGGTCAGAAGTACCGGTTTTTATACTACCCGACTTTCGGGAACCAGTGCGCTCTAATATGCAACTAAAGATATATTGATTTTTTCAGCACAGTCAAGTCGCCCGGATAAGGTATAGATTTACTATGAAATGACTGCCACTTTATTTGAAACATTTGCCACTGTGACATAAAGCAGAAAACGAACAAATTAATCCGCTATCGTTGAAACAGAAACAAAATTCAGTCATCAGTGCACACGCAAAATCAAGTGCTGCTTGAATAAAAGGAGAAGTGAGGTATACGTCAATGAGACAGCAACCCAACTACAGAAATAACCGAAAGACATCTAGAGGGAGACGTTTAGTATTCAACAAAAGAAAGAATGTCCTCACAATATGTCTTATAAGTGCTATCAGATGTGTATATTATTTTTTTCTGCCAGCAGTTTACACGGATAATGAGGTGTGAAAAAGAGAGAGAATCAGATGTGGGTTATGCGTCAATGGTACAGCAGCCCAACGACCGATAACAAAAATAAACATCTTGATGCAGACATATAGTCTTCGACAAATAGACCGGTGACCATACAATATGTCTCGTTCTCAATTGTCTCGATTCCATGAAAGATATATGTAAATTCAACAGAAACAATCAAAGATCTGCTATTAACACTCAATTCTCTAAATAAAGGAGGAAAAGCGGGTTGGGTGTGGGGGTACATTACGATAAGACATGCAACCAATATACGGCAACATTCTTGACGTGGGACACACATATACGTTGAATAATGTAACGGGGTTAAATTTATTTATTTTTTATCTCAACCATCCCCCTTTTTTATATTACAACATTACTAGGAGAGAAAAGGGAATAGTAGCATCTAAGAATTCATCCCGACGCCTCAACGAACGTTCGGGTTTCACTCACTCCCAACGAGGGATAAGTTCCCAACATGCTAGACTATATTTACTAGACTGCGGTTAGATTACAGATTTTGCGATGCAAACTTATATGTAGAAATTGTTTCATGGAAAAGGTATAGTAATACGGAAATTTGCAAAATTTGTGTCTGTATTCAGGAAAAAATCATGATAAAGACTCAATTTATCATTGAGTCGTTGTTTTAAATTTTTTGGACTATTTAATTTTATTATATGCAGATCACAACTTCAAAAAAGACGACAAATGCCCAAAACCTACAAACGTATATTATACGTACAGACCTTCTAAAATTCAAACTGACCACACGCACGATACACGCACGCACGATACACGCACGGTGAATGCACGATACACGCACGGTGAATGCACTATACACGATACACGCACGATGAGCGATGAGCGTTACACGGAGGATTAACGAAAAATGAATGATGAATGATGAACGCACGATACACGCACGATGCACGATGAATGATGAACACACGATACACGCACGATACACGCACGGTGAATGATTCATTGACGAATGAACGATAAGCGCTTAATACACGGTTCTCAAAGCCATTTTATTTGGAATTGCATTTAAAATTGATGTATGATAATGAAAATCTATAAGGGTATACAAATTTTAGATATCTCGCTTTCTGTGTTGATTGGTCGACAGTTTTACTAAACACTCCATGTATTAAATAAATTAATTGTAGTATAGTATTTCCAATATCAATGAGTGTTGTCAAATTATAAAACTCATCGATTTTATAATTCTACTTAATATGAATAATTTATAAATTGCTACGTTTTAAAGAGTGGCGATTCCAGCCATTTTTAAAAAGAGGGTTCTCAACCCAGGATAAAAGGGGTGGTTTTAACCATATGTCCCCATTCAAATGCATTGACCCCCCCCCCCCCCCCCCCCCCCCCCTTCTTTTTATCTGCCTTAATTTGTAACCTTAACTAATTAATTATATGTTTACGTTCCGAAATTTAGGAAATATTTGTATGTTTCGAAGTTTAGTATGATGTCCATTATCACTGAACTAAAATTCATTTTTGTTTAGGGACCAGCTCAAAAACGCCTTCGGTGCGGGATTTTCTACCCATTGGTGGCCTTCGACTGTTTTCTGCCTATACGTCTAAACACTGCTAAGGACTAATAATATGCCACTAAGGACTAGAAAGGACGTGTTACTTGTACTCTGTTTTCATACTATGGTAGAGATAGATAGATTTTTATTACATAAATTCCAATTTTTAAAGAAAAAGAATCACCATTAAATGAGTAGTTGAACAATATTTGGAACGTGCCGGTTTTTCCTTGATATTGCCGAAAATCAGTGATCCCACTGACACGAGCGAACATACATAACAACTGATTAAACAATCATAATCTCTTTTTTTTTACTTAAGTTACAATGTTCCTTATATTATCAGAATCGTATGAGTTAATTTAGAGCAAAATATATAATTTGTCAGAAAAATCTGATTCGTACAAATTAATTAGAAATAGCTAAGAAAATGAAATTTACCAAATAATGAGAAAATTTAAACATTTGTAATACCAAATACTTCATAATATACTTCTGAAACGACTTTTCGTCCTGAATATGCATGAAATTTTTGCCACTAGACGTTTAAACAACCACTGAATAATCAATCAATCAAATTTTGCTCTCAGTAAAAATGAATTAAACAATATAAGCCACAATTGTATCCATCACTTGGTGTCTGTTGTTTGTTTGTACAGTAAACATACTGAATCTTTTTATATTCCTTATACAATTTCAAGTATGTAATAAAATTCATACATATTTTCAAACATCCTGGCACTTCAAATTTCTAGGAGGTGAGATTCTCGGGGTTTTACCTGAAACTCTTTGGGAAATGCAATTTTTAATTCCAATTCCAATTCCAAACTGTAAAAGATATCCCAAATTTTTTTTAAAATGCATTTCCAATTTGATAAGGAGATTTGAAAAAAAAAACGATCTCAATGGTAATTGAAATTATTTAGTGCAATCATTTTGTGTCCGCCGTTGTCTTTCATACATATCAATTGGTGTAACCACTGTTTGCTGTTCGTTATCTGTTGTTTATGGCAGTCAGGCCTCGCGATCGGTCTCCAAATTTAAGCCCCCACTTAGGTAAATTAATGATCATTTATAAGGGGGGGGGGGGGGCTTTTTTCTCGGGACAAACATTATTTTCCTTCCTTAAAAACAACTTAATAATTTTCTATATTTTTAATTTAATCATAAACCGATGAATATTAAATGATTTTTAAAAAATTAAAAAAAATATTTTTATTCTAATATATCTAAATATCTGGGTTATTTTCTAAATTATTTTTTCATTTTTTTAAGGAAAAAGTGTTATCAGTTATGGCCCCCTCATTTTAGACATGACATTTTGCTTGATACTGTATGAAGATTATTAGTTGCAACTTTTATCAAGAAATTACCGACTTTTTTTTAACTAGATAAATATACAACAAAAATACCGTTTTTTCTTCTTGTATCAATTTCTTTTCACAAAAATTAAATATTAACAAAGAATTGTTACACAAATGTAGAGCCCAATTTTGTAACGAAGATATTCCTAATCTCTTTACCGAAATCCGCATATCTTTATCTTTTGAAACAAAAAAGTTAAGGATGTCTGTTCAAAGGACAAAAATGTCCAAGAAACCGAAATGTTATAAGTAAATGTCGAATAATTCAAACCCATTTGTCTTTTAAATTAAGCACATGAAAATATAATTTTTATTACATATACAAATTGATTTTGTAAAAATTAGCTTGTATATTTGTGAACTTTTGTAAAAAAAAAATCACTGTGGTTCTAAAACTGCATCACATGCCCATAATTGTCCTAAAGCTAAATGTCATCGTCAGATTATGAGGGTCTGAATAGGGATTCATTATTTCTGTATTCTATCATTTTAGGCAATTTATTCTAATCGTTATACCTTTTGTCGATCATTATTTATTCCATATATTCTAGTACCTCATCATTTTCTTTTCTATATATTTGTCTGGTTATTTTTTGTATTCTTTATTTTTTTGTCAATAATTTTCTATTCTATAAACCCCCATCCACACCCTCATGTATAATGGAAGACGATAAACATTTTAGTATACATACCACCCGTTGTCACTTTCACCTGACATACAAACCACAAATTGTTATTTTTACCTGGACACGGGACTTATATAATTACGTAATAATAATGGATATAGTAAATTCAGTAGAATATAACCTGTATCAACGCACTGGCTTGTTAAATGAATATTGATCTGACAACTGTTTATCATATTTTTAGTTATTTTAAAATTGAGAATGGAAATGATGAATATGTCAAACAGACAACAACCCGAAAAGAGCAGATGACAGCCGAAGGCCACCATATTTGATAAGGTTTTAGTTTCTAATGAGACAGTAACCATCGTATTTTCAGAAAATCTCTAAACGGATTATGAGAGTTTAGCGACCTTGACTGGCTATACAGCCCAAGCACGGTCGGTCTCTAAAAGTTGCCGAATTTAAGAGCATATATCAAGAGATAGGCTTTACCTAGCTTTAGGTGTTTAAAAAATATCCATTTAAGAACCAAATGTGGCTTCTTTATATTTATACCAAAATTGAGTTCAAGGCAGTATTTTGTCGAAGAGAACAATTACACAAAGTGCAACATGCGAGAAGAGGTTTCATTTCCCTTATTTATTTTTTATTGAAGTGAGTAATCTTTTGAGATTACTTCACGGAAATATATTTTAAATAAAAAGTTGCAACTGGATGCATCCCTAAAAAACAAATTTAAATGTATATATATATATATATATATATATATATATATATAATTTAAATTTGTTTGTTATATATATATATATATATATATATATATAAAATGACGGATATTCGTCAATCAGACAGCAATCCAACATAAACACGAGTAAGTTACCTAACATCTAGAATAAGAGGTTTAAGCATACCCCGTGCTGGTCAACTTTCTGAGTTGTGGGTAAAATTCAATATACATGTAGGACTGTGAAACGGGAAATATACGAAAGATTTGTTTTTACGTACGATGAAGTGTCATTCCCTCAATACATACGGGTCCACCGTGAAACTATTCTTATGATTATATAACGGTAAATGATGATCTCATTAGAGGAACAAATTAAGTAAAGATACATGTTGAAGCAAGAATAATTTCCACATGCAAAACATCAAATAGGACGATCTCTAAATTAGTACGCGGCAACTTTAACTATTACATTCATAGACAATAACACTAGTAAATGCTTTATATCCTGACATTGAAACAAATATACTGCTCATAATAATTGCACATATGTAGACTTTAATCTAGGTATCCCGCGTTATATAAACCATCGCAAACCATCGAACAGCTCATCGCACTTCGGCGCAGACCAGCGCACTTCACGCGTGGCCATCAAACTTTATGATCTCCATTGCACCTACGAGTCATACACACATACATGTATATATGTATATATTCCGATTTTCTAATAATGGTTTTTATCATTTTAAGGTATTGCCCAAAGAAATAGGGTTTATTTAAGGGTTTACACATCTTCATAGCTAAAATATTTTGATACTTATATCACGAAGAGATATCTATGACAAACATTTTTTTTTTAAGAAACGTAGGTTTCAGCTACAGCAGACTAAATTGGCGTTTGATGGATTGAAGGCTTATGTAAAAATAAGAAAATGTGGTATAATTGCTAGTGAGTCAACTATTCAAGAAAGTTCAAATCAAGAGGAATGCTAGCAGTTATATCTATACGACCTTCAATAATGAAAAAATACGGGAACTGTAAAGTCGGTTATTAAAGGCCCCGCCCCGACATGAAAAAAATATGAAACAATTCAATTGAGCAAACTAACGCCTTCTTTATTTCAAAGCTACATGTATCTTGCCACAAAAAAAGCCCAAATACATGTATATAACAGAATTGATGTTACGAAAACCACTGAACTACGTGCTTTTGACTTTGGACAGACACATAAATATACAGAATGTTGTGAATGTGTATAGGCCCTTTATTGGTCATATAGCTCTACACTCCTATCTATTTTATACATTCTTTGGCTTTCAAATATTTAGCATTGAGCGTTCCTAGTGAAAGTAAATCCAGAAAAGCGTTATAGATGCATGAAATTTATAAAGTGTTGTTTTGTGAGGGGATCAAAACGTAGGGATCGATGTTAATGTCTGTTTTATATGTGCAATAATATCGGCTTTCTAACTTTAGTGAAACTCTGCAGTTGTTCAGTGACGGATCCAGGGGGAGGGTTCAGGGGGTTGGAACCCCCCTTTTTTTGGACGATCAATGCATTTGAATGGGGACATATAGTTGGAACCCCCCCCCCCTTTTTTTGCCCTGGGTTGGGAAACCCCCTTTTTAAATGGTTGGATCCGCCCCTGTTGTTTCATGTATTTGATATGCAAATTATCACAAAACTAAAAGGATAAGATGGATGAATTAATAGTTGATCGTTTAACGTCCAGTGGTATATATTATAGATTCATTATTAGGGGGAGTACAATAATTATGATATAATGATGAACATTGGCAATCATACCACAACTTCTTTTTTATAAGAACGTACATGTGTAGATTTTCGTCTTTTACTGTAAACGACAGTGTCCCCGGGAGTCAAAGCCGAAATCAAACTTGTGTAAATTTCTGAAACATACATTTCATTATTTAACCCAATGTAAAGCAAAACAAATAATACCGTTTTGAGCAATAAAACCAAGGCAACCCTTTATACTAGTCAAAAGTTGCTGGATCGTGATAGATGCATACGAAACTTCAATTAATTGTTTGTATTTTTCAATCTTTTATATCCGATAAAGATGAACACAAAATCTATCAGATAAAAACTACCGATTTTTCTATAAGATAAAATTTATCCTTATTGGAGTCAAATTTGTCATATGGATTCATAAAGGACAAAAAAATGTCCTCAGTAACGGAACAAAAAATACCCCCATGGTAAAATAATCCGTCATTCTTTAATACAAAGTACTATTGTGAATTATTTTTTCGGATATTAATCTTTTAGACATACATTAAAAACGGTGTCCTTGATATGCAACCATGAACACAATGAAAAGTGAATCTGTGAAAGTGTTCCATGTTTATTCCATTTAAATAAAGACTTGTTATGATAATACAATATATTTAACTATTTTATCAAAAAATTTAAATAAAAAAGAATATCTTAAACTCGTAAACACAATTTCAAGTTTAAAAAGTTCCTCAATTTAAAATCCTTCTTAAGGAATACGGGATATATTTGCGTGATCTTATACTTGTATAATTTAAAAAATGCCTTCAAATACATATGTTTATTTGTATTCAATTTTCCACAAAACATATTTAGCTTATTTTAAATGAAAATAAAGAACAGAGAATAAAAACACTGTTGAAGAGAAAATACATATTCGTGTTAAATTCGCCTCAGTTTAATTTGTTAATTCAAGTTTGACATCTAAAATCTTAATCCGCAATCCACATTTACCCGACAATCTTGTATATTGTATTTTCTCAATGGAATAACCTTACGTGCACGTGCCCATCAGAAACGAAGACAAACATTATATTTGTAATGGTATTTACCAAAACTTAAATGTTTGAATATTTAGTAGAATATGAATTTGCCAAATAAGCGAAGAATTATAATCTTGCATTGTTCAACATTTGAGAAATGACTCAAGTTGAACATTAATCATGTTAATACTGATTCAATATTTTATTATAGTCTCACCACATACAAACATAAAATGAGAATCACAGAAATAAACATAAAATATTAAAACATTTGCATTGTATGTACCAATCTTAAAAAGAATAATGAGAGACTTTTAAGACACAATATATTTACTCATTTACATTTAAAATTTACAGTGTCCACCTGTACTATATGAAAATAAAACATTTTTTCTTTGAGAACTAGGAAATAAAATGCCGTTTCTTTTCAATGAAATATTGTTGATGTTTTTGGCAACTATAGCAGCAACATTGCCGTTATTAACTAAAAATATAAATTTTTCGCTATCTGATAATTAAAGGTTAAAATGTTCATTAAAATGTTTAGCTTAATGTATCATAATTTGTCTTAAATCTACATATAATGGGCATTTTAAAATGACATGAAGTTCATCTTCAATAGTAGAGCTACAACACATGTCATCTCGTGGACTTCTTTTCTTTCATACTTTCCAATTTCTATTTTTAGTGGAGCTACCCCACATCTAAATTTTGCAAAAGCACTGTTGTTTTTTATTGGCGGAATAATTTTTAACAAATAACAGTTGGCCAACAGTATATTTTTAAGCCTATTTCGCTCAGTTGAATAGAAATTCCAATTTTAACTGTTCTGTCGTAGAAATGTCACCATGTTATTGTTTGTACGTAGAACATGTATCATTATATTAAAATGTGTCAGTCCCAGCCAAGATTAACTGAATAACCACGAAATGTTTACAGATGATCCTCACAATATGTCTTATAAGTGCTATCAGATGTGAATATTATTTTTTTCTGCCAGCAGTTTACACGGATAATGAGGTGTGAAAAAGAGAGAGAATCAGATGTGGGTTATGCGTCAATGGTACAGCAGCCCAACGACCGATAACAAAAATAAACATCTTGATGCAGACATATAGTCTTCGACAAATAGACCGGTGACCATACAATATGTCTCGTTCTCAATTGTCTCGATTCCATGAAAGATATATGTAAATTCAACAGAAACAATCAAAGATCTGCTATTAACACTCAATTCTCTAAATAAAGGAGGAAAAGCGGGTTGGGTGTGGGGGTACATTACGATAAGACATGCAACCAATATACGGCAACATTCTTGACGTGGGACACACATATACGTTGAATAATGTAACGGGGTTAAATTTATTTATTTTTTATCTCAACCATCCCCCTTTTTTATATTACAACATTACTAGGAGAGAAAAGGGAATAGTAGCATCTAAGAACTCATCCCGACGCCTCAACGAACGTTCGGGTTTCACTCACTCCCAACGAGGGATAAGTTCCCAACAGGCTAGACTATATTTACTAGACTGCGGTTAGATTACAGATTTTGCGATGCAAACTTATATGTAGAAATTGTTTCATGGAAAAGGTATAGTAATACGGAAATTTGCAAAATTTGTGTCTGTATTCAGGAAAAAATCATGATAAAGACTCAATTTATCATTGAGTCGTTGTTTTAAATTTTTTGGACTATTTAATTTTATTATATGCAGATCACAACTTCAAAAAAGACGACAAATGCCCAAAACCTACAAACGTATATTATACGTATATAACGATCCAGAGTTTTGCCAATACCTTCTCTGAGGAAATTTGGCAAATTGTGGACTATATAAGGTTTTCAAACCCTTTACATCGTATGCTTACCTTTGAAAGAATTAGCTTATTTTGTTATGTATTATGTATGGAAAACGATTTTTTTGTGTTTTTGTTATACTTTTTTTGCATTGTTTTATATTTTTCAATTATTGTTTTAGGAAAACGTGATATAGAGTTTTTTTTAATGATAAACATCAGCTATAAAATACGATAATATTTTCAATGTTTAGTAAAAAGATAACAACTTTTTGACACATAAAACATTAATATGAATAAAAGAAAATGAAGGTATGCATCAATAAAACAGCAACCCAACAACACATAATTGAACCGTATGACATTCGCTGTATTTACTGTATTAGATTGTCAGTGGTGTTTTAAATATGACCGCATTATAGTGAAGTGTATTAGCAAAGAAACTTATAATTTTAGCGCGGGACTTTCTTCAAAACTGGCCTGCGTTAAATAGGCGAGTTACAGTGTTGTGCAATGCCGTCAATCCGAGTTGATGTTCATTTTATATCACAGAATGGTATCGGCAACAGACGAAGAATAGCATAAACTATTAAAACTGCTAAAATTTGTTTTAGTCGAAGTCAGAGTTACATTGACATAACCATTCCGTAAGGGGAAAACAAGTCATAAGTCGAAGTTAACGTCAGTATGGTACCAGATGTAACGGAACTGTGGAGAGACAATCCACTTAGTTGACCATGCAGAAAGGAAGACAAATGAAAAATCAGTGAGAGGATATGACAAATCGGTCTATACTGCAGTGTAAGAGGAAGAATCAAATGTTACCACTGCTGAAGGAGAAGTTAAAGTGATTACACCCAGACAGAATATTACAGAACATAGACAATTGCATATAGATAAAAAAAAACGACTCTATTTAGAGTCACAAAACCATTTCAAAAACAGTATGAATATTGTTGATATGAAAACATATAATCACGAAAGAAGGAGATTTTTTCCCCCTCTTCTTTTAGTTTTCGCTTATTATTTTCTCCAGAAAATTAGTAAAACCTACGAAGAGCGTGCAAGTAAGTTTGCGCTAATTTGCCAACATTGATAGTTTGTGTGTAATTCTTTTATTTTTCGCTTGACACCTAGAAGGCACAGAACCACTAAATCGGGCACGGTCACAAAGAACATACAAGAAAGTAGTACATATTTTAAACAAAATAGTTCCTACGCAAAGCTGTAACTTTGTCAAAAAGTAAAAACAAATGGGTAATGTTGGTATCAAATGAAAGTTCCACGTCTTGGGATCACTGTAGAACCCTTGACGAAAGTTTGTCATGAATAATAAAACAAATATATGAAATTATGATGGGGCATATTTGCCTTGTTGTTCAGGTCAGAAGTACCGGTTTTTATACTACCCGACTTTCGGGAACCAGTGCGCTCTAATATGCAACTAAAGATATATTGATTTTTTCAGCACAGTCAAGTCGCCCGGATAAGGTATAGATTTACTATGAAATGACTGCCACTTTATTTGAAACATTTGCCACTGTGACATAAAGCAGAAAACAAACAAATTAATCCGCTATCTTTGAAACAGAAACAAAATTCAGTCATCAGTGCACACGCAAAATCAAGTGCTGCTTGAATATGAGGAGAAGTACGTCAATGAGACAGCAACCCAACTACAGAAATAACCGAAAGACATCTAGAGGGAGACGTTTAGTATTCAACAAAAGAAAGAATGTCCTCACAATATGTCTTATAAGTGCTATCAGATGTGTATATTATTTTTTTCTGCCAGCAGTTAACACGGATAATGAGGTGTGAAAAAGAGAGAGAATCAGATGTGGGTTATGCGTCAAAGGTACAGCAGCCCAACGACCGATAACAAAAATAAACATCTTGATGCAGACATATAGTCTTCGACAAATAGACCGGTGACCATACAATATGTCTCGTTCTCAATTGTCTCGATTCCATGAAAGATATATGTAAATTCCACAGAAACAATCAAAGATCTGCTATTAACACTCAATTTTCTAAAAGGAGGAAAAGGGGGTTGGGTGTGGGGGTACATTACGATAAGACATGCAACCAATAAATGGCAACATTCTTGACGTGGGTCACACATATACGTTGAATAACGTAACGGGGTTAAATTTATTTATTTTTTATCTCAACCATCCCCCTTTTTTATATTACAACATTACTAGGAGAGAAAAGGGAATAGTAGCATCTAAGAATTCATTCCGACGCCTCAACGAACGTTCGGGTTTCACTCACTCCCAACGAGGGATAAGTTCCCAATAGGCTAGACTATATTTACTAGACTGCGGTTAGATTACAGATTTTGCGATGCAAACTTATATGTAGAAATTGTTTCATGGAAAAGGTAGAGTAATACGGAAATTTGCAAAATTTGTGTCTGTATTCAGGAAAAAATCATGATAACGACTCAATTTATCATTGAGTCGTTGTTTTAAATTTTTTGGACTATTTAATTTTATTATATGCAGATCACAACTTCAAAAAAGACGACAAATGCCCAAAACCTACAAACGTATATTATACGTATATAACGATCCAGATTTTTGCCAATACCTTCTCTGAGGAAATTTGGCAAATTGTGTACTATATAAGGTTTTCAAACCCTTTACATCGTATGCTTACCTTTGAAAGAATTAGCTTATTTTGTTACGTGTTATGTATGGAAAACGATTTTTTTATGTTTTTGTTATACTTTTTTTGCATTGTTTTATATTTTTTAATTATTGTTTTAGGAAAACGTGATATAGAGTTTTTTTTAATGATAAACATCAGCTATAAAATACGATAATATTTTCAATGTTTAGTAAAAAGATAACAACTTTTTGACACATAAAACATTAATATGAATAAAAGAAAATGAAGGTATGCATCAATAAAACAGCAACCCAACAACACATAATTGAACCGTATGACATTCGCTGTATTTACTGTATTAGATTGTCAGTGGTGTTTTAAATATGACCGCATTATAGTGAAGTGTATTAGCAAAGAAACTTATAATTTTAGCGCGGGACTTTCTTCAAAACTGGCCTGCGTTAGATAGGCGAGTTACAGTGTTGTGCAATGCCGTCAATCCGAGTTGATGTTCATTTTATATCACAGAATGGTATCGGCAACAGACGAAGAATAGCATAAACTATTAAAACTGCTAAAATTTGTTTTAGTCGAAGTCAGAGTTACATTGACATAACCATTCCGTAAGGGGAAAACAAGTCGTAAGTCGAAGTTAACGTCATTATGGTACCAGATGTAACGGAACTGTGGAGAGACAATCCACTTAGTTGACCATGCAGAAAGGAAAACAAATGAAAAATCAGTGAGAGGATATGACAAATCGGTCTATACTGCAGTGTAAGAGGAAGAATCAAATGTTACCACTGCTGAAGGAGAAGTTAAAGTGATTACACCCAGACAGAATATTACAGAACATAGACAATTGCATATAGATAAAAAAACACGACTCTATTTAGAGTCACAAAACCATTTCAAAAAAAGTATGAATATTGTTGATATGAAAACATATAATCACGAAAGAAGGAGATTGTTTCCCCCTCTTCTTTTAGTTTTCGCTTATTATTTTCTCCAAAAAATTAGTAAAACCTACAAAGAGCGTGCAAGTAAGTTTGCGCTAATTTGCCAACATTGATAGTTTGTGTGTAATTCTTTTATTTTTCGCTTGACACCTAGAAGGCACAGAACCACTAAATCGGGCACGGTCACAAAGAACATACAAGAAAGTAGTACATATTTTAAACAAAATAGTTCCTACGCAAAGCTGTAACTTTGTCAAAAAGTAAAAACAAATGGGTAATGTTGGTATCAAATGAAAGTTCCACGTCTTGGGATCACTGTAGAACCCTTGACGAAAGTTAGTCATGAATAATAAAACAAATATATGAAATTATGATGGGGCATATTTGCCTTGTTGTTCAGGTCAGAAGTACCGGTTTTTATACTACCCGACTTTCGGGAACCAGTGCGCTCTAATATGCAACTAAAGATATATTGATTTTTTCAGCACAGTCAAGTCGCCCGGATAAGGTATAGATTTACTATGAAATGACTGCCACTTTATTTGAAACATTTGCCACTGTGACATAAAGCAGAAAACAAACAAATTAATCCGCTATCTTTGAAACAGAAACAAAATTCAGTCATCAGTGCGCACGCAATATCAAGTGCTGCTTAAATAAAAGGAGAAGTGAGGTATACGTCAATGAGACAGCAACCCAACTACAGAAATAACCGAAAGACATCTAGAGGGAGACGTTTAGTATTCAACAAAAGAAAGAATGTCCTCACAATATGTCTTATAAGTGCTATCAGATGTGTATATTATTTTTTTCTGCCAGCAGTTTACACGGATAATGAGGTGTGAAAAAGAGAGAGAATCAGATGTGGGTTATGCGTCAATGGTACAGCAGCCCAACGACCGATAACAAAAATAAACATCTTGATGCAGACATATAGTCTTCGACAAATAGACCGGTGACCATACAATATGTCTCGTTCTCAATTGTCTCGATTCCATGAAAGATATATGTAAATTCAACAGAAACAATCAAAGATCTGCTATTAACACTCAATTCTCTAAATAAAGGAGGAAAAGGGGGTTGGGTGTGGGGGTACATTACGATAAGACATGCAACCAATATACGGCAACATTCTTGACGTGGGACACACATATACGTTGAATAACGTAACGGGGTTAAATTTATTTATTTTTTATCTCAACCATCCCCCTTTTTTATATTACAACATTACAAGGAGATAAAAGGGAATAGTAGCATCTAAGAATTCATCCCGACGCCTCAACGAACGTTCGGGTTTCACTCACTCCCAACGAGGGATAAGTTCCCAACAGGCTAGACTATATTTACTAGACTGCGGTTAGATTACAGATTTTGCGATGCAAACTTATATGTAGAAATTGTTTCATGGAAAAGGTATAGTAATACGGAAATTTGCAAAATTTGTGTCTGTATTCAGGAAAAAATCATGATAAAGACTCAATTTATCATTGAGTCGTTGTTTTAAATTTTTTGGACTATTTAATTTTATTATATGCAGATCACAACTTCAAAAAAGACGACAAATGCCCAAAACCTACAAACGTATATTATACGTATATAACGATCCAGATTTTTGCCAATACCTTCTCTGAGGAAATTTGGCAAATTGTGTACTATATAAGGTTTTCAAACCCTTTACATCGTATGCTTACCTTTGAAAGAATTAGCTTATTTTGTTACGTATTATGTATGGAAAACGATTTTTTTGTGTTTTTGTTATACTTTTTTTGCATTTTTTTATATTTTTCAATTATTGTTTTAGGAAAACGTGATATAGAGTTTTTATTAATGATAAACATCAGCTATAAAATACGATAATATTTTCAATGTTTAGTAAAAAGATAACAACTTTTTGACACATAAAACATTAATATGAATAAAAGAAAATGAAGGTATGCATCAATAAAACAGCAACCCAACAACACATAATTGAACCGTATGACATTCGCTGTATTTACTGTATTAGATTGTCAGTGGTGTTTTAAATATGACCGCATTATAGTGAAGTGTATTAGCAAAGAAACTTATAATTTTAGCGCGGGACTTTCTTCAAAACTGGCCTGCGTTAAATAGGCGAGTTACAGTGTTGTGCAATGCCGTCAATCCGAGTTGATGTTCATTTTATATTACAGAATGGTATCGGCAACAGACGAAGAATAGCATAAACTATTAAAACTGCTAAAATTTGTTTTAGTCGAAGTCAGAGTTACATTGACATAACCATTCCGTAAGGGGAAAAGAAGTCGTAAGTCGAAGTTAACGTCAGTATGGTACCAGATGTAACGGAACTGTGGAGAGACAATCCACTTAGTTGACCATGCAGAGAGGAAGACAAATGAAAAATCAGTGAGAGGATATGACAAATCGGTCTATACTGCAGTGTAAGAGGAAGAATCAAATGTTACCACTGCTGAAGGAGAAGTTAAAGTGATTACACTCAGACAGAATATTACAGAACATAGACAATTGCATATAGATAAAAAAAGCGACTCTATTTAGAGTCACAAAACCATTTCAAAAATAGTATGAATATTGTTGATATGAAAACATATAATCACGAAAGAAGGAGATTTTTTCCCCCTCTTCTTTTAGTTTTCGCTTATTATTTTCTCCAGAAAATTAGTAAAACCTACGAAGAGCGTGAAAGAAAGTTTGCGCTAATTTGCCAACATTGATAGTTTGTGTGTAATTATTTTATTTTTCGCTTGACACCTAGAAGGCACAGAACCACTAAATCGGGCACGGTCACAAAGAACATACAAGAAAGTAGTACATATTTTAAACAAAAAAGTTCCTACGCAAAGCTGTAACTTTGTCAAAAAGTAAAAACAAATGAGTTATGTTATTATCAAAGGAAAGTTCCACGTCTTGGGATCACTGTAGAACCCTTGACGAAAGTTTATCATGAATAATAAAACAAATATATGAAATTATGATGGGGCATATTTGTCTTGTTGTTCAGGTCAGAAGTACCGGTTTATATACTACCCGACTTTCGGGAACCAGTGCGCTCTTATATGCAACTAAAGATATATTGATTTTTTTCAGCACAGTCAAGTCGCCCGGATAAGGTATAGATTTACTATGAAATGACTGCCACTTTATTTGAAACATTTGCCACTGTGACATAAAGCAGAAAACAAACAAATTAATCCGCTATCTTTGAAACAGAAACAAAATTCAGTCATCAGTGCACACGCAAAATCAAGTGCTGCTTGAATAAAAGGAGAAGTGAGGTATACGTCAATGAGACAGCAACCCAACTACAGAAATAACCGAAAGACATCTAGAGGGAGACGTTTAGTATTCAACAAAAGAAAGAATGTCCTCACAATATGTCTTATAAGTGCTATCAGATGTGTATATTATTTTGTTCTGCCAGCAGTTTACACGGATAATAAGGTGTAAAAAAGAGAGAGAATCAGATGTGGGTTATGCGTCAATGGTACAGCAGCCCAACGACCGATAACAAAAATAAACATCTTGATGCAGACATATAGTCTTTGACAAATAGACCGGTGACCATACAATATGTCTCGTTCTCAATTGTCTCGATTCCATGAAAAGTTCCCAACAGGCTAGACTATATTTACTAGACTGCGGTTAGATTACAGATTTTGCGATGCAAACTTATATGTAGAAATTGTTTCATGGAAAAGGTATAGTAATACGGAAATTTGCAAAATTTGTGTCTGTATTCATTAAAAAATCATGATAAAGACTCAATTTATCATTGAGTCGTTGTTTTAAATTTTTTGGACTATTTAATTTTATTATATGCAGATCACAACTTCAAAAAAGACGACAAATGCCCAAAACATTATACGTATATAACGATCCAGATTTTTGCCAATACCTTCTCTGAGGAAATTTGGCAAATTGTGTACTATATAAGGTTTTCAAACCCTTTACATCGTATGCTTACCTTTGAAAGAATTAGCTTATTTTGTTACGTATTATGTATGGAAAACGATTTTTTTGTGTTTTTGTTATACTTTTTTTGCATTGTTTTATATTTTTCAATTATTGTTTTAGGAAAACGTGATATAGAGTTTTTTTTAATGATAAACATCAGCTATAAAATACGATAATATTTTCAATGTTTAGTAAAAAGATAACAACTTTTTGACACATAAAACATTAATATGAATAAAAGAAAATGAAGGTATGCATCAATAAAACAGCAACCCAACAACACATAATTGAACCGTATGACATTCACTGTATTTACTGTATTAGATTGTCAGTGGTGTTTTAAATATGACCGCATTATAGTGAAGTGTATTAGCAAAGAAACTTATAATTTTAGCGCGGGACTTTCTTCAAAACTGGCCTGCGTTAAATAGGCGAGTTACAGTGTTGTGCAATGCCGTCAATCCGAGTTGATGTTCATTTTATATCACAGAATGGTATCGGCAACAGACGAAGAATAGCATAAACTATTAAAACTGCTAAAATTTGTTTTAGTCGAAGTCAGAGTTACATTGACATAACCATTCCGTAAGGGGAAAACAAGTCGTAAGTCGAAGTTAACGTCAGTATGGTACCAGATGTAACGGAACTGTGGAGAGACAATCCACTTAGTTGACCTTGCAGAAAGGAAGACAAATGAAAAATCAGTGAGAGGATATGACAAATCGCTCTATACTGCAGTGTAAGAGGAAGAATCAAATGTTACCACTGCTGAAGGAGAAGTTAAAGTGATTACACCCAGACAGAATATTACAGAACATAGACAATTGCATATAGATAAAAAAAACGACTCAACTTAGAGTCACAAAACCATTTCAAAAAAGTATGAATATTGTTGATATGAAAACATATAATCACGAAAGAAGGTGATTTTTCCCCCTCTTCTTTTAGTTTTCGCTTATTATTTTCTCCAGAAAATTAGTTAAACCTACGAAGAGCGTGCAAGTAAGTTTGCGCTAATTTGCCAACATTGATAGTTTGTGTGTAATTCTTTTATTTTTCGCTTGGCACCTAGAAGGCACAGAACCACTAAATCGGGCACGGTCACAAAGAACATACAAGAAAGTAGTACATATTTTAAACAAAACAGTTCCTACGCAAAGCTGTAACTTTGTCAAAAAGTAAAAACAAATGGGTAATGTTGGTATCAAATGAAAGTTCCACGTCTTGGGATCACTGTAGAACCCTTGACGAAAGTTTGTCATGAATAATAAAACAAATATATGAAATTATGATGGGGCATATTTGCCTTGTTGTTCAGGTCAGAAGTACAGGTTTTTATACTACCCGACTTTCGGGAACCAGTGCGCTCTAATATGCAACTAAAGATATATTGATTTTTTCAGCACAGTCAAGTCGCCCGGATAAGGTATAGATTTACTATGAAATGACTGCCACTTTATTTGAAACATTTGCCACTGTGACATAAAGCAGAAAACAAACAAATTAATCCGCTATCTTTGAAACAGAAACAAAATTCAGTCATCAGTGCACAGGCAAACTCAAGTGCTGCTTGAATAAAAGGAGAAGTGAGGTATACGTCAATGAGACAGCAACCCAACTACAGAAATAACCGAAAGACATCTAGAGGGAGACGTTTAGTATTCAACAAAAGAAAGAATGTCCTCACAATATGTCTTATAAGTGCTATCAGATGTGTATATTATTTTTTTCTGCCAGCAGTTTACACGGATAATGAGGTGTGAAAAAGAGAGAGAATCAGATGTGGGTTATGCGTCAATGGTACAGCAGCCCAACGACCGATAACAAAAATAAACATCTTGATGCAGACATATAGTCTTCGACAAATAGACCGGTGACCATACAATATGTCTCGTTCTCAATTGTCTCGATTCCATGAAAGATATATGTAAATTCAACAGAAACAATCAAAGATCTGCTATTAACACTCAATTCTCTAAATAAAAGAGGAAAAGGGGGTTGGGTGTGGGGGCACATTACGATAAGACATACAACCAATATACGGCAAAATTCTTGACGTGGGACACACATATACGTTGAATAACGTAACGGGGTTAAATTTATTTATTTTTTATCTCAACCATCCCCCTTTTTTATATTACAACATTACTAGGAGGGAAAAGGGAATAGTAGCATCTAAGAATTCATCCCGACGCCTCAACGAACGTTCGGGTTTCACTCACTCCCAACGAGGGATAAGTTCCCAACAGGCTAGACTATATTTACTAGACTGCGGTTAGATTACAGATTTTGCGATGCAAACTTATATGTAGAAATTGTTTCATGGAAAAGGTATAGTAATACGGAAATTTGCAAAATTTGTGTCTGTATTCAGGAAAAAATCATGATAAAGACTCAATTTATCATTGAGTCGTTAAATTTTTTGGACTATTTAATTTTATTATATGCAGATCACAACTTCAAAAAAGACGACAAATGCCCAAAACCTACAAACGTATATTATACGTATATAACGATCCAGATTTTTGCCAATACCTTCTCTGAGGAAATTTGGCAAATTGTGTACTATATAAGGTTTTCAAACCCTTTACATCGTATGCTTACCTTTGAAAGAATTAGCTTATTTTGTTACGTATTATGTATGGAAAACGATTTTTTTGTGTTTTTGTTATACTTTTTTTGCATTGTTTTATATTTTTCAATTATTGTTTTAGGAAAACGTGATATAGAGTTTTTTTTAATGATAAACATCAGCTATAAAATACGATAATATTTTCAATGTTTAGTAAAAAGATAACAACTTTTTGACACATAAAACATTAATATGAATAAAAGAAAATGAAGGTATGCATCAATAAAACAGCAACCCAACAACACATAATTGAACCGTATGACATTCGCTGTATTTACTGTATTAGATTGTCAGTGGTGTTTTAAATATGACCGCATTATAGTGAAGTGTATTAGCAAAGAAACTTATAATTTTAGCGCGGGACTTTCTTCAAAACTGGCCTGCGTTAAATAGGCGAGTTACAGTGTTGTGCAATGCCGTCAATCCGAGTTGATGTTCATTTTATATCACAGAATGGTATCGGCAACAGACGAAGAATAGCATAAACTATTAAAACTGCTAAAATTTGTTTTAGTCGAAGTCAGAGTTACACTGACATAACCATTCCGTAAGGGGAAAACAAGTCGTAAGTCGAAGTTAACGTCAGTATGGTACCAGATGTAACGGAACTGTGGAGAGACAATCCACTGAGTTGACCATGCAGAGAGGAAGACAAATGAAAAATCAGTGAGAGGATATGACAAATCGGTCTATACTGCAGTGTAAGAGGAAGAATCAAATGTTACCACTGCTGAATGAGAAGTTAAAGTGATTACATCCAGACAGAATATTACAGAACATAGACAATTGCATATAGATAAAAAAACGACTCTATTTAGAGTCACAAAATCATTTCAAAAAAAGTATGAATATTGTTGATATGAAAACATATAATCACGAAAGAAGGAGATTTTTTCCCCCTCTTCTTTTAGTTTTCGCTTATTATTTTCTCCAGAAAATTAGTTAAACCTACGAAGAGCGTGCAAGTAAGTTTGCGCTTATTTGCCAACATTGCTAGTTTGTGTGTAATTCTTTTATTTTTCGCTTGACACCTAGAAGGCACAGAACCACTAAATCGGGCCCGGTCACAAAGAACATACAAGAAAGTAGTACATATTTTAAACAAAATAGTTCCTACGCAAAGCTGTAACTTTGTCAAAAAGTAAAAACAAATGGGTAATGTTGGTATCAAATGAAAGTTCCACGTCTTGGGATCACTGTTGGACCTTTGACGAAAGTTTGTCATGAATAATAAAACAAATATATGAAATTATGATGGGGCATATTTGCCTTGTTGTTCAGGTCAGAAGTACTTGTTTTTATACTACCCGACTTTCGGGAACCAGTGCGCTCTAATATGCAACTAAAGATATATTGATTTTTGCAGCAAAGTCAAGTCGCCCGGATAAGGTATAGATTTACTATGAAATGACTGCCACTTTATTTGAAACATTTGCCACTGTGACATAAAGCAGAAAACAAACAAATTAATCCGCTATCTTTGAAACAGAAACAAAATTCAGTCATCAGTGCACACGCAAAATCAAGTGCTGCTTGAATAAAAGGAGAAGTGAGGTATACGTCAATGAGACAGCAACCCAACTACAGAAATAACCGAAAGACATCTAGAGGGAGACGTTTAGTATTCAACAAAAGAAAGAATGTCCTCACAATATGTCTTATAAGTGCTATCAGATGTGTATATTATTTTTTTCTGCCAGCAGTTTACACGGATAATGAGGTGTGAAAAAGAGAGAGAATCAGATGTGGGTTATGCGTCAATGGTACAGCAGCCCAACGACCGATAACAAAAATAAACATCTTGATGCAGACATATAGTCTTCGACAAATAGACCGGTGACCATACAATATGTCTCGTTCTCAATTGTCTCGATTCCATGAAAGATATATGTAAATTCAACAGAAACAATCAAAGATCTGCTATTAACACTCAATTCTCTAAATAAAGGAGGAAAAGGGGGTTGGGTGTGGGGGCACATTACGATAAGACATACAACCAATATACGGCAAAATTCTTGACGTGGGACACACATATACGTTGAATAACGTAACGGGGTTAAATTTATTTATTTTTTATCTCAACCATCCCCCTTTTTTATATTACAACATTACTAGGAGAGAAAAGGGAATAGTAGCATCTAAGAATTCATCCCGACGCCTCAACGAACGTTCGGGTTTCACTCACTCCCAACGAGGGATAAGTTCCCAACATGCTAGACTATATTTACTAGACTGCGGTTAGATTACAGATTTTGCGATGCAAACTTATATGTAGAAATTGTTTCATGGAAAAGGTATAGTAATACGGAAATTTGCAAAATTTGTGTCTGTATTCAGGAAAAAATCATGATAAAGACTCAATTTATCATTGAGTCGTTAAATTTTTTGGACTATTTAATTTTATTATATGCAGATCACAACTTCAAAAAAGACGACAAATGCCCAAAACCTACAAACGTATATTATACGTATATAACGATCCAGATTTTTGCCAATACCTTCTCTGAGGAAATTTGGCAAATTGTGTACTATATAAGGTTTTCAAACCCTTCACATCGTATGCTTACCTTTGAAAGAATTAGCTTATTTTGTTACGTATTATGTATGGAAAACGATTTTTTTGTGTTTTTGTTATACTTTTTTTGCATTGTTTTATATTTTTCAATTATTGTTTTAGGAAAACGTGATATAAAGTTTTTTTTAATGATAAACATCAGCTATTAAATACGATAATATTTTTGAATGTTTAGTAAAAAATAACAACTTTTTGACACATAAAACATTAATATGAATAAAAGAAAATGAAGGTATGCATCAATAAAACAGCAACCCAACAACACATAATTGAACCGTATGACATTCGCTGTATTTACTGTATTAGATTGTCAGTGGTGTTTTAAATATGACCGCATTATAGTGAAGTGTATTGGCAAAGAAACTTATAATTTTAGCGCGGGACTTTCTTCAAAACTGGCCTGCGTTAAATAGGCGAGTTACAGTGTTGTGCAATGCCGTCAATCCGAGTTGATGTTCATTTTATATCACAGAATGGTATCGGCAACAGACGAAGAATAGCATAAACTATTAAAACTGCTAAAATTTGTTTTAGTCGAAGTCAGAGTTACACTGACATAACCATTCCGTAAGGGGAAAACAAGTCGTAAGTCGAAGTTAACGTCAGAATGGTAACAGATGTAACGGAACTGTGGAGAGACAATCCACTTAGTTGACCTTGCAGAAAGGAAGACAAATGAAAAATCAGTGAGAGGATATGACAAATCGGTCTATACTGCAGTGTAAGAGGAAGAATCAAATGTTACCACTGCTGAAGGAGAAGTTAAAGTGATTACACCCAGACAGAATATTACAGAACATAGACAATTGCATATAGATAAAAAAACGACTATATTTAAAGTCACAAAACCATTTCAAAAAAGGTATGAATATTGTTGATATGAAAACATATAATCACGAAAGAAGGAGATTTTTTCCCCCTCTTCTTTTAGTTTTCGCTTATTATTTTCTCCAGAAAATTAGTAAAACCTACGAAGAGCGTGCAAGTAAGTTTGCGCTAATTTGCCAACATTGATAGTTTGTGTGTAATTCTTTTATTTTTCGCTTGACACCTAGAAGGCACAGAACCACTAAATCGGGCCCGGTCACAAAGAACATACAAGAAAGTAGTACATATTTAAACAAAATAGTTCCTACGCAAAGCTGTAACTTTGTCAAAAAGTAAAAACAAATGGGTAATGTTGGTATCAAATGAAAGTTCCACGTCTTTGGATCACTGTTGGACCTTTGACGAAAGTTTGTCATGAATAATAAAACAAATATATGAAATTATGATGGGGCATATTTGCCTTGTTGTTCAGGTCAGAAGTACTTGTTTTTATACTACCCGACTTTCGGGAACCAGTGCGCTCTAATATGCAACTAAAGATATATTGATTTTTGCAGCAAAGTCAAGTCGCCCGGATAAGGTATAGATTTACTATGAAATGACTGCCACTGTGACATAAAGCAGAAAACAAACAAATTAATCCGCTATCTTTGAAACAGAAACAAAATTCAGTCATCAGTGCACACGCAAAATCAAGTGCTGCTTGAATAAAAGGAGAAGTGAGGTATACGTCAATGAGACAGCAACCCAACTACAGAAATAACCGAAAGACATCTAGAGGGAGACGTTTAGTATTCAACAAAAGAAAGAATGTCCTCACAATATGTCTTATAAGTGCTATCAGATGTGTATATTATTTTTTTCTGCCAGCAGTTTACACGGATAATGAGGTGTGAAAAAGAGAGAGAATCAGATGTGGGTTATGCGTCAATGGTACAGCAGCCCAACGACCGATAACAAAAATAAACATCTTGATGCAGACATATAGTCTTCGACAAATAGACCGGTGACCATACAATATGTCTCGTTCTCAATTGTCTCGATTCCATGAAAGATATATGTAAATTCAACAGAAACAATCAAAGATCTGCTATTAACACTCAATTCTCTAAATAAAGGAGGAAAAGGGGGTTGGGTGTGGGGGCACATTACGATAAGACATACAACCAATATACGGCAAAATTCTTGACGTGGGACACACATATACGTTGAATAACGTAACGGGGTTAAATTTATTTATTTTTTATCTCAACCATCCCCCTTTTTTATATTACAACATTACTAGGAGGGAAAAGGGAATAGTAGCATCTAAGAATTCATCCCGACGCCTCAACGAACGTTCGGGTTTCACTCACTCCCAACGAGGGATAAGTTCCCAAAAAGCTAGACTATATTTACTAGACTGCGGTTAGATTACAGATTTTGCGATGCAAACTTATATGTAGAAATTGTTTCATGGAAAAGGTATAGTAATACGGAAATTTGCAAAATTTGTGTCTGTATTCAGGAAAAAATCATGATAAAGACTCAATTTATCATTGAGTCGTTAAATTTTTTGGACTATTTAATTTTATTATATGCAGATCACAACTTCAAAAAAGACGACAAATGCCCAAAACCTACAAACGTATATTATACGTATATAACGATCCAGATTTTTGCCAATACCTTCTCTGAGGAAATTTGGCAAATTGTGTACTATATAAGGTTTTCAAACCCTTTACATCGTATGCTTACCTTTGAAAGAATTAGCTTATTTTGTTACGTATTATGTATGGAAAACGATTTTTTTGTGTTTTTGTTATACTTTTTTTGCATTGTTTTATATTTTTCAATTATTGTTTTAGGAAAACGTGATATAAAGTTTTTTTTAATGATAAACATCAGCTATTAAATACGATAATATTTTTGAATGTTTAGTAAAAAATAACAACTTTTTGACACATAAAACATTAATATGAATAAAAGAAAATGAAGGTATGCATCAATAAAACAGCAACCCAACAACACATAATTGAACCGTATGACATTCGCTGTATTTACTGTATTAGATTGTCAGTGGTGTTTTAAATATGACCGCATTATAGTGAAGTGTATTAGCAAAGAAACTTATAATTTTAGCGCGGGACTTTCTTCAAAACTGGCCTGCGTTAAATAGGCGAGTTACAGTGTTGTGCAATGCCGTCAATCCGAGTTGATGTTCATTTTATATCACAGAATGGTATCGGCAACAGACGAAGAATAGCATAAACTATTAAAACTGCTAAAATTTGTTTTAGTCGAAGTCAGAGTTACACTGACATAACCATTCCGTAAGGGGAAAACAAGTCGTAAGTCGAAGTTAACGTCAGAATGGTAACAGATGTAACGGAACTGTGGAGAGACAATCCACTTAGTTGACCTTGCAGAAAGGAAGACAAATGAAAAATCAGTGAGAGGATATGACAAATCGGTCTATACTGCAGTGTAAGAGGAAGAATCAAATGTTACCACTGCTGAAGGAGAAGTTAAAGTGATTACACCCAGACAGAATATTACAGAACATAGACAATTGCATATAGATAAAAAAACGACTCTATTTAAAGTCACAAAACCATTTCAAAAAAAGTATGAATATTGTTGATATGAAAACATATAATCACGAAAGAAGGAGATTTTTTCCCCCTCTTCTTTTAGTTTTCGCTTATTATTTTCTCCAGAAAATTAGTAAAACCTACGAAGAGCGTGCAAGTAAGTTTGCGCTAATTTGCCAACATTGATAGTTTGTGTGTAATTCTTTTATTTTTCGCTTGACACCTAGAAGGCACAGAACCACTAAATCGGGCCCGGTCACAAAGAACATACAAGAAAGTAGTACATATTTAAACAAAATAGTTCCTACGCAAAGCTGTAACTTTGTCAAAAAGTAAAAACAAATGGGTAATGTTGGTATCAAATGAAAGTTCCACGTCTTTGGATCACTGTAGAACCCTTGACGAAAGTTTGTCATGAATAATAACACAAATATATGAAATTATGATGGGGCATATTTGCCTTGTTGTTCAGGTCAGAAGTACCGGTTTTTATACTACCCGACTTTTGGGAACCAGTGCGCTCTTATATGCAACTAAAGATATATTGATTTTTTCAGCACAGTCAAGTCGCCCGGATAAGGTATAGATTTACTATGAAATGACTGCCACTTTATTTGAAACATTTGCCACTGTGACATAAAGCAGAATACAAACAAATTAATCCGCTATCTTTGAAACAGAAACAAAATTCAGTCATTAGTGCACACGCCAAATCAAGTGCTGCTTGAATAAAAGGAGAAGTGAGGTATACGTCAATGAGACAGCAACCCAACTACAGAAATAACCGAAAGACATCTAGAGGGAGACGTTTAGTATTCAACAAAAGAAAGAATGTCCTCACAATATGTCTTATAAGTGCTATCAGATGTGTATATTATTTTTTTCTGCCAGCAGTTTACACGGATAATGAGGTGTGAAAAAGAGAGAGAATCAGATGTGGGTTATGCGTCAATGGTACAGCAGCCCAACGACCGATAACAAAAATAAACATCTTGATGCAGACATATAGTCTTCGACAAATAGACCGGTGACCATACAATATGTCTCGTTCTCAATTGTCTCGATTCCATGAAAGATATATGTAAATTCAACAGAAACAATCAAAGATCTGCTATTAACACTCAATTCTCTAAATAAAGGAGGAAAAGGGGGTTGGGTGTGGGGGTACATTACGATAAGACATACAACCAATATACGGCAAAATTCTTGACGTGGGACACACATATACGTTGAATAACGTAACGGGGTTAAATTTATTTATTTTTTATCTCAACCATCCCCCTTTTTTATATTACAACATTACTAGGAGGGAAAAGGGAATAGTAGCATCTAAGAATTCATCCCGACGCCTCAACGAACGTTCGGGTTTCACTCACTCCCAACGAGGGATAAGTTCCCAACAGGCTAGACTATATTTACTAGACTGCGGTTAGATTACAGATTTTGCGATGCAAACTTATATGTAGAAATTGTTTCATGGAAAAGGTATAGTAATACGGAAATTTGCAAAATTTGTGTCTGTATTCAGGAAAAAATCATGATAAAGACTCAATTTATCATTGAGTCGTTAAATTTTTTGGACTATTTAATTTTATTATATGCAGATCACAACTTCAAAAAAGACGACAAATGCCCAAAACCTACAAACGTATATTATACGTATATAACGATCCAGATTTTTGCCAATACCTTCACTGAGGAAATTTGGCAAATTGTGTACTATATAAGGTTTTCAAACCCTTTACATCGTATGCTTACCTTTGAAAGAATTAGCTTATTTTGTTACGTATTATGTATGGAAAACGATTTTTTTGTGTTTTTGTTATACTTTTTTTGCATTGTTTTATATTTTTCAATTATTGTTTTAGGAAAACGTGATATAGAGTTTTTTTTAATGATAAACATCAGCTATAAAATACGATAATATTTTCAATGTTTAGTAAAAAATAACAACTTTTTGACACATAAAACATTAATATGAATAAAAGAAAATGAAGGTATGCATCAATAAAACAGCAACCCAACAACACATAATTGAACCGTATGACATTCGCTGTATTTACTGTATTAGATTGTCAGTGGTGTTTTAAATATGACCGCATTATAGTGAAGTGTATTAGCAAAGAAACTTATAATTTTAGCGCGGGACTTTCTTCAAAACTGGCCTGCATTAAATAGGCGAGTTACAGTGTTGTGCAATGCCGTCAATCCGAGTTGATGTTCAATTTATATCACAGAATGGTATCGCCAACAGACGAAGAATAGCATAAACTATTAAAACTGCTAAAATTTGTTTTAGTCGAAGTCAGAGTTACACTGACATAACCATTCCGTAAGGGGAAAACAAGTCGTAAGTCGAAGTTAACGTCAGTATGGTACCAGATGTAACGGAACTGTGGAGAGACAATCCACTTAGTTGACCATGCAGAAAGGAAGACAAATGAAAAATCAGTGAGAGGGTATGACAAATCGGTCTATACTGCAGTGTAAGAGGAAGAATCAAATGTTACCACTGCTGAAGGAGAAGTTAAAGTGATTACACCCAGACAGAATATTACAGAACATAGACAATTGCATATAGATAAAAAAAACGACTCTATTTAAAGTCACAAAACCATTTCAAAAAAAGTATGAATATTGTTGATATGAAAACATATAATCACGAAAGAAGGAGATTTTTTCCCCCTCTTCTTTTAGTTTTCGCTTATTATTTTCTCCAGAAAATTAGTAAAACCTACGAAGAGCGTGCAAGTAAGTTTGCGCTAATTTGCCAACATTGATAGTTTGTGTGTAATTCTTTTATTTTTCGCTTGACACCTAGAAGGCACAGAACCACTAAATCGGGCCCGGTCACAAAGAACATACAAGAAAGTAGTACATATTTTAAACAAAATAGTTCCTACGCAAAGCTGTAACTTTGTCAAAAAGTAAAAACAAATGGGTAATGTTGGTATCAAATGAAAGTTCCACGTCTTGGGATCACTGTAGAACCCTTGACGAAAGTTTGTCATGAATGATAAAACAAATATATGAAATTATGATGGGGCATATTTGCCTTGTTGTTCAGGTCAGAAGTACCGGTTTTTATACTACCCGACTTTCGGGAACCAGTGCGCTCTAATATGCAACTAAAGATATATTGATTTTTTCAGCACAGTCAAGTCGCCCGGATAAGGTATAGATTTACTATGAAATGACTGCCACTTTATTTGAAACATTTGCCACTGTGACATAAAGCAGAAAACAAACAAATTAATCCGCTATCTTTGAAACAGAAACAAAATTCAGTCATCAGTGCACACGCAAAATCAAGTGCTGCTTGAATAAAAGGAGAAGTGAGGTATACGTCAATGAGACAGCAACCCAACTACAGAAATAACCGAAAGACATCTAGAGGGAGACGTTTAGTATTCAACAAAAGAAAGAATGTCCTCACAATATGTCTTATAAGTGCTATCAGATGTGTATATTATTTTTTTCTGCCAGCAGTTTACACATATAATGAGGTGTGAAAAAGAGAGAGAATCAGATGTGGGTTACGCGTCAATGGTACAGCAGCCCAACGACCGATAACAAAAATAAACATCTTGATGCAGACATACAGTCTTCGACAAATAGACCGGTGACCATACAATATGTCTCGTTCTCAATTGTCTCGATTCCATGAAAGATATATGTAAATTCAACAGAAACAATCAAAGATCTGCTATTAACACTCAATTCTCTAAATAAAGGAGGAAAAGGGGGTTGGGTGTGGGGGTACATTACGATAAGACATACAACCAATATACGGCAAAATTCTTGACGTGGGACACACATATTCGTTGAATAACGTAACGGGGTTAACTTTATTTATTTTTTATCTCAACCATCCCCCTTTTTATATTACAACATTACTAGGAGGGAAAAGGGAATAGTAACATCTAAGAACTCATCCCGACGCCTCAACGAACGTTCGGGTTTCACTCACACCCAACGAGGGATAAGTTCCCAACAGGCTAGACTATATTTACTAGACTGTGGTTAGATTACAGATTTTGCGATGCAAACTTATATGTAGAAATTGTTTCATGGAAAAGGTATAGTAATACGGAAATTTGCAAAATTTGTGTCTGTATTCAGGAAAAAATCATGATAAAGACTCAATTTATCATTGAGTCGTTAAATTTTTTGGACTATTTAATTTTATTATATGCAGATCACAACTTCAAAAAAGACGACAAATGCCCAAAACCTACAAACGTATATTATACGTATATAACGATCCAGATTTTTGCCAATACCTTCTCTGAGGAAATTTGGCAAATTGTGTACTATATAAGGTTTTCAAACCCTTCACATCGTATGCTTACCTTTGAAAGAATTAGCTTATTTTGTTACGTATTATGTATGGAAAACGATTTTTTTGTGTTTTTGTTATACTTTTTTTGCATTGTTTTATATTTTTCAATTATTGTTTTACGAAAACGTGATATAGAGGTTTTTTTTAATGATAAACATCAGCTATAAAATACGATAATATTTTCAATGTTTAGTAAAAAGATAACAACTTTTTGACACATAAAACATTAATATGAATAAAAGAAAATGAAGGTATGCATCAATAAAACAGCAACCCAACAACACATAATTGAACCGTATGACATTCGCTGTATTTACTGTATTAGATTGTCAGTGGTGTTTTAAATATGACCGCATTATAGTGAAGTGTATTAGCAAAGAAACTTATAATTTTAGCGCGGGACTTTCTTCAAAACTGGCCTGCGTTAAATAGGCGAGTTACAGTGTTGTGCAATGCCGTCAATCCGAGTTGATGTTCATTTTATATCACAGAATGGTATCGGCAACAGACGAAGAATAGCATAAACTATTAAAACTGCTAAAATTTGTTTTAGTCGAAGTCAGAGTTACACTGACATAACCATTCCGTAAGGGGAAAACAAGTCGTAAGTCGAAGTTAACGTCAGTATGGTACCAGATGTAACGGAACTGTGGAGAGACAATCCACTTAGTTGACCTTGCAGAAAGGAAGACAAATGAAAAATCAGTGAGAGGATATGACAAATCGGTCTATACTGCAGTGTAAGAGGAAGAATCAAATGTTACCACTGCTGAAGGAGAAGTTAAAGTGATTACACCCAGACAGAATATTACAGAACATAGGCAATTGCATAAAGATAAAAAAAAAACGACTCTATTTAGAGTCACAAAACCATTTCAAAAAAAGTATGAATATTGTTGATATGAAAACATATAATCACGAAAGAAGGAGATTTTTTCCCCCTCTTCTTTTAGTTTTCGCTTATTATTTTCTCCAGAAAATTAGTAAAACCTACGAAGAGCGTGCAAGTAAGTTTGCGCTAATTTGCCAACATTGATAGTTTGTGTGTAATTCTTTTATTTTTCGCTTGACACCTAGAAGGCACATAACCACTAAATCGGGCCCGGTCACAAAGAACATACAAGAAAGTAGTACATATTTTAAACAAAATAGTTCCTACGCAAAGCTGTAACTTTGTCAAAAAGTAAAAACAAATGGGTAATGTTGGTATCAAATGAAAGTTCCACGTCTTGGGATCACTGTAGAACCCTTGACGAAAGTTTGTCATGAATAATAAAACAAATATATGAAATTATGATGGGGCATATTTGCCTTGTTGTTCAGGTCAGAAGTACCGGTTTTTATACTACCCAACTTTCGGGAACCAGTGCGCTCTAATATGCAACTAAAGATATATTGATTTTTTCAGCACAGTAAAGTCGCCCGGATAAGGTATAGATTTACTATGAAATGACTGCCACTTTATTTGAAACATTTGCCACTGTGACATAAAGCAGAAAACAAACAAATTAATCCGCTATCTTTGAAACAGAAACAAAATTCAGTCATCAGTGCACACGCAAAATCAAGTGCTGCTTGAATAAAAGGAGAAGTGAGGTATACGTCAATGAGACAGCAACCCAACTACAGAAATAACCGAAAGACATCTAGAGGGAGACGTTTAGTATTCAACAAAAGAAAGAATGTCCTCACAATATGTCTTATAAGTGCTATCAGATGTGTATATTATTTTTTTCTGCCAGCAGTTTACACGGATAATGAGGTGTGAAAAAGAGAGAGAATCAGATGTGGGTTATGCGTCAATGGTACAGCAGCCCAACGACCGATAACAAAAATAAACATCTTGATGCAGACATATAGTCTTCGACAAATAGACCGGTGACCATACAATATGTCTCGTTCTCAATTGTCTCGATTCCATGAAAGATATGTAAATTCAACAGAAACAATCAAAGATCTGCTATTAACACTCAATTCTCTAAATAAAGGAGGAAAAGAGGGTTGGGTGTGGGGTACATTACGATAAGACATGCAACCAATATACGGCAACATTCTTGACGTGGGACACACATATACGTTGAATAACGTAACGGGGTTAAATTTATTTATTTTTTATCTCAACCATCCCCCTTTTTTATATTACAACATTACTAGGAGAGAAAAGGGAATAGTAGCATCTAAGAATTCATCCCGACGCCTCAACGAACGTTCGGGTTTCACTCACTCCGAACGAGGGATAAGTTCCCAACAGGCTAGACTATATTTACTAGACTGCGGTTAGATTACAGATTTTGCGATGCAAACTTATATGTAGAAATTGTTTCATGGAAAAGGTATAGTAATACGGAAATTTGCAAAATTTGTGTCTGTATTCAGGAAAAAATCATGATAAAGACTCAATTTATCATTGAGTCGTTGTTTTAAATTTTTTGGACTATTTAATTTTATTATATGCAGATCACAACTTCAAAAAAGATGACAAATGCCCAAAACCTACAAACGTATATTATACGTATATAACGATCCAGATTTTTGCCAATACCTTTTCTGAGGAAATTTGGCAAATTGTGTACTATATAAGGTTTTCAAACCCTTTACATCGTATGCTTACCTTTGAAAGAATTAGCTTATTTTGTTACGTATTATGTATGGAAAACGATTTTCTTGTGTTTTTGTTATACTTTTTTTGCATTGTTTTATATTTTTCAATTATTGTTTTAGGAAAACGTGATATAGAGTTTTTTTTAATGATAAACATCAGCTATAAAATACGATAATATTTTCAATGTTTAGTAAAAAGATAACAACTTTTTGACACATAAAACATTAATATGAATAAAAGAAAATGAAGGTATGCATCAATAAAACAGCAACCCAACAACACATAATTGAACCGTATGACATTCGCTGTATTTACTGTATTAGATTGTCAGTGGTGTTTTAAATATGACCGCATTATAGTGAAGTGTATTAGCAAAGAAACTTATAATTTTAGCGCGGGACTTTCTTAAAAACTGGCCTGCGTTAAATAGGCGAGTTACAGTGTTGTGCAATGCCGTCAATCCGAGTTGATGTTCATTTTATATCACAGAATGGTATCGGCAACAGACGAAGAATAGCATAAACTATTAAAACTGCTAAAATTTGTTTTAGTCGAAGTCAGAGTTACACTGACATAACCATTCCGTAAGGGGAAAACAAGTCGTAAGTCGAAGTTAACGTCAGTATGGTACCAGATGTAACGGAACTGTGGAGAGACAATCCACTGAGTTGACCATACAGAGAGGAAGACAAATGAAAAATCAGTGAGAGGATATGACAAATCGGTCTATACTGCAGTGTAAGAGGAAGAATCAAATGTTACCACTGCAGAATGAGAAGTTAAAGTGATTACATCCAGACAGAATATTACAGAACATAGACAATTGCATATAGATAAAAAAACGACTCTATTTAGAGTCACAAAACCATTTCAAAAAAAGTATGAATATTGTTGATATGAAAACATATAATCACGAAAGAAGGAGATTTTTTTCCCCTCTTCTTTTAGTTTTCGCTTATTATTTTCTCCAGAAAATTAGTAAAACCTACGAAGAGCGTGCAAGTAAGTTTGCGCTAATTTGCCAACATTGATAGTTTGTGTGTAATTCTTTTATTTTTCGCTTGACACCTAGAAGGCACAGAACCACTAAATCGGGCCCGGTCACAAAGAACATACAAGAAAGTAGTACATATTTTAAAAAAATAGTTCCTACGCAAAGCTGTAACTTTGTCAAAAAGTAAAAACAAATGGGTAATGTTGGTATCAAATGAAAGTTCCACGTCTTGGGATCACTGTAGAACCCTTGACGAAAGTTTGTCATGAATAATAAAACAAATATATGAAATTATGATGGGGCATATTTGCCTTGTTGTTCAGGTCAGAAGTACCGGTTTTTATACTACCGGACTTTCGGGAACCAGTGCGCTCTAATATGCAACTAAAGATATATTGATTTTTGCAGCAAAGTCAAGTCGCCCGGATAAGGTATAGATTTACTATGAAATGACTGCCACTTTATTTGAAACATTTGCCACTGTGACATAAAGCAGAAAACAAACAAATTAATCCGCTATCTTTGAAACAGAAACAAAATTCAGTCATCAGTGCACACGCAAAATCAAGTGCTGCTTGAATAAAAGGAGAAGTGAGGTATACGTCAATGAGACAGCAACCCAACTACAGAAATAACCGAAAGACATCTAGAGGGAGACGTTTAGTATTCAACAAAAGAAAGAATGTCCTCACAATATGTCTTATAAGTGCTATCAGATGTGTATATTATTTTTTTCTGCCAGCAGTTTACACGGATAATGAGGTGTGAAAAAGAGAGAGAATCAGATGTGGGTTATGCGTCAATGGTACAGCAGCCCAACGACCGATAACAAAAATAAACATCTTGATGCAGACATATAGTCTTCGACAAATAGACCGGTGACCATACAATATGTCTCGTTCTCAATTGTCTCGATTCCATGAAAGATATGTAAATTCAACAGAAACAATCAAAGATCTGCTATTAACACTCAATTCTCTAAATAAAGGAGGAAAAGGGGGTTGGGTGTGGGGTACATTACGATAAGACATGCAACCAATATACGGCAACATTCTTGACGTGGGACACACATATACGTTGAATAACGTAACGGGGTTAAATTTATTTATTTTTTATCTCAACCATCCCCCTTTTTTATATTACAACATTACTAGGAGAGAAAAGGGAATAGTAGCATCTAAGAATTCATCCCGACGCCTCAACGAACGTTCGGGTTTCACTCACTCCGAACGAGGGATAAGTTCCCAACAGGCTAGACTATATTTACTAGACTGCGGTTAGATTACAGATTTTGCGATGCAAACTTATATGTAGAAATTGTTTCATGGAAAAGGTATAGTAATACGGAAATTTGCAAAATTTGTGTCTGTATTCAGGAAAAAATCATGATAAAGACTCAATTTATCATTGAGTCGTTGTTTTAAATTTTTTGGACTATTTAATTTTATTATATGCAGATCACAACTTCAAAAAAGATGACAAATGCCCAAAACCTACAAACGTATATTATACGTATATAACGATCCAGATTTTTGCCAATACCTTTTCTGAGGAAATTTGGCAAATTGTGTACTATATAAGGTTTTCAAACCCTTTACATCGTATGCTTACCTTTGAAAGAATTAGCTTATTTTGTTACGTATTATGTATGGAAAACGATTTTCTTGTGTTTTTGTTATACTTTTTTTGCATTGTTTTATATTTTTCAATTATTGTTTTAGGAAAACGTGATATAGAGTTTTTTTTAATGATAAACATCAGCTATAAAATACGATAATATTTTCAATGTTTAGTAAAAAGATAACAACTTTTTGACACATAAAACATTAATATGAATAAAAGAAAATGAAGGTATGCATCAATAAAACAGCAACCCAACAACACATAATTGAACCGTATGACATTCGCTGTATTTACTGTATTAGATTGTCAGTGGTGTTTTAAATATGACCGCATTATAGTGAAGTGTATTAGCAAAGAAACTTATAATTTTAGCGCGGGACTTTCTTAAAAACTGGCCTGCGTTAAATAGGCGAGTTACAGTGTTGTGCAATGCCGTCAATCCGAGTTGATGTTCATTTTATATCACAGAATGGTATCGGCAACAGACGAAGAATAGCATAAACTATTAAAACTGCTAAAATTTGTTTTAGTCGAAGTCAGAGTTACACTGACATAACCATTCCGTAAGGGGAAAACAAGTCGTAAGTCGAAGTTAACGTCAGTATGGTACCAGATGTAACGGAACTGTGGAGAGACAATCCACTGAGTTGACCATACAGAGAGGAAGACAAATGAAAAATCAGTGAGAGGATATGACAAATCGGTCTATACTGCAGTGTAAGAGGAAGAATCAAATGTTACCACTGCTGAATGAGAAGTTAAAGTGATTACATCCAGACAGAATATTACAGAACATAGACAATTGCATATAGATAAAAAAACGACTCTATTTAGAGTCACAAAACCATTTCAAAAAAAGTATGAATATTGTTGATATGAAAACATATAATCACGAAAGAAGGAGATTTTTTTCCCCTCTTCTTTTAGTTTTCGCTTATTATTTTCTCCAGAAAATTAGTAAAACCTACGAAGAGCGTGCAAGTAAGTTTGCGCTAATTTGCCAACATTGATAGTTTGTGTGTAATTCTTTTATTTTTCGCTTGACACCTAGAAGGCACAGAACCACTAAATCGGGCCCGGTCACAAAGAACATACAAGAAAGTAGTACATATTTTAAAAAAATAGTTCCTACGCAAAGCTGTAACTTTGTCAAAAAGTAAAAACAAATGGGTAATGTTGGTATCAAATGAAAGTTCCACGTCTTGGGATCACTGTAGAACCCTTGACGAAAGTTTGTCATGAATAATAAAACAAATATATGAAATTATGATGGGGCATATTTGCCTTGTTGTTCAGGTCAGAAGTACCGGTTTTTATACTACCGGACTTTCGGGAACCAGTGCGCTCTAATATGCAACTAAAGATATATTGATTTTTGCAGCAAAGTCAAGTCGCCCGGATAAGGTATAGATTTACTATGAAATGACTGCCACTTTATTTGAAACATTTGCCACTGTGACATAAAGCAGAAAACAAACAAATTAATCCGCTATCTTTGAAACAGAAACAAAATTCAGTCATCAGTGCACACGCAAAATCAAGTGCTGCTTGAATAAAAGGAGAAGTGAGGTATACGTCAATGAGACAGCAACCCAACTACAGAAATAACCGAAAGACATCTAGAGGGAGACGTTTAGTATTCAACAAAAGAAAGAATGTCCTCACAATATGTCTTATAAGTGCTATCAGATGTGTATATTATTTTTTTCTGCCAGCAGTTTACACGGATAATGAGGTGTGAAAAAGAGAGAGAATCAGATGTGGGTTATGCGTCAATGGTACAGCAGCCCAACGACCGATAACAAAAATAAACATCTTGATGCAGACATATAGTCTTCGACAAATAGACCGGTGACCATACAATATGTCTCGTTCTCAATTGTCTCGATTCCATGAAAGATATATGTAAATTCAACAGAAACAATCAAAGATCTGCTATTAACACTCAATTCTCTAAATAAAGGAGGAAAAGGGGGTTGGGTGTGGGGGTACATTACGATAAGACATACAACCAATATACGGCAAAATTCTTGACGTGGGACACACATATACGTTGAATAACGTAACGGGGTTAAATTTATTTATTTTTTATCTCAACCATCCCCCTTTTTTATATTACAACATTACTAGGAGGGAAAAGGGAATAGTAGCATCTAAGAATTCATCCCGACGCCTCAACGAACGTTCGGGTTTCACTCACTCCCAACGAGGGATAAGTTCCCAACAGGCTAGACTATATTTACTAGACTGCGGTTAGATTACAGATTTTGCGATGCAAACTTATATGTAGAAATTGTTTCATGGAAAAGGTATAGTAATACGGAAATTTGCAAAATTTGTGTCTGTATTCAGGAAAAAATCATGATAAAGACTCAATTTATCATTGAGTCGTTAAATTTTTTGGACTATTTAATTTTATTATATACAGATCACAACTTCAAAAAAGACGACAAATGCCCAAAACCTACAAACGTATATTATACGTATATAACGATCCAGATTTTTGCCAATACCTTCTCTGAAGAAATTTGGCAAATTGTGTACTATATAAGGTTTTCAAACCCTTCACATCGTATGCTTACCTTTGAAAGAATTAGCTTATTTTGTTACGTATTATGTATGGAAAACGATTTTTTTGTGTTTTTGTTATACTTTTTTTGCATTGTTTTATATTTTTTTAATTATTGTTTTACGAAAACGTGATATAGAGTTTTTTTTAATGATAAACATCAGCTATAAAATACGATAATATTTTCAATGTTTAGTAAAAAATAACAACTTTTTGACACATAAAACATTAATATGAATAAAAGAAAATGAAGGTATGCATCAATAAAACAGCAACCCAACAACAAATAATTGAACCGTATGACATTCGCTGTATTTACTGTATTAGATTGTCAGTGGTGTTTTAAATATGACCGCATTATAGTGAAGTGTATTAGCAAAGAAACTTATAATTTTAGCGCGGGACTTTCTTCAAAACTGGCCTGCGTTAAATAGGCGAGTTACAGTGTTGTGCAATGCCGTCAATCCGAGTTGATGTTCATTTTATATCACAGAATGGTATCGGCAACAGACGAAGAATAGCATAAACTATTAAAACTGCTAAAATTTGTTTTAGTCGAAGTCAGAGTTACACTGACATAACCATTCCGTAAGGGGAAAACAAGTCGTAAGTCGAAGTTAACGTCAGTATGGTACCAGATGTAACGGAACTGTGGAGAGACAATCCACTTAGTTGACCATGCGGAGAGGAAGACAAATGAAAAATCAGTGAGAGGATATGACAAATCGGTCTATACTGCAGTGTAAGAGGAAGAATCAAATGTTACCACTGCTGAAGGAGAAGTTAAAGTGATTACACCCAGACAGAATATTACAGAACAGACAATTGCATATAGATAAAAAAAAACGACTCTATTTAGAGTCACAAAACCATTTCAAAAAAAGTATGAATATTGTTGATATGAAAACATATAATCACGAAAGAAGGAGATTTTTTCCCCCTCTTCTTTTAGTTTTCGCTTATTATTTTCTCCAGAAAATTAGTAAAACCTACGAAGAGCTTGAAGTAAGTTTGCGCTAATTTGCCAACATTGATAGTTTGTGTGTAATTCTTTTATTTTTCGCTTGACACCTAGAAGGCACAGAACCACTAAATCGGGCCCGGTCACAAAGAACATACAAGAAAGTAGTACATATTTTAAACAAAATAGTTCCTACGCAAAGCTGTAACTTTGTCAAAAAGTAAAAACAAATGGGTAATGTTGGTATCAAATGAAAGTTCCACGTCTTGGGATCACTGTAGAACCCTGGACGAAAGTTTGTCATGAATAATAAAACAAATATATGAAATTATGATGGGGCATATTTGCCTTGTTGTTCAGGTCAGAAGTACCGGTTTTTATACTACCCGACTTTCGGGAACCAGTGCGCTCTAATATGCAACTAAAGATATATTGATTTTTTCAGCACAGTAAAGTCGCCCGGATAAGGTATAGATTTACTATGAAATGACTGCCACTTTATTTGAAACATTTGCCACTTTGACATAAAGCAGAAAACAAACAAATTAATCCGCTATCTTTGAAACAGAAACAAAATTCAGTCATCAGTGCACACGCAAAATCAAGTGCTGCTTGAATAAAAGGAGAAGTGAGGTATACGTCAATGAGACAGCAACCCAACTACAGAAATAACCGAAAGACATCTAGAGGGAGACGTTTAGTATTCAACAAAAGAAAGAATGTCCTCACAATATGTCTTATAAGTGCTATCAGATGTGTATATTATTTTTTTCTGCCAGCAGTTTACACGGATAATGAGGTGTGAAAAAGAGAGAGAATCAGATGTGGGTTATGCGTCAATGGTACAGCAGCCCAACGACCGATAACAAAAATAAACATCTTGATGCAGACATATAGTCTTCGACAAATAGACCGGTGACCATACAATATGTCTCGTTCTCAATTGTCTCGATTCCATGAAAGATATATGTAAATTCAACAGAAACAATCAAAGATCTGCTATTAACACTCAATTCTCTAAATAAAGGAGGAAAAGGGGGTTGGGTGTGGGGGTACATTACGATAAGACATGCAACCAATATACGGCAACATTCTTGACGTGGGACACACATATACGTTGAATAACGTAACGGGGTTAAATTTATTTATTTTTTATCTCAACCATCCCCCTTTTTTATAGTACAACATTACTAGGAGAGAAAAGGGAATAGTAGCATCTAAGAATTCATCCCGACGCCTCAACGAACGTTCGGGTTTCACTCACTCCCAACGAGGGATAAGTTCCCAAGAGGCTAGACTATATTTACTAGACTGCGGTTAGATTACAGATTTTGCGATGCAAACTTATATGTAGAAATTGTTTCATGGAAAAGGTATAGTAATACGGAAATTTGCAAAATTTGTGTCTGTATTCAGGAAAAAATCATGATAGACTCAATTTGTCATTGAGTCGTTGTTTTAAATTTTTTGGACTATTTAATTTTAATATATGCAGATCACAACTTCAAAAAAGACGACAAATGCCCAAAACTTACAAACGTATATTATACGTATATAACGATCCAGATTTTTGCCAATACCTTCTCTGAGGAAATTTGGCAAATTGTGTACTATATAAGGTTTTCAAACCCTTTACATCGTATGCTTACCTTTGAAAGAATTAGCTTATTTTGTTACGTATTATGTATGGAAAACGATTTTTTTGTGTTTTTGTTATACTTTTTTTGCATTGTTTTATATTTTTCAATTATTGTTTTAGGAAAACGTGATATAGAGTTTTTTTTAATGATAAACATCAGCTATAAAATACGATAATATTTTCAATGTTTAGTAAAAAGATAACAACTTTTTGACACATAAAACATTAATATGAATAAAAGAAAATGAAGGTATGCATCAATAAAACAGCAACCCAACAACACATAATTGAACCGTATGACATTCGCTGTATTTACTGTATTAGATTGTCAGTGGTGTTTTAAATATGACCGCATTATAGTGAAGTGTATTAGCAAAGAAACTTATAATTTTAGCGCGGGACTTTCTTCAAAACTGGCCTGCGTTAAATAGGCGAGTTACAGTGTTGTGCAATGCCGTCAATCCGAGTTGATGTTCATTTTATATCACAGAATGGTATCGGCAACAGACGAAGAATAGCTTAAACTATTAAAACTGCTAAAATTTGTTTTAGTCGAAGTCAGAGTTACACTGACATAACCATTCCGTAAGGGGAAAACAAGTCGTAAGTCGAAGTTAACGTCAGTATGGTACCAGATGTAACGGAACTGTGGAGAGACAATCCACTTAGTTGACCATGCAGAGAGGAAGACAAATGAAAAATCAGTGAGAGGATATGACAAATCGGTCTATACTGCAGTGTAAGAGGAAGAAACAAATGTTACCACTGCTGAAGGAGAAGTTAAAGTGATTACACCCAGACAGAATATTACAGAACATAGGCAATTGCATAAAGATAAAAAAAAACGACTCTATTTAGAGTCACAAAACCATTTCAAAAAAAGTATGAATATTGTTGATATGAAAACATATAATCACGAAAGAAGGAGATTTTTTCCCCCTCTTCTTTTAGTTTTCGCTTATTATTTTCTCCAGAAAATTAGTAAAACCTACGAAGAGCGTGCAAGTAAGTTTGCGCTAATTTGCCAACATTGATAGTTTGTGTGTAATTCTTTTATTTTTCGCTTGACACCTAGAAGGCACATAACCACTAAATCGGGCCCGGTCACAAAGAACATACAAGAAAGTAGTACATATTTTAAACAAAATAGTTCCTACGCAAAGCTGTAACTTTGTCAAAAAGTAAAAAAAAATGGGTAATGTTGGTATCAAATGAAAGTTCCACGTCTTGGGATCACTGTAAAACCCTTGACGAAAGTTTGTCATGAATAATAAAACAAATATATGAAATTATGATGGGGCATATTTGCCTTGTTGTTCAGGTCAGAAGTACCGGTTTTTATACTACCCGACTTTCGGGAACCAGTGCGCTCTAATATGCAACTAAAGATATATTGATTTTTTCAGCACAGTAAAGTCGCCCGGATAAGGTATAGATTTACTATGAAATGACTGCCACTTTATTTGAAACATTTGCCACTGTGACATAAAGCAGAAAACAAACAAATTAATCCGCTATCTGTGAAACAGAAACAAAATTCAGTCATCAGTGCACACGCAAAATCAAGTGCTGCTTGAATAAAAGGAGAAGTGAGGTATACGTCAATGAGACAGCAACCCAACTACAGAAATAACCGAAAGACATCTAGAGGGAGACGTTTAGTATTCAACAAAAGAAAGAATGTCCTCAAAATATGTCTTATAAGTGCTATCAGATGTGTATATTAATTTTTTTCTGCCAGCAGTTTACACGGATAATGAGGTGTGAAAAAGAGAGAGAATCAGATGTGGGTTATGCGTCAATGGTACAGCAGCCCAACGACCGATAACAAAAATAAACATCTTGATGCAGACATATAGTCTTCGACAAATAGACCGGTGACCATACAATATGTCTCGTTCTCAATTGTCTCGATTCCATGAAAGATATATGTTAATTCAACAGAAACAATCAAAGATCTGCTATTAACACTCAATTCTCTAAATAAAGGAGGAAAAGGGGGTTGGGTGTGGGGGTACATTACGATAAGACATGCAACCAATATACGGCAACATTCTTGACGTGGGACACACATATACGTTGAATAACGTAACGGGGTTAAATTTATTTATTTTTTATCTCAACCATCCCCCTTTTTTATAGTACAACATTACTAGGAGAGAAAAGGGAATAGTAGCATCTAAGAATTCATCCCGACGCCTCAACGAACGTTCGGGTTTCACTCACTCCCAACGAGGGATAAGTTCCCAACAGGCTAGACTATATTTACTAGACTGCGGTTAGATTACAGATTTTGCGATGCAAACTTATATGTAGAAATTGTTTCATGGAAAAGGTATAGTAATACGGAAATTTGCAAAATTTGTGTCTGTATTCAGGAAAAAATCATGATAGACTCAATTTGTCATTGAGTCGTTGTTTTAAATTTTTTGGACTATTTAATTTTATTATATGCAGATCACAACTTCAAAAAAGACGACAAATGCCCAAAACCTACAAACGTATATTATACGTATATAACGATCCAGATTTTTGCCAATACCTTCTCTGAGGAAATTTGGCAAATTGTGTACTATATAAGGTTTTCAAACCCTTTACATCGTATGCTTACCTTTGAAAGAATTAGCTTATTTTGTTACGTATTATGTATGGAAAACGATTTTTTTGTGTTTTTGTTATACTTTTTTTGCATTGTTTTATATTTTTCAATTATTGTTTTAGGAAAACGTGATATAGAGTTTTTTTTAATGATAAACATCAGCTATAAAATACGATAATATTTTCAATGTTTAGTAAAAAGATAACAACTTTTTGACACATAAAACATTAATATGAATAAAAGAAAATGAAGGTATGCATCAATAAAACAGCAACCCAACAACACATAATTGAACCGTATGACATTCGCTGTATTTACTGTATTAGATTGTCAGTGGTGTTTTAAATATGACCGCATTATAGTGAAGTGTATTAGCAAAGAAACTTATAATTTTAGCGCGGGACTTTCTTCAAAACTGGCCTGCGTTAAATAGGCGAGTTACAGTGTTGTGCAATGCCGTCAATCCGAGTTGATGTTCATTTTATATCACAGAATGGTATCGGCAACAGACGAAGAATAGCTTAAACTATTAAAACTGCTAAAATTTGTTTTAGTCGAAGTCAGAGTTACACTGACATAACCATTCCGTAAGGGGAAAACAAGTCGTAAGTCGAAGTTAACGTCAGTATGGTACCAGATGTAACGGAACTGTGGAGAGACAATCCACTTAGTTGACCATGCAGAGAGGAAGACAAATGAAAAATCAGTGAGAGGATATGACAAATCGGTCTATACTGCAGTGTAAGAGGAAGAAACAAATGTTACCACTGCTGAAGGAGAAGTTAAAGTGATTACACCCAGACAGAATATTACAGAACATAGGCAATTGCATAAAGATAAAAAAAAACGACTCTATTTAGAGTCACAAAACCATTTCAAAAAAAGTATGAATATTGTTGATATGAAAACATATAATCACGAAAGAAGGAGATTTTTTCCCCCTCTTCTTTTAGTTTTCGCTTATTATTTTCTCCAGAAAATTAGTAAAACCTACGAAGAGCGTGCAAGTAAGTTTGCGCTAATTTGCCAACATTGATAGTTTGTGTGTAATTCTTTTATTTTTCGCTTGACACCTAGAAGGCACATAACCACTAAATCGGGCCCGGTCACAAAGAACATACAAGAAAGTAGTACATATTTTAAACAAAATAGTTCCTACGCAAAGCTGTAACTTTGTCAAAAAGTAAAAAAAAATGGGTAATGTTGGTATCAAATGAAAGTTCCACGTCTTGGGATCACTGTAGAACCCTTGACAAAAGTTTGTCATGAATAATAAAACAAATATATGAAATTATGATGGGGCATATTTGCCTTGTTGTTCAGGTCAGAAGTACCGGTTTTTATACTACCCGACTTTCGGGAACCAGTGCGCTCTAATATGCAACTAAAGATATATTGATTTTTTCAGCACAGTAAAGTCGCCCGGATAAGGTATAGATTTACTATGAAATGACTGCCACTTTATTTGAAACATTTGCCACTGTGACATAAAGCAGAAAACAAACAAATTAATCCGCTATCTGTGAAACAGAAACAAAATTCAGTCATCAGTGCACACGCAAAATCAAGTGCTGCTTGAATAAAAGGAGAAGTGAGGTATACGTCAATGAGACAGCAACCCAACTACAGAAATAACCGAAAGACATCTAGAGGGAGACGTTTAGTATTCAACAAAAGAAAGAATGTCCTCACAATATGTCTTATAAGTGCTATCAGATGTGTATATTATTTTTTTCTGCCAGCAGTTTACACGGATAATGAGGTGTGAAAAAGAGAGAGAATCAGATGTGGGTTATGCGTCAATGGTACAGCAGCCCAACGACCGATAACAAAAATAAACATCTTGATGCAGACATATAGTCTTCGACAAATAGACCGGTGACCATACAATATGTCTCGTTCTCAATTGTCTCGATTCCATGAAAGATATATGAAATTCAACAGAAACAATCAAAGATCTGCTATTAACACTCAATTCTCTAAATAAAGGAGGAAAAGGGGGTTGGGTGTGGGGGTACATTACGATAAGACATACAACCAATATACGGCAAAATTCTTGACGTGGGACACACATATACGTTGAATAACGTAACGGGGTTAAATTTATTTATTTTTTATCTCAACCATCCCCCTTTTTTATATTACAACATTACTAGGAGGGAAAAGGGAATAGTAGCATCTAAGAATTCATCCCGACGCCTCAACGAACGTTCGGGTTTCACTCACTCCCAACGAGGGATAAGTTCCCAACAGGCTAGACTATATTTACTAGACTGCGGTTAGATTACAGATTTTGCGATGCAAACTTATATGTAGAAATTGTTTCATGGAAAAGGTATAGTAATACGGAAATTTGCAAAATTTGTGTCTGTATTCAGGAAAAAATCATGATAAAGACTCAATTTATCATTGAGTCGTTAAATTTTTTGGACTATTTAATTTTATTATATACAGATCACAACTTCAAAAAAGACGACAAATGCCCAAAACCTACAAACGTATATTATACGTATATAACGATCCAGATTTTTGCCAATACCTTCTCTGAAGAAATTTGGCAAATTGTGTACTATATAAGGTTTTCAAACCCTTCACATCGTATGCTTACCTTTGAAAGAATTAGCTTATTTTGTTACGTATTATGTATGGAAAACGATTTTTTTGTGTTTTTGTTATACTTTTTTTGCATTGTTTTATATTTTTTTAATTATTGTTTTACGAAAACGTGATATAGAGTTTTTTTTAATGATAAACATCAGCTATAAAATACGATAATATTTTCAATGTTTAGTAAAAAATAACAACTTTTTGACACATAAAACATTAATATGAATAAAAGAAAATGAAGGTATGCATCAATAAAACAGCAACCCAACAACAAATAATTGAACCGTATGACATTCGCTGTATTTACTGTATTAGATTGTCAGTGGTGTTTTAAATATGACCGCATTATAGTGAAGTGTATTAGCAAAGAAACTTATAATTTTAGCGCGGGACTTTCTTCAAAACTGGCCTGCGTTAAATAGGCGAGTTACAGTGTTGTGCAATGCCGTCAATCCGAGTTGATGTTCATTTTATATCACAGAATGGTATCGGCAACAGACGAAGAATAGCATAAACTATTAAAACTGCTAAAATTTGTTTTAGTCGAAGTCAGAGTTACACTGACATAACCATTCCGTAAGGGGAAAACAAGTCGTAAGTCGAAGTTAACGTCAGTATGGTACCAGATGTAACGGAACTGTGGAGAGACAATCCACTTAGTTGACCATGCGGAGAGGAAGACAAATGAAAAATCAGTGAGAGGATATGACAAATCGGTCTATACTGCAGTGTAAGAGGAAGAATCAAATGTTACCACTGCTGAAGGAGAAGTTAAAGTGATTACACCCAGACAGAATATTACAGAACAGACAATTGCATATAGATAAAAAAAAACGACTCTATTTAGAGTCACAAAACCATTTCAAAAAAAGTATGAATATTGTTGATATGAAAACATATAATCACGAAAGAAGGAGATTTTTTCCCCCTCTTCTTTTAGTTTTCGCTTATTATTTTCTCCAGAAAATTAGTAAAACCTACGAAGAGCGTGCAAGTAAGTTTGCGCTAATTTGCCAACATTGATAGTTTGTGTGTAATTCTTTTATTTTTCGCTTGACACCTAGAAGGCACAGAACCACTAAATCGGGCCCGGTCACAAAGAACATACAAGAAAGTAGTACATATTTTAAACAAAATAGTTCCTACGCAAAGCTGTAACTTTGTCAAAAAGTAAAAACAAATGGGTAATGTTGGTATCAAATGAAAGTTCCACGTCTTGGGATCACTGTAGAACCCTGGACGAAAGTTTGTCATGAATAATAAAACAAATATATGAAATTATGATGGGGCATATTTGCCTTGTTGTTCAGGTCAGAAGTACCGGTTTTTATACTACCCGACTTTCGGGAACCAGTGCGCTCTAATATGCAACTAAAGATATATTGATTTTTTCAGCACAGTAAAGTCGCCCGGATAAGGTATAGATTTACTATGAAATGACTGCCACTTTATTTGAAACATTTGCCACTTTGACATAAAGCAGAAAACAAACAAATTAATCCGCTATCTTTGAAACAGAAACAAAATTCAGTCATCAGTGCACACGCAAAATCAAGTGCTGCTTGAATAAAAGGAGAAGTGAGGTATACGTCAATGAGACAGCAACCCAACTACAGAAATAACCGAAAGACATCTAGAGGGAGACGTTTAGTATTCAACAAAAGAAAGAATGTCCTTACAATATGTCTTATAAGTGCTATCAGATGTGTATATTATTTTTTTCTGCCAGCAGTTTACACGGATAATGAGGTGTGAAAAAGAGAGAGAATCAGATGTGGGTTATGCGTCAATGGTACAGCAGCCCAACGACCGATAACAAAAATAAACATCTTGATGCAGACATATAGTCTTCGACAAATAGACCGGTGACCATACAATATGTCTCGTTCTCAATTGTCTCGATTCCATGAAAGATATATGTAAATTCAACAGAAACAATCAAAGATCTGCTATTAACACTCAATTCTCTAAATAAAGGAGGAAAAGGGGGTTGGGTGTGGGGGTACATTACGATAAGACATGCAACCAATATACGGCAACATTCTTGACGTGGGACACACATATACGTTGAATAACGTAACGGGGTTAAATTTATTTATTTTTTATCTCAACCATCCCCCTTTTTTATAGTACAACATTACTAGGAGAGAAAAGGGAATAGTAGCATCTAAGAATTCATCCCGACGCCTCAACGAACGTTCGGGTTTCACTCACTCCCAACGAGGGATAAGTTCCCAAGAGGCTAGACTATATTTACTAGACTGCGGTTAGATTACAGATTTTGCGATGCAAACTTATATGTAGAAATTGTTTCATGGAAAAGGTATAGTAATACGGAAATTTGCAAAATTTGTGTCTGTATTCAGGAAAAAATCATGATAGACTCAATTTGTCATTGAGTCGTTGTTTTAAATTTTTTGGACTATTTAATTTTAATATATGCAGATCACAACTTCAAAAAAGACGACAAATGCCCAAAACTTACAAACGTATATTATACGTATATAACGATCCAGATTTTTGCCAATACCTTCTCTGAGGAAATTTGGCAAATTGTGTACTATATAAGGTTTTCAAACCCTTTACATCGTATGCTTACCTTTGAAAGAATTAGCTTATTTTGTTACGTATTATGTATGGAAAACGATTTTTTTGTGTTTTTGTTATACTTTTTTTGCATTGTTTTATATTTTTCAATTATTGTTTTAGGAAAACGTGATATAGAGTTTTTTTTAATGATAAACATCAGCTATAAAATACGATAATATTTTCAATGTTTAGTAAAAAGATAACAACTTTTTGACACATAAAACATTAATATGAATAAAAGAAAATGAAGGTATGCATCAATAAAACAGCAACCCAACAACACATAATTGAACCGTATGACATTCGCTGTATTTACTGTATTAGATTGTCAGTGGTGTTTTAAATATGACCGCATTATAGTGAAGTGTATTAGCAAAGAAACTTATAATTTTAGCGCGGGACTTTCTTCAAAACTGGCCTGCGTTAAATAGGCGAGTTACAGTGTTGTGCAATGCCGTCAATCCGAGTTGATGTTCATTTTATATCACAGAATGGTATCGGCAACAGACGAAGAATAGCTTAAACTATTAAAACTGCTAAAATTTGTTTTAGTCGAAGTCAGAGTTACACTGACATAACCATTCCGTAAGGGGAAAACAAGTCGTAAGTCGAAGTTAACGTCAGTATGGTACCAGATGTAACGGAACTGTGGAGAGACAATCCACTTAGTTGACCATGCAGAGAGGAAGACAAATGAAAAATCAGTGAGAGGATATGACAAATCGGTCTATACTGCAGTGTAAGAGGAAGAAACAAATGTTACCACTGCTGAAGGAGAAGTTAAAGTGATTACACCCAGACAGAATATTACAGAACATAGGCAATTGCATAAAGATAAAAAAAAACGACTCTATTTAGAGTCACAAAACCATTTCAAAAAAAGTATGAATATTGTTGATATGAAAACATATAATCACGAAAGAAGGAGATTTTTTCCCCCTCTTCTTTTAGTTTTCGCTTATTATTTTCTCCAGAAAATTAGTAAAACCTACGAAGAGCGTGCAAGTAAGTTTGCGCTAATTTGCCAACATTGATAGTTTGTGTGTAATTCTTTTATTTTTCGCTTGACACCTAGAAGGCACATAACCACTAAATCGGGCCCGGTCACAAAGAACATACAAGAAAGTAGTACATATTTTAAACAAAATAGTTCCTACGCAAAGCTGTAACTTTGTCAAAAAGTAAAAAAAAATGGGTAATGTTGGTATCAAATGAAAGTTCCACGTCTTGGGATCACTGTAAAACCCTTGACGAAAGTTTGTCATGAATAATAAAACAAATATATGAAATTATGATGGGGCATATTTGCCTTGTTGTTCAGGTCAGAAGTACCGGTTTTTATACTACCCGACTTTCGGGAACCAGTGCGCTCTAATATGCAACTAAAGATATATTGATTTTTTCAGCACAGTAAAGTCGCCCGGATAAGGTATAGATTTACTATGAAATGACTGCCACTTTATTTGAAACATTTGCCACTGTGACATAAAGCAGAAAACAAACAAATTAATCCGCTATCTGTGAAACAGAAACAAAATTCAGTCATCAGTGCACACGCAAAATCAAGTGCTGCTTGAATAAAAGGAGAAGTGAGGTATACGTCAATGAGACAGCAACCCAACTACAGAAATAACCGAAAGACATCTAGAGGGAGACGTTTAGTATTCAACAAAAGAAAGAATGTCCTCAAAATATGTCTTATAAGTGCTATCAGATGTGTATATTAATTTTTTTCTGCCAGCAGTTTACACGGATAATGAGGTGTGAAAAAGAGAGAGAATCAGATGTGGGTTATGCGTCAATGGTACAGCAGCCCAACGACCGATAACAAAAATAAACATCTTGATGCAGACATATAGTCTTCGACAAATAGACCGGTGACCATACAATATGTCTCGTTCTCAATTGTCTCGATTCCATGAAAGATATATGTTAATTCAACAGAAACAATCAAAGATCTGCTATTAACACTCAATTCTCTAAATAAAGGAGGAAAAGGGGGTTGGGTGTGGGGGTACATTACGATAAGACATGCAACCAATATACGGCAACATTCTTGACGTGGGACACACATATACGTTGAATAACGTAACGGGGTTAAATTTATTTATTTTTTATCTCAACCATCCCCCTTTTTTATAGTACAACATTACTAGGAGAGAAAAGGGAATAGTAGCATCTAAGAATTCATCCCGACGCCTCAACGAACGTTCGGGTTTCACTCACTCCCAACGAGGGATAAGTTCCCAACAGGCTAGACTATATTTACTAGACTGCGGTTAGATTACAGATTTTGCGATGCAAACTTATATGTAGAAATTGTTTCATGGAAAAGGTATAGTAATACGGAAATTTGCAAAATTTGTGTCTGTATTCAGGAAAAAATCATGATAGACTCAATTTGTCATTGAGTCGTTGTTTTAAATTTTTTGGACTATTTAATTTTATTATATGCAGATCACAACTTCAAAAAAGACGACAAATGCCCAAAACTTACAAACGTATATTATACGTATATAACGATCCAGATTTTTGCCAATACCTTCTCTGAGGAAATTTGGCAAATTGTGTACTATATAAGGTTTTCAAACCCTTTACATCGTATGCTTACCTTTGAAAGAATTAGCTTATTTTGTTACGTATTATGTATGGAAAACGATTTTTTTGTGTTTTTGTTATACTTTTTTTGCATTGTTTTATATTTTTCAATTATTGTTTTAGGAAAACGTGATATAGAGTTTTTTTTAATGATAAACATCAGCTATAAAATACGATAATATTTTCAATGTTTAGTAAAAAGATAACAACTTTTTGACACATAAAACATTAATATGAATAAAAGAAAATGAAGGTATGCATCAATAAAACAGCAACCCAACAACACATAATTGAACCGTATGACATTCGCTGTATTTACTGTATTAGATTGTCAGTGGTGTTTTAAATATGACCGCATTATAGTGAAGTGTATTAGCAAAGAAACTTATAATTTTAGCGCGGGACTTTCTTCAAAACTGGCCTGCGTTAAATAGGCGAGTTACAGTGTTGTGCAATGCCGTCAATCCGAGTTGATGTTCATTTTATATCACAGAATGGTATCGGCAACAGACGAAGAATAGCTTAAACTATTAAAACTGCTAAAATTTGTTTTAGTCGAAGTCAGAGTTACACTGACATAACCATTCCGTAAGGGGAAAACAAGTCGTAAGTCGAAGTTAACGTCAGTATGGTACCAGATGTAACGGAACTGTGGAGAGACAATCCACTTAGTTGACCATGCAGAGAGGAAGACAAATGAAAAATCAGTGAGAGGATATGACAAATCGGTCTATACTGCAGTGTAAGAGGAAGAAACAAATGTTACCACTGCTGAAGGAGAAGTTAAAGTGATTACACCCAGACAGAATATTACAGAACATAGGCAATTGCATAAAGATAAAAAAAAACGACTCTATTTAGAGTCACAAAACCATTTCAAAAAAAGTATGAATATTGTTGATATGAAAACATATAATCACGAAAGAAGGAGATTTTTTCCCCCTCTTCTTTTAGTTTTCGCTTATTATTTTCTCCAGAAAATTAGTAAAACCTACGAAGAGCGTGCAAGTAAGTTTGCGCTAATTTGCCAACATTGATAGTTTGTGTGTAATTCTTTTATTTTTCGCTTGACACCTAGAAGGCACATAACCACTAAATCGGGCCCGGTCACAAAGAACATACAAGAAAGTAGTACATATTTTAAACAAAATAGTTCCTACGCAAAGCTGTAACTTTGTCAAAAAGTAAAAAAAAATGGGTAATGTTGGTATCAAATGAAAGTTCCACGTCTTGGGATCACTGTAAAACCCTTGACGAAAGTTTGTCATGAATAATAAAACAAATATATGAAATTATGATGGGGCATATTTGCCTTGTTGTTCAGGTCAGAAGTACCGGTTTTTATACTACCCGACTTTCGGGAACCAGTGCGCTCTAATATGCAACTAAAGATATATTGATTTTTTCAGCACAGTAAAGTCGCCCGGATAAGGTATAGATTTACTATGAAATGACTGCCACTTTATTTGAAACATTTGCCACTGTGACATAAAGCAGAAAACAAACAAATTAATCCGCTATCTGTGAAACAGAAACAAAATTCAGTCATCAGTGCACACGCAAAATCAAGTGCTGCTTGAATAAAAGGAGAAGTGAGGTATACGTCAATGAGACAGCAACCCAACTACAGAAATAACCGAAAGACATCTAGAGGGAGACGTTTAGTATTCAACAAAAGAAAGAATGTCCTCAAAATATGTCTTATAAGTGCTATCAGATGTGTATATTAATTTTTTTCTGCCAGCAGTTTACACGGATAATGAGGTGTGAAAAAGAGAGAGAATCAGATGTGGGTTATGCGTCAATGGTACAGCAGCCCAACGACCGATAACAAAAATAAACATCTTGATGCAGACATATAGTCTTCGACAAATAGACCGGTGACCATACAATATGTCTCGTTCTCAATTGTCTCGATTCCATGAAAGATATATGTTAATTCAACAGAAACAATCAAAGATCTGCTATTAACACTCAATTCTCTAAATAAAGGAGGAAAAGGGGGTTGGGTGTGGGGGTACATTACGATAAGACATGCAACCAATATACGGCAACATTCTTGACGTGGGACACACATATACGTTGAATAACGTAACGGGGTTAAATTTATTTATTTTTTATCTCAACCATCCCCCTTTTTTATAGTACAACATTACTAGGAGAGAAAAGGGAATAGTAGCATCTAAGAATTCATCCCGACGCCTCAACGAACGTTCGGGTTTCACTCACTCCCAACGAGGGATAAGTTCCCAACAGGCTAGACTATATTTACTAGACTGCGGTTAGATTACAGATTTTGCGATGCAAACTTATATGTAGAAATTGTTTCATGGAAAAGGTATAGTAATACGGAAATTTGCAAAATTTGTGTCTGTATTCAGGAAAAAATCATGATAGACTCAATTTGTCATTGAGTCGTTGTTTTAAATTTTTTGGACTATTTAATTTTATTATATGCAGATCACAACTTCAAAAAAGACGACAAATGCCCAAAACTTACAAACGTATATTATACGTATATAACGATCCAGATTTTTGCCAATACCTTCTCTGAGGAAATTTGGCAAATTGTGTACTATATAAGGTTTTCAAACCCTTTACATCGTATGCTTACCTTTGAAAGAATTAGCTTATTTTGTTACGTATTATGTATGGAAAACGATTTTTTTGTGTTTTTGTTATACTTTTTTTGCATTGTTTTATATTTTTCAATTATTGTTTTAGGAAAACGTGATATAGAGTTTTTTTTAATGATAAACATCAGCTATAAAATACGATAATATTTTCAATGTTTAGTAAAAAGATAACAACTTTTTGACACATAAAACATTAATATGAATAAAAGAAAATGAAGGTATGCATCAATAAAACAGCAACCCAACAACACATAATTGAACCGTATGACATTCGCTGTATTTACTGTATTAGATTGTCAGTGGTGTTTTAAATATGACCGCATTATAGTGAAGTGTATTAGCAAAGAAACTTATAATTTTAGCGCGGGACTTTCTTCAAAACTGGCCTGCGTTAAATAGGCGAGTTACAGTGTTGTGCAATGCCGTCAATCCGAGTTGATGTTCATTTTATATCACAGAATGGTATCGGCAACAGACGAAGAATAGCTTAAACTATTAAAACTGCTAAAATTTGTTTTAGTCGAAGTCAGAGTTACACTGACATAACCATTCCGTAAGGGGAAAACAAGTCGTAAGTCGAAGTTAACGTCAGTATGGTACCAGATGTAACGGAACTGTGGAGAGACAATCCACTTAGTTGACCATGCAGAGAGGAAGACAAATGAAAAATCAGTGAGAGGATATGACAAATCGGTCTATACTGCAGTGTAAGAGGAAGAAACAAATGTTACCACTGCTGAAGGAGAAGTTAAAGTGATTACACCCAGACAGAATATTACAGAACATAGGCAATTGCATAAAGATAAAAAAAAAACGACTCTATTTAGAGTCACAAAACCATTTCAAAAAAAGTATGAATATTGTTGATATGAAAACATATAATCACGAAAGAAGGAGATTTTTTCCCCCTCTTCTTTTAGTTTTCGCTTATTATTTTCTCCAGAAAATTAGTAAAACCTACAAAGAGCGTGCAAGTAAGTTTGCGCTAATTTGCCAACATTGATAGTTTGTGTGTAATTCTTTTATTTTTCGCTTGACACCTAGAAGGCACATAACCACTAAATCGGGCCCGGTCACAAAGAATATACAAGAAAGTAGTACATATTTTAAACAAAATAGTTCCTACGCAAAGCTGTAACTTTGTCAAAAAGTAAAAAAAAATGGGTAATGTTGGTATCAAATGAAAGTTCCACGTCTTGGGATCACTGTAAAACCCTTGACGAAAGTTTGTCATGAATAATAAAACAAATATATGAAATTATGATGGGGCATATTTGCCTTGTTGTTCAGGTCAGAAGTACCGGTTTTTATACTACCCGACTTTCGGGAACCAGTGCGCTCTAATATGCAACTAAAGATATATTGATTTTTTCAGCACAGTAAAGTCGCCCGGATAAGGTATAGATTTACTATGAAATGACTGCCACTTTATTTGAAACATTTGCCACTGTGACATAAAGCAGAAAACAAACAAATTAATCCGCTATCTGTGAAACAGAAACAAAATTCAGTCATCAGTGCACACGCAAAATCAAGTGCTGCTTGAATAAAAGGAGAAGTGAGGTATACGTCAATGAGACAGCAACCCAACTACAGAAATAACCGAAAGACATCTAGAGGGAGACGTTTAGTATTCAACAAAAGAAAGAATGTCCTCAAAATATGTCTTATAAGTGCTATCAGATGTGTATATTAATTTTTTTCTGCCAGCAGTTTACACGGATAATGAGGTGTGAAAAAGAGAGAGAATCAGATGTGGGTTATGCGTCAATGGTACAGCAGCCCAACGACCGATAACAAAAATAAACATCTTGATGCAGACATATAGTCTTCGACAAATAGACCGGTGACCATACAATATGTCTCGTTCTCAATTGTCTCGATTCCATGAAAGATATATGTTAATTCAACAGAAACAATCAAAGATCTGCTATTAACACTCAATTCTCTAAATAAAGGAGGAAAAGGGGGTTGGGTGTGGGGGTACATTACGATAAGACATGCAACCAATATACGGCAACATTCTTGACGTGGGACACACATATACGTTGAATAACGTAACGGGGTTAAATTTATTTATTTTTTATCTCAACCATCCCCCTTTTTTATAGTACAACATTACTAGGAGAGAAAAGGGAATAGTAGCATCTAAGAATTCATCCCGACGCCTCAACGAACGTTCGGGTTTCACTCACTCCCAACGAGGGATAAGTTCCCAACAGGCTAGACTATATTTACTAGACTGCGGTTAGATTACAGATTTTGCGATGCAAACTTATATGTAGAAATTGTTTCATGGAAAAGGTATAGTAATACGGAAATTTGCAAAATTTGTGTCTGTATTCAGGAAAAAATCATGATAGACTCAATTTGTCATTGAGTCGTTGTTTTAAATTTTTTGGACTATTTAATTTTATTATATGCAGATCACAACTTCAAAAAAGACGACAAATGCCCAAAACTTACAAACGTATATTATACGTATATAACGATCCAGATTTTTGCCAATACCTTCTCTGAGGAAATTTGGCAAATTGTGTACTATATAAGGTTTTCAAACCCTTTACATCGTATGCTTACCTTTGAAAGAATTAGCTTATTTTGTTACGTATTATGTATGGAAAACGATTTTTTTGTGTTTTTGTTATACTTTTTTTGCATTGTTTTATATTTTTCAATTATTGTTTTAGGAAAACGTGATATAGAGTTTTTTTTAATGATAAACATCAGCTATAAAATACGATAATATTTTCAATGTTTAGTAAAAAGATAACAACTTTTTGACACATAAAACATTAATATGAATAAAAGAAAATGAAGGTATGCATCAATAAAACAGCAACCCAACAACACATAATTGAACCGTATGACATTCGCTGTATTTACTGTATTAGATTGTCAGTGGTGTTTTAAATATGACCGCATTATAGTGAAGTGTATTAGCAAAGAAACTTATAATTTTAGCGCGGGACTTTCTTCAAAACTGGCCTGCGTTAAATAGGCGAGTTACAGTGTTGTGCAATGCCGTCAATCCGAGTTGATGTTCATTTTATATCACAGAATGGTATCGGCAACAGACGAAGAATAGCTTAAACTATTAAAACTGCTAAAATTTGTTTTAGTCGAAGTCAGAGTTACACTGACATAACCATTCCGTAAGGGGAAAACAAGTCGTAAGTCGAAGTTAACGTCAGTATGGTACCAGATGTAACGGAACTGTGGAGAGACAATCCACTTAGTTGACCATGCAGAGAGGAAGACAAATGAAAAATCAGTGAGAGGATATGACAAATCGGTCTATACTGCAGTGTAAGAGGAAGAAACAAATGTTACCACTGCTGAAGGAGAAGTTAAAGTGATTACACCCAGACAGAATATTACAGAACATAGGCAATTGCATAAAGATAAAAAAAAAACGACTCTATTTAGAGTCACAAAACCATTTCAAAAAAAGTATGAATATTGTTGATATGAAAACATATAATCACGAAAGAAGGAGATTTTTTCCCCCTCTTCTTTTAGTTTTCGCTTATTATTTTCTCCAGAAAATTAGTAAAACCTACAAAGAGCGTGCAAGTAAGTTTGCGCTAATTTGCCAACATTGATAGTTTGTGTGTAATTCTTTTATTTTTCGCTTGACACCTAGAAGGCACATAACCACTAAATCGGGCCCGGTCACAAAGAATATACAAGAAAGTAGTACATATTTTAAACAAAATAGTTCCTACGCAAAGCTGTAACTTTGTCAAAAAGTAAAAAAAAATGGGTAATGTTGGTATCAAATGAAAGTTCCACGTCTTGGGATCACTGTAGAACCCTTGACAAAAGTTTGTCATGAATAATAAAACAAATATATGAAATTATGATGGGGCATATTTGCCTTGTTGTTCAGGTCAGAAGTACCGGTTTTTATACTACCCGACTTTCGGGAACCAGTGCGCTCTAATATGCAACTAAAGATATATTGATTTTTTCAGCACAGTAAAGTCGCCCGGATAAGGTATAGATTTACTATGAAATGACTGCCACTTTATTTGAAACATTTGCCACTGTGACATAAAGCAGAAAACAAACAAATTAATCCGCTATCTGTGAAACAGAAACAAAATTCAGTCATCAGTGCACACGCAAAATCAAGTGCTGCTTGAATAAAAGGAGAAGTGAGGTATACGTCAATGAGACAGCAACCCAACTACAGAAATAACCGAAAGACATCTAGAGGGAGACGTTTAGTATTCAACAAAAGAAAGAATGTCCTCACAATATGTCTTATAAGTGCTATCAGATGTGTATATTAATTTTTTTCTGCCAGCAGTTTACACGGATAATGAGGTGTGAAAAAGAGAGAGAATCAGATGTGGGTTATGCGTCAATGGTACAGCAGCCCAACGACCGATAACAAAAATAAACATCTTGATGCAGACATATAGTCTTCGACAAATAGAACGGTGACCATACAATATGTCTCGTTCTCAATTGTCTCGATTCCATGAAAGATATATGTTAATTCAACAGAAACAATCAAAGATCTGCTATTAACACTCAATTCTCTAAATAAAGGAGGAAAAGGGGGTTGGGTGTGGGGGTACATTACGATAAGACATGCAACCAATATACGGCAACATTCTTGACGTGGGACACACATATACGTTGAATAACGTACGGGGTTAAATTTATTTATTTTTTATCTCAACCATCCCCCTTTTTTATATTACAACATTTCTAGGAGAGAAGAGGGAATAGTAGCATCTAAGAATTCATCCCGACGCCTCAACGAACGTTCGGGTTTCACTCACTCCCAACGAGGGATAAGTTCCCAACAGGCTAGACTATATTTACTAGGCTGCGGTTAGATTACAGATTTTGCGATGCAAACTTATATGCAGAAATTGTTTCATGGAAAAGGTATAGTAATACGGAAATTTGCAAAATTTGTGTCTGTATTCAGGAAAAAATCATGATAAAGACTCAATTTATCATTGAGTCGTTGTTTTAAATTTTTTGGACTATTTAATTTTATTATATGCAGATCACAACTTCAAAAAAGACGACAAATGCCCAAAACCTACAAACCTATATTATACGTATATAACGATCCAGATTTTTGCCAATACCTTCTCTGAGGAAATTTGGCAAATTGTGTACTATTTAAGGTTTTCAAACCCTTTACATCAAATGCTTACCTTTGAAAGAATTAGCTTATTTTGTTACGTATTATGTATGGAAAACGATTTACTTGTGTTTTTGTTATACTTTTTTTGCATTGTTTTATATTTTTCAATTATTGTTTTAGGAAAACGTGATATAGAGTTTTTTTTTATGATAAACATCAGCTATAAAATACGATAATATTTTCAATGTTTAGTAAAAAGATAACAACTTTTTGACACATAAAACATTAATATGAATAAAAGAAAATGAAGGTATGCATCAATAAAACAGCAACCCAACAACACATAATTGAACCGTATGACATTCGCTGTATTTACTGTATTAGATTGTCTGTGGTGTTTTAAATATGACCGCATTATAGTGAAGTGTATTAGCAAAGAAACTTATAATTTTAGCGCGGGACTTTCTTCAAAACTGGCCTGCGTTAAATAGGCGAGTTACAGTGTTGTGCTATGCCGTCAATCCGAGTTGATGTTCATTTTATATCACAGAATGGTATCGGCAACAGACGAAGAATAGCATAAACTATTTAAACTGCTAAAATTTGTTTTAGTCGAAGTCAGAGTTACACTGACATAACCATTCCGTAAGGGGAAAACAAGTCGTAAGTCGAAGTTAACGTCAGTATGGTACCAGATGTAACGGAACTGTGGAGAGACAATCCACTTAGTTGACCATGCAGAGAGGAAGACAAATGAAAAATCAGTGAGAGGATATGACAAATCGGTCTATACTGCAGTGTAAGAGGAAGAATCAAATGTTACCACTGCTGAAGGAGAAGTTAAAGTGATTACACCCAGACAGAATATTACAGAACATAGACAATTGCATATAGATAAAAAAAAAACGACTCTATTTAGAGTCACAAAACCATTTCAAAAAAAGTATGAATATTGTTGATATGAAAACATATAATCACGAAAGAAGGAGATTTTTTCCCCCTCTTCTTTTAGTTTTCGCTTATTATTTTCTCCAGAAAATTAGTAAAACCTACAAAGAGCGTGCAAGTAAGTTTGCGCTAATTTGCCAACATTGATAGTTTGTGTGTAATTCTTTTATTTTTCGCTTGACACCTAGAAGGCACATAACCACTAAATCGGGCCCGGTCACAAAGAATATACAAGAAAGTAGTACATATTTTAAACAAAATAGTTCCTACGCAAAGCTGTAACTTTGTCAAAAAGTAAAAACAAATGGGTAATGTTGGTATCAAATGAAAGTTCCACGTCTTGGGATCACTGTAGAACCCTTGACGAAAGTTTGTCATGAATAATAAAACAAATATATGAAATTATGATGGGGCATATTTGCCTTGTTGTTCAGGTCAGAAGTACCTGTTTTTATACTACCCGACTTTCGGGAACCAGTGCGCTCTAATATGCAACTAAAGATATATTGATTTTTTCAGCACAGTAAAGCCGCCCGGATAAGGTATAGATTTACTATGAAATGACTGCCACTTTATTTGAAACATTTGCCACTTTGACATAAAGCAGAAAACAAACAAATTAATCCGCTATCTTTGAAACAGAAACCAAATTCAGTCATCAGTGCACACGCAAAATCAAGTGCTGCTTGAATAAAAGGAGAAGTGAGGTATACGTCAATGAGACAGCAACCCAACTACAGAAATAACCGAAAGACATCTAGAGGGAGACGTTTAGTATTCAACAAAAGAAAGAATGTCCTCACAATATGTCTTATAAGTGCTATCAGATGTGTATATTATTTTTTTCTGCCAGCAGTTTACACGGATAATGAGGTGTGAAAAAGAGAGAGAATCAGATGTGGGTTATGCGTCAATGGTGCAGCAGCCCAACGACCGATAACAAAAATAAACATCTTGATGCAGACATATAGTCTTCGACAAATAGACCGGTGACCATACAATATGTCTCGTTCTCAATTGTCTCGATTCCATGAAAGATATATGTAAATTCAACAGAAACAATCAAAGATCTGCTATTAACACTCAATTCTCTAAATGAAGGAGGAAAAGGGGGTTGGGTGTGGGGGTACATTACGATAAGACATGCAACCAATATACGGCAACATTCTTGACGTGGGACACACATATACGTTGAATAACGTAACGGGGTTAAATTTATTTATTTTTTATCTCAACCATCCCCCTTTTTTATATTACAACATTACTAGGAGAGAAAAGGGAATAGTAGCATCTAAGAATTCATCCCGACGCCTCAACGAACGTTCGGGTTTCACTCACTCCCAACGAGGGATAAGTTCCCAACAGGCTAGACTATATTTACTAGACTGCGGTTAGATTACAGATTTTGCGATGCAAACTTATATGTAGAAATTGTTTCATGGAAAAGGTATAGTAATACGGAAATTTGCAAAATTTGTGTCTGTATTCAGGAAAAAATCATGATAAAGACTCAATTTATCATTCAGTCGTTGTTTTAAATTTTTTGGACTATCTAATTTTATTATATGCAGATCACAACTTCAAGAAAGACGACAAATGCCCAAAACCTACAAACGTATATTATACGTATATAACGATCCAGATTTTTGCCAATACCTTCTCTGAGGAAATTTGGCAAATTGTGTACTATATAAGGTTTTCAAACCCTTTACATCAAATGCTTACCTTTGAAAGAATTAGCTTATTTTGTTACGTATTATGTATGGAAAACGATTTTCTTGTGTTTTTGTTATACTTTTTTTGCATTGTTTTATATTTTTCAATTATTGTTTTAGGAAAACGTGATATAGAGTTTTTTTTTATGATAAACATCAGCTATAAAATACGATAATATTTTCAATGTTTAGTAAAAAGATAACAACTTTTTGACACATAAAACATTAATATGAATAAAAGAAAATGAAGGTATGCATCAATAAAACAGCAACCCAACAACACATAATTGAACCGTATGACATTCGCTGTATTTACTGTATTAGATTGTCAGTGGTGTTTTAAATATGACCGCATTATAGTGAAGTGTATTAGCAAAGAAACTTATAATTTTAGCGCGGGACTTTCTTCAAAACTGGCCTGCGTTAAATAGGCGAGTTACAGTGTTGTGCAATGCCGTCAATCCGAGTTGATGTTCATTTTATATCACAGAATGGTATCGGCAACAGACGAAGAATAGCATAAACTATTTAAACTGCTAAAATTTGTTTTAGTCGAAGTCAGAGTTACACTGACATAACCATTCCGTAAGGGGAAAACAAGTCGTAAGTCGAAGTTAACGTCAGTATGGTACCAGATGTAACGGAACTGTGGAGAGACAATCCACTTAGTTGACCATGCAGAGAGGAAGACAAATGAAAAATCAGTGAGAGGATATGACAAATCGGTCTATACTGCAGTGTAAGAGGAAGAATCAAATGTTACCACTGCTGAAGGAGAAGTTAAAGTGATTACACCCAGACAGAATATTACAGAACATAGACAATTGCATATAGATAAAAAAAAAAACGACTCTATTTAGAGTCACAAAACCATTTCAAAAAAAGTATGAATATTGTTGATATGAAAACATATAATCACGAAAGAAGGAAATTTTTTCCCCCTCTTCTTTTAGTTTTCGCTTATTATTTTCTCCAGAAAATTAGTAAAACCTACAAAGAGCGTGCAAGTAAGTTTGCGCTAATTTGCCAACATTGATAGTTTGTGTGTAATTCTTTTATTTTTCGCTTGACACCTAGAAGGCACATAACCACTAAATCGGGCCCGGTCACAAAGAACATACAAGAAAGTAGTACATATTTTAAACAAAATAGTTCCTACGCAAAGCTGTAACTTTGTCAAAAAGTAAAAACAAATGGGTAATGTTGGTATCAAATGAAAGTTCCACGTCTTGGGATCACTGTAGAACCCTTGACGAAAGTTTGTCATGAATAATAAAACAAATATATGAAATTATGATGGGGCATATTTGCCTTGTTGTTCAGGTCAGAAGTACCTGTTTTTATACTACCCGACTTTCGGGAACCAGTGCGCTCTAATATGCAACTAAAGATATATTGATTTTTTCAGCACAGTAAAGCCGCCCGGATAAGGTATAGATTTACTATGAAATGACTGCCACTTTATTTGAAACATTTGCCACTTTGACATAAAGCAGAAAACAAACAAATTAATCCGCTATCTTTGAAACAGAAACAAAATTCAGTCATCAGTGCACACGCAAAATCAAGTGCTGCTTGAATAAAAGGAGAAGTGAGGTATACGTCAATGAGACAGCAACCCAACTACAGAAATAACCGAAAGACATCTAGAGGGAGACGTTTAGTATTCAACAAAAGAAAGAATGTCCTCACAATATGTCTTATAAGTGCTATCAGATGTGTATATTATTTTTTTCTGCCAGCAGTTTACACAGATAATGAGGTGTGAAAAAGAGAGAGAATCAGATGTGGGTTATGCGTCAATGGTGCAGCAGCCCAACGACCGATAACAAAAATAAACATCTTGATGCAGACATATAGTCTTCGACAAATAGACCGGTGACCATACAATATGTCTCGTTCTCAATTGTCTCGATTCCATGAAAGATATATGTAAATTCAACAGAAACAATCAAAGATCTGCTATTAACACTCAATTCTCTAAATGAAGGAGGAAAAGGGGGTTGGGTGTGGGGGTACATTACGATAAAACATGCAACCAATATACGGCAACATTCTTGACGTGGGACACACATATACGTTGAATAACGTAACGGGGTTAAATTTATTTATTTTTTATCTCAACCATCCCCCTTTTTTATATTACAACATTACTAGGAGAGAAAAGGGAATAGTAGCATCTAAGAATTCATCCCGACGCCTCAACGAACGTTCGGGTTTCACTCACTCCCAACGAGGGATAAGTTCCCAACAGGCTAGACTATATTTACTAGACTGCGGTTAGATTACAGATTTTGCGATGCAAACTTATATGTAGAAATTGTTTCATGGAAAAGGTATAGTAATACGGAAATTTGCAAAATTTGTGTCTGTATTCAGGAAAAAATCATGATAAAGACTCAATTTATCATTGAGTCGTTGTTTTAAATTTTTTGGACTATTTAATTTTATTATATGCAGATCACAACTTCAAAAAAGACGACAAATGCCCAAAACCTACAAACGTATATTATACGTATATAACGATCCAGATTTTTGCCAATACCATCTCTGAGGAAATTTGGCAAATTGTGTACTATATAAGGTTTTCAAACCCTTTACATCGTATGCTTACCTTTGAAAGAATTAGCTTATTTTGTTACGTATTATGTATGGAAAACGATTTTTTTGTGTTTTCGTTATACTTTTTTTGCATTGTTTTATATTTTTCAATTATTGTTTTAGGAAAACGTGATATAGAGTTTTTTTTTAATGATAAACATCAGCTATAAAATACGATAATATTTTCAATGTTTAGTAAAAAGATAACAACTTTTTGACACATAAAACATTAATATGAATAAAAGAAAATGAAGGTATGCATCAATAAAACAGCAACCCAACAACACATAATTGAACCGTATGACATTCGCTGTATTTACTGTATTAGATTGTCAGTGGTGTTTTAAATATGACCGCATTATAGTGAAATGTATTAGCAAAGAAACTTATAATTTTAGCGCGGGACTTTCTTCAAAACTGGCCTGCGTTAAATAGGCGAGTTACAGTGTTGTGCAATGCCGTCAATCCGAGTTGATGTTCATTTTATATCACAGAATGGTATCGGCAACAGACGAAGAATAGCATAAACTATTAAAACTGCTAAAATTTGTTTTAGTCGAAGTCAGAGTTACACTGACATAACCATTCCGTAAGGGGAAAACAAGTCGTAAGTCGAAGTTAACGTCAGTATGGTACCAGATGTAACGGAACTGTGGAGAGACAATCCACTTAGTTGACCATGCAGAGAGGAAGACAAATGAAAAATCAGTGAGAGGATATGACAAATCGGTCTATACTGCAGTGTAAGAGGAAGAATCAAATGTTACCACTGCTGAAGGAGAAGTTAAAGTGATTACACCCAGACAGAATATTACAGAACATAGACAATTGCATATAGATAAAAAAAAAACGACTCTATTTAGAGTCACAAAACCATTTCAAAAAAAGTATGAATATTGTTGATATGAAAACATATAATCACGAAAAAAGGAGATTTTTTCCCCCTCTTCTTTTAGTTTTCGCTTATTATTTTCTCCAGAAAATTAGTAAAACCTACGAAGAGCGTGCAAGTAAGTTTGCGCTAATTTGCCAACATTGATAGTTTGTGTGTAATTCTTTTATTTTTCGCTTGACACCTAGAAGGCACATAACCACTAAATCGGGCCCGGTCACAAAGAATATACAAGAAAGTAGTACATATTTTAAACAAAATAGTTCCTACGCAAAGCTGTAACTTTGTCAAAAAGTAAAAACAAATGGGTAATGTTGGTATCAAATGAAAGTTCCACGTCTTGGGATCACTGTAGAACCCTTGACGAAAGTTTGTCATGAATAATAAAACAAATATATGAAATTATGATGGGGCATATTTGCCTTGTTGTTCAGATCAGAAGTACCTGTTTTTATACTACCCGACTTTCGGGAACCAGTGCGCTCTAATGTGCAACTAAAGATATATTGAATTTTTCAGCACAGTCAAGTCGCCCGGATAAGGTATAGTTTTGCTATGAAATGACTGCCACTTTATTTGAAACATTTGCCACTTTGACATAAAGCAGAAAACAATCAAATTAATCCGCTATCTTTGTAACAAAAACAAAATTCAGTCATCAGTGAACACGCAAAATCAAGTGCTGCTTGAATAAAAGGAGAAGTGAGGTATACGTCAATGAGACAGCAACCCAACTACAGAAATGACCGAAAGACATCTAGAGGGAGACGTTTAGTATTCAACAAAAGAGAAAATGTCCTCACAATATGTCTTATAAGTGCTATCATATTTGTATATTATTTTTTTCTGCCAGCAGTGTACACGGATAATGAGGTGTGAAAAAGAAAGAGAATAAGATGTGGGTTATGCGTCAATGGAACAGCAGCCCAACGACCGATAACAAAAATAAACATCTTGATGCAGACATATAGTCTTCGACAAATAGACCGGTAACCATACAATATGTCTCGTTCTCAATTGTCTTGATTCCATGAAAGATATATATAAATTCAACAGAAGCAATCAAAGATCTGCTATTAACACTCAATTCCCTAAATAAAGGGGGAAAGGGGGCGGGTACATTACAATATGACAAACAACAAATAAACGGCAACTTTCTTGCATACACGTTTAGAATAATGTAACGGGGTTAAATTAATTTTTATTTTTATTTATCTCAACCATCCCCCTTTTATATTACAACATTACTAGGAGAGAAAAGGGAATAGTTTGATCTAAGAATGCATCCCGACGCCTCAACAAACGTTAGGGTTTCACTCATTCCCAACGAGGGCTAAGGTCCCAACAGGCTAGACTATATTTACTAGACAGCGGTTAGATTTCAAATTTTGCAATGCAAAGTTATATTTAAAAATGATTTCATTAAAAAGGTATTGAAGGCAGTACTTTGACCTATAATTGTTTACTTTTTACACATTGTGATGGATAGTTGTCTCATTGGCACTCATACAACATCTTCCTATTTATATAGCAATACGGAAATTTGCAAAATTTGTGTTTGTATTCAGGAAAAAACCATGTTAAAGACTCAATTGATGATTGAGTCGTTGTTCAAATTTTGTTTGGACTATTGATTTTATTCTGTGCAGATCACAACTCCAAAAAAGATTTTTATGCTGACAAATTTTTGTTCCTCATTGTGACTTGAACTTACACCTTTGATACACTACAGCACAAATCGCTTTACGTGTGCATGCAAAACATATTTCTTGGTACAGGGGTCTAAATACAGCACAAACAACATTTTTCAAAAGACCAAAACAAGTGAAAAAGTATATTTTAACAAAACGCATTTGACTAGCAGGTCGAACAACGGATGTTCATAAACCCTGCTGACTGCCACTGGCGATTGCCAAATAAACGGATCACCAGATGGAACAAATTGATCTTAACTATTAATTTAATATCAAACAGAAAACAATAAACTTCCGGAAAAGATGGTATACCGCAAAAAATAGTACACCATATCCGGATTTCGACAATTAATGTCTCTTCAGTGATGTTAGGAATCGAAACGGTATTTGGAAGGCCATATAATTTACCTCAATTAAGGATAAACTCTTGAATTTTGTAGAGTCGAAATAAGATGAACGGATCATATAAACCCGAAGGCAAATATAATACATGCCCAAACGAAAAAATATAAACAAGTCTAAATTTAAAACAACGTTCAAACCTATGATTGCGTTGGATAAAAACTGCAATTTTTATACGTGTGCATGCAAAACAAATTTATTGGTAGATGGGTCTAAATACAGCACAAACAACATTTTCAAAAAGACCAAAAAAGTGAAAAAGTGTATTTTTACAAAACCCATTTGACTAGCAGGTCAAACAACGGATGTTATTAAACCCGGCTGACTGCCATTGGCGATTGCCAAATAAACGGATCACCAGATGTAACAAATGGATCTTAACTATCAATTTTATACCAAACAGAAAACAATAAACTTGCGGAAAAGATGGTATACCGCATACAAAAGGTGCAAAAATTAGTACACCATATCCGAATTTCGACAATTAATGTCTCTTCAGTGATGTTAGGAATCGAAACGGTATTAGGGAGGCCATATAATTTACCTCAATTTAGGATAGACTCTTGAATTTTGAAGAGTCGAAATAGGATGAACGGATCATATAAACCAAAAGGCAAATATAATACAAGCCCAAACGAAAAAATATAAACAAGTCTAAATTGATATATATATATATATACAAGTCTAAATTGAAAACAACGTTCAAACCTATGATTGCGATGGATAAAAACCGCAATTTTTATACGTATGCATGCAAAACAAATTTCTTGGTAGAGGGTCTAAATACAGCACAAACAACATTTTCCAAAAGACCAAAAAAGTGAAAAAGTATATTTTAACAAAACGCATTTGACTAGCAGGTCGAACAACGGATGTTCTTAAACCCTGCTGACTGCCATGGCGATTGCTAAATAAACGGATCACTAGATGTAACAAAATTTATCTTAACTATTAATTTAATACCAAACAGAAAACAATAAACTTGTGGAAAAATTGGTATACCGCAAACATGAGGTGCAAAAATTTGTACACCATATCCGGATTTCGACAATAAATGTCTCTTCAGTGATGTAAGGAATCAAAACGGTATTTGGAAGGCCATATAATTCACCTCAATTTAGGATAGACTCTTGAATTCTGAAGAGTCGAAATAGGATAAACGGATTATATAAACCCGAAGGCAAATATAATACAAGCCCGAACGAAAAAATATAAACAAGTCTAAATGGAAAACAACGTTCAAACCTATGACTGCGTTGGATAAAAACCGCAATTTTTATACATGTGCATGCAAAACAAATGTTTCGGTAGATGGATCTTAATACAGCAAAAAACAACATTTTCCAAAAGACCAAAAATGTGAAAAAGTATATTTTAACAAAACGCATTTGACTAGCAGGTCGAACAACGGATGTTCTTAAACCCGGCTGACTGCCATTGGCGATTGCCAAATAAACGGATCACCAGATGTAACAAAATGGATCTTAACTATTAATTTAATACCAAACAGAAAACAATAAACTTCCGGAAAAGATGGTATACCGCAAATATAAGGTGCAAAAATTAGTACACCATATCCGGATTTCGACAATAAATGTCTCTTCAGTGATGTAAGAATTCGAAACAGTATTTGGAAGGCCATATAATTTGCCTCAATTTATGATAGACTCTTGAATTTTGAAGAGTCGAAATAGGATGAACGGATCATATAAACCCGAAGGCAAATATAATACAAGCCTAAACGAAAAAATATAAACAAGTCTAAATTAAAAACAACGTTCAAACCTATGATTGCGTTGGATAAAAACTGCAATTTTTATACGTGTGCATGCAAAACAAATTTCTTGGTAGATGGGTATAAATACAGCACAAACAACATTTTCAAAAAGACCGAAAAAGTGAAAAAGTATATTTTAACAAAACGCATTTGACTAGCAGGTCGATCAACGGATGTTATTAAACCCGGCTGACTGCCATTGGCGATTGCCAAATAAACGGATCAACAGATGTAACAAAATGGATCTTAACTATCAATTTAATACCAAACAGAAAACAATAAACTTGCGGAAATGATGGTATACCGCATACAAAAGGTGCAAAATTTAGTACACCATATCCGAATTTCGACAATTAATGTCTCTTCAGTGATGTTAGGAATCGAAACGGTATTTGGAAGGCCATATAATTCACCTCAATTTAAGATAGACTCTTGAATTTTGAAGAGTCGAAATAGGATGAACGGATTATATAAACCCGAAGGCAAATATGATACAAGCCCAAACGATTTGATTTGATTTGATTTTTTGGTGTTTTAACGCCACTTTTAAGCACCGCTTTTGGGCTATTTCGTGGCGGCCAGTTTTTATAAGTGGAGGAAGCTGGAGTGCCCGGAGAAAACCACCGACCTTCGATAGGAAAACTGACAATCCTAGTCAATTAAGATTGGAGTCGAGTGCACCCGCACGAGCGGGGTTCGAACTCACAACCTCAGTGTTGACTGGCTAGTGATTACAGTAGTAACTACTTAGACCACTCGGCCACCGAGGCCCCCAAGCCCAAACGAAAAAATATACACAAGTCTAAATCGAAAACAACGTTCAAACCTACGATTGCGTTGAATAAAAGCTGCAATTTTTATACGTGTGCATGCAAAACAATTTTTTTTGTAGAGGGGTCTAAATACAGCACAAACAACATTTTTAAAAAGACCAAAAAAGTAAAAATTCATTCAACAAAACGCATTTGACTAGCAGGTCGAACTACGGATGTTCTTAAATCTTGTTGACTGTCATGGCGATTGCCAAATAAACGGATCACTAGACGTAACAAAATGGACCTTAATTATTAATTTAATACCAAACAGAAAACAATAAACTTGAGGAAAAGATGGTATACCGCAAACATGAGGTGCAAAAATTAGCACACCATATCGACAATTAATGTCTCTTCAGTGATGTTAGGAATCGAAACGGTATTATATATATATATACATGTATATATATATATATATATATGTTATTAGTTGATTTTGATGAGGATTTCGACAATCTTTTTTTCTTGTAATTTTATGCAAGGAAAAAAAAGATTTGACAGAAGGGTTATGAGACGAGTGTCAAATATTGTTTAATTCATCAAACTACCCGGGCAGAGAACGTATTGCTTCATATACCAAGATTTAGAATAGATATTCCCTTATTCTTACCCGATTTGTCCCTTTCTTGATCTGTTGATTATTCTTATTTAATCAACGTGTGGTTCGTTTGATCTCAGTTCTCCATTGGTCAAAATTCGATTATGACGTCAAATTTTCTTGCTTTCCTCTGAATGTCCTATTGTGACGTCATGTAAAAAGGCGACCATGCCTGATGACGTCACATAGAAAGAACACATCTTTTTGCAGATCATTCGAAAAGAATAAAGAAGATTGTCTGTATATCGTCTTGAAATCATTAGAGAAACAGATTCCACCACAAAATCTCATTCAATACGATATTTATTCACTATGGAGAGTTAAATTTTTAAATATTTAAAATTTGAAAATTTAACTGTCTCGAGTGGATAAATATCGTATCACACTTGATGCAGTGGTAGAATCTATATGTATCTGAAATCATAATCAGCACCATACTTTTTTAAATACATTTCACGGATTTATGATTGATATGGAATCAGGTAATAAAACAACACATAAATTATATCCTTTAGAACTTATTATAATCGAACATAATGCATTGCAATCCCTCCAAATTTGAATTTAGTTTTGATCTGCATATGACCCTTTCACTTTTGAACTTTTTAATGAATCAACAGTTATTTCAATTGTTATCAATCGCATTTATATATATTGAGCTATATTTGGTATCTTATTTAATACCGGGTAGTGCTATCTCACATAGTTTTTCTATCTGTTTGACCTACTTTTTACTTAATTACAACCGTTTTACTTAATTGACAGTTTTTTCCTCCGGTGTTAATTTTTTATGGTATATAGAATTCTTTAAGTATAAAAACAAACGGTTGAAACCGATTTCGATGTGTTTATGGAAAAAATTTGTGTCGGGACCAAGCGTTTGCGACCATTAAAAGAAAACAAATATATGAACAATTAAAACCCTCTAAGCTCACAGTTAATATAAAAAAAATTCTCATTTACAACTCCTGGTCAGTAAATAAAGAAATTGTCCGGAATAATCACTACGTACGCGTCCTTTATGTGATCGATGTTGGTTATCGAGGGCCCGTGGTGTGATATAATAGAAGAACTTTGTTGTCTTTGAAAATTTTCCAAATGTCACTTGCTATTTTACTATCTATTACTTTCAAAACAGTGTTGGAACTTGGTTGCTTTTGAAAACTTTCCAAATGTCGTTTGCTATTTTACTATCTATTACTTTCAAAACAGTGTTGGAACTTGGTTGCTTTTGAAAACTTTTCAAATGTCGTTTGCTATTTTACTATCTATTACTTTCAAAACAGTGTTGGAACTTGGTTGCTTTTGAAAACTTTCCAAATGTCACTTGCTATTTTACTATCTATTACTTTCAAAACATTGTTGGAACTTGGTTGTTTTTGAAAACTTTCCAAATGTCATTTGCTATTTTACTATCTATTACTTTCAGAACAGTGTTGAAACTTGGTTGTTTTTGAAAACTTTCCAAATGTCATTTGCTATTTTACTATCTATTACTTTCAAAACAGTGTTGGAACTTGGTTGCTTTTGAAACTTTCCAAATGTTACTTGCTATTTTACTATCTATTACTTTCAAAACAGTGTTGGAACTTGGTTGTTTTTGAAAACTTTCCAAATGTCGTTTGCTATTTTACTATCTATTACTTTCAAAACAGTGTTGGAACTTGGTTGCTTTTGAAAACTTTCCAAATGTCACTTGCTATTTTACTATCTATTACTTTCAAAACATTGTTGGAACTTGGTTGTTTTTGAAAACTTTCCAAATGTCATTTGCTATTTTACTATCTATTACTTTCAAAACAGTGTTGGAATTTGGTTGCTTTTGAAAACTTTCCAAATGTCATTTGCTATTTTACTATCTATTACTTTCAAAACATTGTTGGAACTTGGTTGTTTTTGAAAACTTTCCAAATGTCGTTTGCTATTTTACTATCTATTACTTTCAAAATAGTGTTGGAACTTGGTTGTTTTTGAAAACTTTCCAAATGTCACTTGCTATTTTACTATCTATCACTTTCAAAACAGCGTTGGTTATCGAGAGCCTGTGGTTTGATATAATAGAAGAACTTGGTTGTTTTTGAAAACTTACATACACATATTATTATTTTATTCAACATATGTCATTTACCTAACTAACATAATTCCGCTTGTAAAACTGCTTCCGCTATGCTTCCTTAATATATATACATGAATGGATTTAAGTGAAAATTCACGCAGACAAAGCTCATTTGACGAAAATAATCAAATTAACTAAAACACAGTGAGACAAGAAAGTCTGGTATGGTACAGGCACTAATAAATCAAATTATATGCATCAGGGCATGTTTCTCCTCGTTTTTCTATGAAGTACTTTAGTAACCCAGTTATAACATGCACATAAATTCTAAATCGCACAATTTAAAAAAATATTATACCGCTCGCTTCACTTGTAGAGCACTCGCCTCAAATAAACTCATTTTCAAGAAAAAAAATTAAATAAAAAAAAATTCGCTCGCTCGCCACATATTTTTTGGAGCTTTTGTCCGAAGAACTACGGTCTATCGTATGTGTTTTTTGTTTGTTTGTTGTTTTTGCCACTTAGTATTTAAACAACTAGAATGACCAGCGTTAAAGATGGAAGAAGCTGAAATGTCTAATATAATAAAAAAAAAAATCCCATTTATCAAGTCGTTAACGTAAAATAATGAAATAGGGCTAGAAAATGCAGTTAGTGGACAATAAAACGATTTTTTCTTTTTTGTCCGATAAGTAGCTTGAGAAAACTGTAAAATGTTAAAATTTTATTTAGTACTCAGGAATATTCCAATTGGGCGGGAAACAAATAGTACACACGAATCGTATGAATATTTTGGTCAATTGTTATTACGCAAAAGTATGCATATTAAAATAATGTCAGAAGATTTCATATCTTGAAATTTTATTTAACCACAGATAATCATTTACTTAGATAAGGTATGAATACAAAATAAAAACAGAGAAAGATTTCATATCATCAATTTCAAATTGTAAAGATTATAATACCAGTTTGTTAAACTTCCAGAAATGTTCCGCCAACAAAAGGTATATTGAGAATAACTTTAAAGCATGTACATAGTTATGTGTTTGTTATACTGTCTTCTGCAATAAATCTACACTCTTCTGACTCTCATGAAACATGGATTGATTGGTATGTTGATATAAAACCTTATAGTGGTTGTCTTTTGTTGCTATATATCATATTTGTTTTTCATTTCTTGTTCTGTACATAATCAAACAGTTAGTTTTTCTCGTTTGAATGTTTTACATCTGTCATTTCGGGGCCTTTTATAGCTTACATAGCGGTCTGGGTTTTGCTCATTGAAGGCCGTATGGTGACCTATATTTTCTAACTTCTACGTCATTTGTTCTCTTGTGGAGAGTTGTCTCATTGGCAATCATAACACCTCTTCTTATTTTCATATTATATGCGTACATAGAAAGGTGTTGTTTCAGAAAGGAATATATATACGTTCGGTGTTATTGTTTTATTCAAAAAGCTGCTCAAACAAGTGTTTATGGTCTATTGCAAATTATCAGAAAGGATAACTATTATGTCTGACAGTTTGTCGTGGATTTGACAGACAAAATTATACCAATAAATATACACAGTGAAGGGTTACTGAACTATGATGATCTGTGTATTGTGGAGCATTCTTGTAAGGTTAGAAAAGCTGGTATGAATGTGATAGAATATATATGGCTAACATTTGATGATTTTATTATACGTAAAACGTGAAATGATAGAGAATGCACACTTTATGTATGATACTATTTGTTTCGACACGTCATACATGTCAAGTAATACATATAGTTATCATATGGTCTCCAGTGGTTAGTTGTCATATTCACAATTATACAACATCTTTTTATTTTTATATCAACGTCAGAGTAATGGTTTATACTTTAGAACATTTTGGACATTTTAAACTAGAACAGTTTTGAACAGTTGTAAAGGCAATAGTAGTATACCGCTGTTCAATAGTCATAAATCGATTTAACTGAAACAAATCCGGGTCACAAACCAAAACTGCGGGAAACGCATCAACTATAAGAGGAAACAAAACGGAACAACAGAAACACTGAACTGCTACAAAAACAAACGCCAACAGGCAGTTCTAACCTAGAACTGTTTTAGACAGTTCCATTATTGAACTAATTCTGACAGTTCTATCATTGAACCGATCTATCTGTAAAAAAAGTTTTGTACAGCGCTGTCTATTTATCTATTTTATTATGTTATTTTATTCATGTTATAAATTTCTTTTATTTGTCTTTCCTTTTTCATCGTTTTGATTTATTTGTTTTATTTTATTTGATTAAGTTGATTTATTTTATTCGTTTGATTTATTTGATATATAAAAAATCCTTTATAAAATAGCAAAATCAAAAGCTCAAAAAACACATCAAACGAATGGAAAACATCTGTCATATTCCTGTCTTGATATTTGATTTTCTTGATTGATTTTATTTAGTTAATTTGATTAATTTGATTAATTTGATTTATTTGATTTCACATTATCTATTTGATTTATGTCATTAATCTTAGTAATTCAATTAATTTATCTATTAATGATTGATTGATTCATCATTCATTCTATATTCATTTATATATATATATATTTTGTTTTTTTTACTTTATTTATCTATTTCTATTTTTGTCAACTTTCGTCAATATAATTTCAACAAAATGTTGAGGGATGTCGTTGTAACTTTACATGATTAATTACTTAAAAGTGCTGTTATCTTTTAAATTACTTTTTTGATTTTAGTTTTTTTTCTCTTTAATTGTTGCGTGCTAAAATTTACATTATGATACTAAACCACATATGTATCGTCACATATATAATGTCAGGTAAATACGGATATAAAAACGCTCCTGGGGACAATTATATGGTCACTATTTAATACAAATATTTTATCAGTAATAAATATCATAAAAGTGTTCCTCGACCTATGCATTTTCTTTCTAAAGAGAATACTTTGCAGTTTAGAATTTTTGAAAATTAGAGAAATATGAAAAGTAATTTTCTTACTATTTAAGGAATATTTTATAAACAATCATTATTTTACCGTTTTTTTTAATTTTAAATATGACTTGCAGGGGAAATCTAGCTAACTGCCCATGATTTAAATCTTGATCAGAGAGCCGCTTAAGATTACGTCATTTAGAACTGTTCTGACAGTCGTATCCTAGAACTGATTATGACAGTTCTAAGCTCTGCTTGAGTTCTATTAATATATCCTCCAGAACTAGAATTAAAGAAACAACAGAAACGGCTTCCTCCGCCTCATTTTTAGAATTATACCTCGACTTTGACATGAGTTGGTTTTCCTGTTTTAATTGTTTTACACTAGACTTTTTGGGCCCTTTATAGCTTGCTGTTCGGTATGAACCAAGGCTCCGTGCTGAAGGCCGTACTTTGACCTATAATTGTTCACTTTTTACACGTTTTGACTTGGATATGGAGGGTTGTCTCATTGACACTCATACTACATCCTTGTATTTCTTTATAAGCGGTCATCTTAGTACCAGAATCTATGACAAACGAGACGATTTTAATTTTGGGATTATAAATTTCCCCACCTTAGCAGCAGTATACCAACTTCACCTGCATATGGGATATACATTTCCTAACTCATTCGATATTCAAGAGCTTGCAACTACTACTCAGATTTTATAAAACGTCACCAGTGTCTGAGCAGAAAGTTGATGAACCAGGGTTATGTCAAAGAACGTCTCGTCCTTTTTCTAAAAAAATTCATTGGTAGATACCAAGACCATGTTGATAAATATTCAGTATCAACTTCACAAATAATACACGATGGTCTTGAAGTATAGATTCTACGTACTGACGTTGTTTATCATCTTAATTACGTGTTATTGTGTTCTTTGTATTTGTCTCTGTAGATTTTTAACCTTTACCGTTAAGTCCATTTTTGGTAATATGCTTTTTGGGTGGCTCGGTATTTATACATCCCGCTATTGTGTTATTGTGCTATGGTCATATTTTGTTTTCTTGTCTTTCATTTTTGCTTATGTGCTATGTCTATAGAGTGTCTACATGCTACATTTTACCTATTAAGTCTGTTTGTTTTGCTCACACATTTTTGTCAATATAAAGGAATTCTACTCGACTGTCATACACGTGATAGGTTTAGCTAGCTATAAAACCAGAATTAACCCACCATTTTCTACACAAGGGACTTTCCGTTTTGAATTTTCCTTTGACTTCGATAATTTTGTTATTTTACTTTTTTCTACCCTTGGAGAATTTTAATATAAAAAAAACGTTTTAAAGTGTACTAAGAACATTTTTTGATAGAACATTCTGACTGCTTTAAAGATTGGCTAAAACTAATCTTAACTCTTTAACAAACAAAATATTTTATACAACATCAAGCCTCCATGGTATAAATCTGCATTAAATATAGTAGTATATACCTCTGTAGCTTGTGACCTATTTTCAGATATTGTAAAGGTGATCGTTTTTGATATTTAAAGATTTCTCTGTATCTTTTCTATTTTCCATCAACGCAAACATTTATAAATATTCATTTAAAAGGAGTTCGAGTGCTTCAGGTGTCAGACCACTAATTCAAAATCCCTATCTATTCAACCAATTCTTTCAATTTCCACAGCTTCCTAAATATTTTACCTGAAGTTTAACTTCATAGAAACAAAGTATATCCTTAATTGTACATGTATCACCTTTCTACATGCCAATTTTCAACCAATGTTTAAAGTTTTGTAGCGAAAAGCTACCGTTCGGCAGGCAACTGCTACTAAAAATAACCCCTGGTTTGCTGGAAATCTTAAATATGATACTATGGAGCGCAGTTATCCTCAATTTTTAATGCAAACTAAGGACAAGTATATTTTAGATCAAAATGGTCTAAATATATTTTTCTTTCACCCAAAGTTTCATTTCTGCAAATGTTTTGGTATTCAAGTACTCAATGACATCAAAAGCACTATTTTTTGTCAGGGAAGGTCTACTTTTACATGCCTTCTAAATTGGAGTGGGTGAATTGATGGTCTGACACTTTTAGCCTTCTTTGATTGCGGAATAGTAGAAAACAAAAGGTCTAGATCGTTAATGAAATATGCACATTTTCAGAATTGAATGTAGTTTTTGTATTAAGACTTTTCTTCTAAACAGAGAAAAATATGTGTTTTATCTTAAAACAACTGTTTTTACAAAAAACAAAATATGTTTGCTTGATTAAATTTTTTTAAGTACGCCATACAAGGAGAGATAATTAAGGTAATCTAATTTTATAATTATATCTTATTTTCTTGTCGCAAGATAACGAGTCTTATGATCCCATTTTGTTTTACTTTATGACAGCACATTATGAGAGCTATCTTCTCATATTTTATTTAAACGTTCTGTCGTTCAGTTTTCTTTCTATTCACACAAAATTGGTATATCCATGTACGACTATTGTACACAACTTGTAGCTTGAAAAAAATTTGAGTTACCTATACTTTTTATCAAATTTTTGAACATGTTAATATTCAGTTTGAGTATTCCTGATAAAGGTAAATTCAGAAAAGCGCTTCGGACGCATGCAATTTATAAAGTGTTGTAATATGCTATTCACTACATTTTTGCAAAGAATGGAAACATTTCATCTTTTCTATTTTAGACAACCTTCTACCTTAACGGCAACAACTTCTATAATGAATCAACTGTCAAAATTTGAACCATTTCACCTATAGTAGATCTTGTCTTGCTGACCGTTTCTTCTTTTCAAAGTTCCTCTCTGTCTTCCAAATTTTTGCCAAAAACTTTAAAAAATTGGTAAATTTAAACCTTCGATGAAGGACAAAAGCCTTAAGGAGTCGGATGACGATTTTATCAATGTGACCTATCATATACCTTATTTAGTTTGGTTTTCATGGAAGTAGCCAAAACGCAAAATGAGTAAAATCATTATTGAAGGGCAATAATTCTTATCAGCTGTCGACTTATTTTGACAGTAATTTTACAGAAAATGACCGTAACAATGACATTTCATGTCAACAGAAGTGATCATTGAAGGGTTATAACTTACCATTAAAACTAGTCCAATATCAATCCGTTATTTAAACAAATTATTTTTTTTACATATTCATTGGCAAATATTATATGCATATTCAGGCCAGTACCAAATTAAAGACTAATACAAAGGTCGACAGAGATGAAGGGCGGGAAAAAGAACTGCCACTGTGAAATGAGGTTTTGTTGGATAAAGACAGACATTTGAACTTGCAAAATGCAACCTACGTAACCCTCGGAGAGTTGTCGCAAAGATTCTTTGACATGCTGAGAGCATGGCATTATCCCAATACGGGGCATTAGATTTAACATCCCCATTTCGACCGGACGTGGATGTGTATTTATACATCTGTCAAATACAAACGGTAGCCCCATTTAGCAATGGTTTACTGTCGGATGAATTAGTCGTCCAGGAATGACCATATATCTATACCCCAGTCAACCTTGGAGTTGAATAAATATAGAGTATATCACTGCATCGAGTGTGATAGGATATGTCTCCACTCGAAACAGTTAAATTTTCAAATTAAAGGCTTGTAGAGCGTTAGAAATATTTACAATTTAACTATCAAGAGTACATACAGGGCCTTTTTAAAGCTTACTATACGATATCGGTTGAGACAATTGTTAATCGCGTTTGCCACATGTGGAGCAGGATCTGCTACCCTTCCGGAGCACCTGAGATCACCCCCAGTTTTTGGTGGGGTTCGTGTTGCTTAGTCTTTAGGTTTCTATGTTGTGTCATCTGTACTGTTATTTGTCTGTTTGTCTTTTTATTTTTGGCCATGGCGTTGTCAGTTTGTTTTCGATCTATGAGTTTGACTGTCCCTCTGGTATCTTTCGTCCCTCTTTTGTAAAATATTTAAAACTTGGGTGATTTTGAGCTTTATACATAGATATAAACACTTTTTCTAAAGACCTGTTTTGACCTCTGGATGTCTTTTAGTGTTTTTTATTGTTGAGTTGATGTCTCATTGATGCTTAAACCACAGTTACTTTTTATCAGATCAATCCGTATATATGTGTTGCAGCATTAAATTTTGATTGTCAATAAATTTTATTTCTTTGCTGTAAAATGTCTCTTTTCAATTAAACTATTACATTTAACTTGTATTTCTTTCACAGTTTTCATTCCGTTTTACGAGTCTTTAACTCCTTTATTTTCCTGCTGCAATTCTACTCTAAAATGAGAGCAAATATTTGTTTATTAAATACTCAATCTCTTTCCCATACAAAATATCTGAAATAAACTTTCTACGCATGCTATTGGTTGAATAAATTTAATAAACCCACCAGTTTTCCAATTTCAATAAATTATAAAAACAAACCAATTTGTCCAAAATCTAACAAAACCATAAATTAATGATATCTATTGGGGACAATAACGGTCCTCTAACCAAACAGTGGTAAAAATGTTACTAACGGTAACTTAGCAATACACACAGTTATGTATGAGGTGTGTTCACGTTTCTCCAACATTTGTTAATTAAACTAGAACAACATGAAGGATTAGGTGGTCCTCTTAAGGACTGGCATCTTGATATTTACCTGTAATTCACCTGTTTCAGTTCTTCACTAAAATGTTGTTAAAAGGGGTATTTTTTAAATTTATTGTAATATATTAAAAAAACATATTTTTTTTTAAACAATAATTGATTTTTTATATGTATTTATTTTTAATACTTTCCCAAGATTTTACTTTATAAAAGTCGATATGATATAGCACAGTGAAGTTACTTTGATTTCATATTTTTTCTCTATTTTCCATAATAATGTATTATTGATTACAATGTTGCGATCTTGAATAAAAATAAACATTTTATATTCTGAGAGCTTTTAAGAATTTAATATAGGATGAGTCATTAAGCTTATATAAAAGTATCAAACGCTGCTTCTTATCAAAGATGCAGTATATTTAAATTTCTTAGTCAGCTTGCATTAATTGTCCAAAGCTTACGTGACAAATCGAGAATACTTGTAGCTAACAATTCAACAAGCCAGTTCCCTCAGTTAAACACCCTACAGTTCATGTCGTGATAGACCCAATTTGTATTCTCCCTTTCTCGTGGAAAAAATGAACAGATATACAACTGACTCTTCCATTTGCTTAAGACAGCATGCCAAGAACATTGACTTTGGCTCTAATGATATACAGACAGAACGACGATATATGGTTCTTCGCACTAGAAGACAACAGCTTTCGATGACAAACTGCGTTGTTGCGCATCGTTTTAGATTTGGATATCTACATGTTACACAATTACAAAAACATATCAAGTAATAGGATAAAAATAATTACGTAACATTTTCTGGTTATATTCAACCAAAAATATATGAAAAACCAATTATTGTAAAAAAAAATTAAAATGTTTTGTTAATGTCTTAATAGACATGTTACGAAATGGTATATACTCGACGCTGAGGTTGACAATTTAGACTTTAAATGCGGGTATCGTATCAAAACACAAAAGATATTTAAAGATTTAAATTAACGGTGTATCAATTGAATCTTGTATTTAAAGTGCACAGTACTGATGTCCAACGTATATTTGTTCCCTATAACAAATGTCACTTTTAAAAACTTGATCATAGGCAACTTCATTATAAATATTCCTTATGGAACAAATATTCAATAATAATTATTCCGTGAAAAATAAAAATGATAAATCCCATAAGATTTCTTCCTTTTTATATTTTGGAACACTGACAAGAGACGAGGGTATAGCAGATAGGGTATTAAATCCAGTAGGAAAGCCGAAAAAAAAAGGAGTAATGGGTCAGAGAAAAAATCCCTCGCCACCTTAGAAATTTAAACAACTTGCTTATAATTTTTGCGTTTTCGAAATCAATAGTTACGGACATTTAATTAAAGGTGTGTTTACCCGTGGTCATAACTTTTGGACGGGTTGTGCACAATGCAGAACCGTCTTATCATATGATATAATGAAATCCAGTGGGCGGTTGGGTAGACGTGCAGGCAAGAGGGAAAAGAGGGTACCCGTTTTGAGTAAAAAACTCCTAACCTAGGCACTTTTTAAGTTTGCACAATGTATGTTTATGGATTCATTTTGGAAATAGTTTGCCGGTTGTTTTTTTATTCGGAGGTTGAAACTTCGTGATTTTTTGGCAATTGTACATATGATCAACATGACACCTCTAGGGCCTCACTAGCCCTTATTAGACGTTGGGTATGATTTTATGTGTAATAATCTGTTAATACGTACTCAGGAAAAGATAAATTTCCCTTATTTTATTTTCATGTAAAATGTGACTGTTTCGACCCAACGAAGAGGATCTTTGGAAAAAGACATCTTATACATATTCCTGCAAAGTTTCAAAACATTTCGTTTTGTTATTTCTGGGGTCTGAAATTGTCTAACCTGTTTGACCAGCCTTTCAAACTGTCCAAAAATTACTCCCTTTCATATACACCCTTAAGCATGTATTTTTTGTGTTTATTTCTTTAACTCTAACTTTAACTAAGTATTTAAAAAAACAAACAAAAACAAGTTTAAACTTAAATTGTTATTTCTCTTGTACGGGTTCTATGTGAAATGTGACTCGCTTTTCGCCGATTGAACATCCTCGACAACTACGTAAAGGGTGGCATAAAATGCCTAAAGCATTAGTGGCAAATGACAGCAATTTTCGGGCATTGCATACCTACGCAGGTTTTTGTGGACATTAGGAATCATATAATGTTCACACGCAGTAGTTTCCTAGGACAACAAGATGATGCGCAACAGTTTAATTTACTGCTTGCAATCGGCCAGGTTTGAAATAAGATTACCCGGAATTTTGTCATTTTAGATAAAATAAAAATACCGCATGTCATTCTCCGTTTGTTACCTTCTATAGGCGTCATAAACATAGAGATACATGTACAAGAGCAGAAAGAATATAATGTATAAAATGAACTTGCAATTATCGTTCGGGTGTCGGGTACAAAATGTATATGTGGAACAGACTATTAGGCGCTTAAAAACTTTCAAAGTCAGTGGAAGACTATGGAGACATCCGAAAAAATCAACCAGACTGTAGACCTTTGTGCAGGTTTTGTATAGATTGATTGATTGTTGTTTATTTTTCGTCCAGTGACAAATATTTCATGCATTTTCAGGACGAGCTTCATAAGTGGAGTGACCGATTGATATCGTAATTAATAAAAAAAAAAATCAAACTGGCTTATTATTTGATTTTTTTTTCAAATCTAGAAGTGCATACTAGAAAAACCATCGACCCCCTCCCCCAGCACTCACGTAAAGTTTTCCTATATTCACAAACAATGCTATCAGAAAATGATTATTCTAAATTTGTATAATTTTAATGAACCAAGGAGTGTGAAGGATACCTGGTTAGCAACACGCAAATTGAATTTTACCTGTTTCAATGATAATCAATGTTTTGACACAGTCCCAACATTTAACGTCTAATTTGTCAACCTCAGCGTCGAGTGTATACCTTTTCGTAACACGTCTAATATATATGATTATAAAACAATACCCCTTTTTACAATATGTTAGTTAAGAACAGATACAGGTGAATCACAGGTAAATATCAAGATGCCAGTCCTTAAGAGGACCCCCTAATCCCTAATGTTGCTTAGTCTAATTACCAAATGTTGGAGAAACGTGAATAAAGGTCCGTGTTACACTTATCAATTCAAAATTTTTAAAAATTTTCAAATTTTAGTTTTTTTGATTTTTGATCAAAGATTTAAAATATCAAAATTCCAAACTTTTTATTTTTTTTGAAATTTGAAAATTTCCCCAAATAATTAAAATTTGAAAATTATAAACTCCGTTTTTCAATTTAATAGTTTAGATATTTAAGCAAACTTTAATAATACTAAACTGAACGTACAGTTTTGATCATTTCGCTTTTTAAAAGTTTGAATATTTTGATTTTTGATTAAAATATAGGAAAGGGGGAAGGACTAAAAAGTGGATACCTGTTACAAGTGCGAAACGGAATAAGAACGGAACGAAACGAAATGATATTTACAAAACCAAATCAAAACGAAAACAATATTTTCGGAAAAAAACTAAATATAAGTTGAAACAAAAGTCTAACTTGCTTAATCTACAGGATGAAAATTATAAATATGATTCTTTAAGTCGAAAAATTAATTAGTTAGACCTGATTTTGACACACTTTGATTCTCTAAATAAATGAACAGAAAGCAGAAATTATTTGTCAACTTTGTGATTGCTGCTCTAAATGTGGTTATTTATAGGATTTTTCTGTATATTTGACTCGGATACCTCCACGAGGGGCTTCAATAATGGCACATTTTTCAGGTGCGGATCCAGGAATTTGAAAAGGTGGGGGCCTAGTTAGCCAACATTTGGACTGATGCTTGTACAAAGTATATGCATTTATGAAATTTGTAGCTCCACTAAGGGTTGGCGGGCTCCCTGTCCCCCAAATCCACCTCTGATTCAAATGAGTCAATATCCCTAATGCGCCTCCAATTGAGGAACACAAAAGTTGTGTGTAAACAAAAAATCTCTGTGTAGTGATATTGGACATGTTTCTATTTTTAACAAGTGACTGAGCTTTACCATTTGTGTTGATTTGGAAAGTAGAGGACCATAGAATAAATGTGTAAAAACTATGGAGTTTTTAAATGTATACAAAGTATTAAATTTTCAAAGAACTTATTGTGTGAAAAAAGGGATTTTTTACCACGAAGAGCCGCATCACGAAAGGATTTTCGGGATATGCTAATTTACGGAAAAATGAATCTCAATTCGTACCCCGAAAATTTGACCACATATGTAAAAATGTCTCAGCTTCGAAACGAGACATCATACATATCCAAGTTTACGATATGGACTGAGCTACAGAAGAAAACGTTACCATTACCGCCTATGGAGAAACAATTGCGCATATTGCCTCAAATAGAGAATAAAAAGAAATGGGATATTTGAACTTTTTATTAAGGGATAGTTCCGTACTTGATATATGCGCATTTGAAACTTATCGTACGACAATCAACTTTGGGCAAAGTACAAGTATGCAGCTACGTCTAGTCAGAATGGGGCGTGTAGTGAGAGTGCCACACTCTCTGCACGTTAAGAACTCCTGCAACAACTCGTTGGTTGCCTGTTACAAGGCAAAATTTATGTCCCTATCCAATATAGCCTCATTTTCTAGTGGCGATCTTAATTATGCCGACCTTCGTCCTGAACGGATTCAATTACAGGACCTTCCTATTGTATTTATTGTTAATTTGATATCGTCTTGAACATGCATGAAATATTTGCAACTGAAAGTTTAGCAACCAATAATCAATCATTTAAAATAGGCCATTTATATATAAATTATAAAGAAACTAAGGTTTCAACTCCCTCAGGCAAAGTTGACCTTAGATGGATTATGCTATTTTTAATGTTCCTTTTGGCCATACATCTCTTCAATTGTTTCGGTTCTTATATATACCTGGCTTTCAAATATTCAGCTTTGATCGTTCCGGTTGTAGGTAAATACAGAAAAGCGCTTCGGAAGTATGCCGTCAAGTTTTATTTTATTTTTTTTTTTATTGGATATTCCATTCACTTCAAATGTTATTATGAACGGGAAATAGTAAATGGGCGGATTAATGTTTTTGTTTCTGTAATTTTATTATTTATTGGGAGTCTTAAGTTTCTTTGTAATTTATATGTAAACGGCTTATTTTAAATGACTGATTATTGGCTGCTTAACGTCCAGTGGCAAATATTTCATGCACGTTCAGGACGATATCAAATTAACAATAAATACAAAAGGAAGGTCCTGTAATAGAATCCGTTTAGGATGAAGGTCCGAAAACTTTAGATCGTCACTGAAAAATGAAGGTATATTGGATAGGGACAGAAATTTTGGCTTGCAACAGGCAACCAACGAGTTGTTGCAAGAGTTCTTATCGTGCAGAGAGCCTGGCACTCTCTTTACACGCCCCATTCTGACTGGACGTAGCTGCATACTCGTACTTTGCTCAAATTTGATTGTCGTACGAAAAGTTTCAAATGCGCAAATAACAAATACGGAACTACCCCTTGATAAAAAAATCAAAAATCTCGTTTCCTTCTATTCGCTATTTAAAAACAGAGGTGGACTTAAGAGGCAGGGGGCGCCAACCCCTAATGGTGCTACATATTTGATGAATGCATATACTTTTTACAAGCATCAGTCCAAGCGTTGGCTAACTAGACCTCCACCTTTTCAAATCACTGGATCCGCACCTGAAAAATGTACCGCATTATTGAAGCCCCTCGTGGAGGTATCCGAGTCAAATATAATATAATATCAATAACCACATTTAGAGCAGTAATCACAAAGTTGACAAATAAAATAAGTTTTGCTTGCTGTTCATTTATTTAGAGAATCAAGTGTGTCAAAATCAGGTTTAACTAATTAATTTTTCGACTTAAAGAACCATATTTATCATTTTCATTCTGTAGATCAATCACGTTATCCTCTTGTTTTATATTATATTTAGTTTTTCAGAAAATATTGTTTTCGTTTTGATTTGGTTTTGTAAATATCATTTCAATTCGTTTCATTCTTATTGCGTTTCGCACTTGTAACAGGTATCCGCGTTTTAGTCCTTTCCCCTTTCCTATATTTTAATCAAAAATCAAAATATTCAAACTTTCATAAATCGAAATGATCAAAACTGTACGATCAGTTTAGTATTATTTAAGTTTGCTTAAATATCTCAACTATTTAATTTTTAAACAAAGTTTATAATTTTAAAATTTTAATTATTTGGTGAAATTTTCTAAAATTTCAAAAAAAAATAAAAAATTTGGAATTTTGATATTTTAAAACTTTTATTAAAAATCCAAAAAACTAAAATTTGAAAACTTTTAAAACTTTTGAATTGATAAGTGTTACACGGACCAATAAACCATGTATGATAAGATGTTTTTTTTTCTTAAAATACCGGTAGACTGATGCTATTAATAATGTGTTTAAAACAAAACACATACTGAGAGTTGATTAAATGGAGGGATTTTTTAAAACTTATTTCATGCAATTGTTAAAAAGGGTGGTGAAGATAACATTGATGGAGTTATTGATTTAGTATAACAAAGTTCAAACAAAGTAGATATAACAATACTGTTAATAAAATACTTACCAAGCAACTATTGCATTTACATTGTGAATTAATGCAAGATCCGATTGGTTCGCAACCATTTAGCATACCTAAACAACAACCTTTACATCCGTTATCATCGAGGTTTTCATTAGAACAGAATGTGCTTGTACATGTCGAATGAGGTTCTTTTATGGCTAACAAATAAAATGTATTAATTGCAATTAAAATATCAATGGCTTACATGCATTTCTAAATATTTCGTAAGGAAACACCATTTATCACAACGAAAATGTGGTTTACTGAATGAAAAATGCTGATATCTGCAAGGTGCATTACGTACAAATAGAGAGAAAAGATTCCAAGTACAACAAACAGACAAGTCAATGAATAAAATACAATAAAAGGACAAATAACAATTACAAAACTTTACATTGTATATTAAGGTGTCAGACCACCAATTCAAAATCCCTATCTATTCAACCAAATTTAGCAATTTTCACAGCTTTCTTAATATTTTACCTTAAGTTTAACTTCATAGAAACCAGGTTTATTCTATATTGTACATGTATCACCTTTTTACATGCCAGTTTTCAACATATGCTTAAAGTCTTGTAATGAAATACTACCGTTCGGAAGTCAAGAACTACTAAAAATAATCCCTGGTTTTCTGGACATCTTAAATAAGTTTACTATGGAGCGCATTAATCCTTAATTTTTAATGCAAACTCATTGACAAGTGGATTTTGACTTTAAATGGTCTACATATATTTCACTTTCACCAAAAGTTTCATTTCAGCAAATTTGTTTGTGCGTTTAAGTATACAATGACGTCAAAAGCACTTTTTTTTGTCAATGAAGAGCTACTTTTACATACGTTCTAAATTGAAGTGGGTGAATTGGTGGTCTGACACCTTAAACAACACGGACATTATCATACACTGGAGGAACCCAGGTCTTTTAGAGGGATACGTAGTTCCTGTTCAATATGGTGTACTCGTGTTCCTCGTTCAAGTGAAAATACGGTGCTAATCCGCATTGATGTAAGAATTTAGAAAATTAGAACGGGATTTTAGTTTTGATAAAAGAAACATATCCGTTGTCATCTGTGACAAAGATATTCCATAACAGTCAACCAAATCATGACGTCCGTTAACATTTCGGAGGGATCAGTTCAACTTTATCATTTGGAACCCTAGATGCAATATCTTCCTCGTAAGTAGTAACACTTTCTGGAACATCGTGCCGACTGGGAGATATATATTCCATATGTAAGTGCTGACTGCCTTGTCGTAAGTCGAATCGTCCACTAACCCTCATTTTCCCTTCTAAATGCAATTCTACATATAATGCAGACTAAGCTGTGTCACGGTGTCCTTTATTTCAAATTCATTCTTATATGACGTTCTTCTTTCGCTTTGGAAACAAAACCATGTTCTAATTACAATAAAACATGGACTGCACGTGATTGACGTCCCAATTGAAATTGCAACGTCAGTTGTATTTTGAACAACGCCGGAGATCGAAAAGGACATTTGTTTTGGTGTTGCTCGCTAGGAAATTAAATAAAATCATTTTTAAAGTAAGTTTACATATATATGTTAACTTTTTTATAGTTAAACTGTTGATTTTCTATAACGGTTTTGGTTCATCAAATCAAAATGACCGCCTTTCGAACGTGTTTTATAGGTCCGCTTCGAAGTACAAAAGTTCTAAATATTCCTATCAGAATCGAAATAATTATATCATGCCTTGCTCTATGCTAATTGTAACATGGGTAGGCATTATATTGGTCAATATTTTACACCTCGCTAACGCTCGGTATAAGGATATTGACACATATAATGCCTATCCATGCTAAAATGAGCATAGCATGGCATGAACGAATTATTTCATTAATTCATTTTGATAGATGCAGTAGATAGAGTTATGAGGAGCTTCACTTGCTTGCTTATAGACAAGTTCCAGCATTAGATGATGGTAATATAATTACTTCAAATATTGGACAATTAAACTGACAATACCAACCACCAAAACACGACTCATACCAGACAAAAAAATGTACAAACACAGACCAAAAAATGTACAAACAAAAACAACGAGAAAGCCATTGTCGTTATAGCCAAACTTTGTAAATTCACATAATTTAGTTAGGCTGAAGCAGTTGTACGTGCACAATAACCTACCCATTTTTTTTCAGTCCACGTCATATACTGTAAAATTATAACACACAATATAAATCTACACTTAATAACCATGCACAAAGCTTGTGTCGTATATTAGCTATTAAAGGTCTCGGGATAACAAAATCTGAACCAATTCAAAAGTGAAGAAATAACTGCCTAATTTAAGCTAACAATATTAAACGATTAACAAATATGACAGACAGTAACCAACGACAACCACCTGATTACAGGCCTCTTGCTTTATACAAGCACATACAATATGTGGCGGGGTTCAACATTTTCATAGAATTAAACGTAAATAAAATAGGAGTAAATGTGTCAGAAATACGGATGAATCAATCTTATAAATGCCATAGGATTTCAATGCATATAATTATTTTACTAACGCTATTTAATTGAGCATCATTGGGACACTCCAATCAATGGATATGTCGTTTATTTAAATGTTAAACTAGAACACACCCGCGACATCGCGGGTCCGTGACTGAATTAAAGTACCTAGACGCTTTATTTTTAGCCTGGATTTCATAGTTTTCTCTGAATTCAAAATCTTTCTGTTTGAACCCGTCTTGGTTTTCTTACTACAGTTCTCATCTGTATATAAACTATAAGTATAGATAAATCGAGAATTTTACTATGCTGATGTTTACAAAGCGAAAGAAGAACGTCATATTAGAATGTTTATGACTGTGTAAAAACAATAACCACATCATGTATTATGACATTCGGACCTAATCTCTCTCTCGAAAGTAATCACGGTTTAACATTGTGAAATCTTTTTTTTTAGTTAAATTTTAAATATATAAACAAATTCATCCGACCCTTTCAGGATAATATATCGAAAAACAAACAGTAGAAAAAACAAAATGACACATATTGAATTATAATTCTATGAATGATTTTCTCGTGTGGAATAACTGCGACCCTCTAATTTCACATTTCTTCCATTGCTATTAGGAAACACATTTATCCTTTCTTTACAGATAAAGCACCAAACAACACTGTTTTATATGCAAAAATCATAATCGGACCGTGTCGCTATTTAAATCTAGAATAACAGGAAAAGTGGAAATCCAACATACATAAAATTATACCCCAACATTAAATTCGAAAGAGGATATTTTTGAAAACCACGAAACCGTTCTTCTGTCTTTTGGTTTTAAACATAAAAAGGAAGAGAAAATCTCTCATTTCTATATTGCATACCTAAACTTCACAAATATCATAAATATGAATAACATTACATAACCGGATCGTTAAGATCTTCAACTATATATTTTTTTTTAAGTTGTACCACCATTCTTTCTATGGCAAAAAAATGGCCTTTCGAAATGGTGTAATGAGGTTAATTCAACCAGCGATAACAATAAGATATCGATTCTTACGAGATCTAAAGATCTACTTCAAAATCGTCAATCACAATCTTTACAACATAGGTGTAATACCAAACCCTTTGATTTTTCTATTTTACATTACTATTCCCCATGCGCAGTTAAAAAATCGACAACATCGTCTCCTTAAAAAAACTTTTTCTACAAAAAAAAGGAAACCAAGACACATGTTTGGTCATGAAAATTCTTACTTTGTGAAGAACCACACTGATTCACACAAAAAGTACACCACAGATGATATTAGAAATTTCCTATTTTTTTTATCGATAACATATTTGTTAAGTTTGATGGGCTGATATTTCAACAGACAGTCAATATTCCAATATGTATGAAATGTGCAAACTGATGACCGATTTGTTTTTGTATTCATATAAAGCAGACTTCATACAAAATATTCTTAGAAAAAAAATGAAAAAATAAACATCATGCAAAATTCTTTTGTTTCAATTTCAGATATATTGGGGATGCCCTATTACTAAATAAACCATATTTCAGTAGGTGTTTGAATCTCATATATTCCAGTGGATACTAGAACTAGAAGATCTGCTTCAAATCTTGATCTTTTCCTCGATATTGACACAGATGGGCGACTTCAAACTAGAAATAATGAAACATGCGTTTCCAATTGTCAACTATCATTTATTCAACAGTAACATACTATTTGCTATATCGTACATATATCAATTGATACGTTATGCACATGTTTGTTCATGGTCTACAGACTTTTATTAGCAGGGTATGCTCCGTACACAACAACTGCTCCAACAGAGTTATGAGTAAGAACGACTGAAATCGACACACATAAGTTTTACTATCAAGGTCAAGAAACCGTTGACCGATACGATACATATGTATTTCAACTCACTAACGACATGTTTTCGTAGTGTTAGATTCTTAGATACCAGAAAAGTTATCTAATCTATGATTTTACAGGCTGTGTCATATTCCAAAATGTTACATGTTAATTGAGTGTGAACTAGCAGGCGGGTGATGCATGCATAATAGAAGGCTTTTATCTTGTCGATGCGCCCCTTCTCAATAGTACTTTTAGAGTTTGTGGTATTCCATCACAATTTGATTTTTACTTTGTTTTGTCTTCTTTGTCGATTCATGAACATTAAAAATCGGTCAACTGCTGTTGATTAAATTGTGTACGAAAGACCGATACACCCATTCAGTTTTTAAAATTTTTCTCAGTTCCAACTTGTTATTCCCATTTCATAGTTGACATTTCTCACTTCCAATTTGAAATTTCTTACCCTCAAACTTGTCATTTTTAATTTCAAACTAGACATTTCTCAAGTTTTATTTTGCATTTCTTGCTTGAAATGTCAACATGGAAATATGAAATGTCAACTTCGAACTGAGAAATATCAACTTCGAAATGAGAAATGTCAACTTCAAACTGAGAAATGTCAAATTTAAACTGAGAAATGTCAACTTTAACTTAGAAATTTCAATTTGGAAGTAAGAAATGTTTAAATAGAAATGAGAAATTTTAAAAATAGAATATCCTACCAATCTTTCATATCATTGGGTCATGTATCAATTGGTTGAATAAATTGTCTTACAAGTACATCCATTACAATGACAGCCAGTTACTCCATTTTTTACACTGCATTTCCCACCAGAACTACATCCAATACCAATACAACATCCATTACAAGCAGCGCTGTCTTTAGTGCTAGAACAAAAGTTGTCAGTACATATCCCTTGAATAGACTCTTTTATACCTAATCGAAAATAAAAATAACATTTCACTTATTCACTTAACGGACATATACTTATGGAAATGGTTATTCCTGTATCAGTGAAAATATTGCTTTGAAATTATGTCATTTATCTTTTTGATATTTTCAATTCTACTTTGAATTCTTTTCTGCATTTGGCTCTTCTTGATTTCAAGATAAAACCGTTCCAAAAATCAAGAAGAGATTGGTACATTTTACAAAAAAGAAACTTAAGATTAAAATGATTTTCAATTTTATGCCTTAGAACCGCAATGAAGCAACACACAGTTTTATTATGTTTTCTTTAAAATTTTGATCCCTGGTGAATTATTTAAAATATGGACAACTTTTTGACTTTAAATGATTTAAGGTACTAGTAGCATAACAGTTACATAGGGATTTACTTGAACATGCCATCTTTTCACAGTTTTAGTTTTTATATCCATATCCAACATAGATCCATAAATTTCTATAAAGTAACTCTCCCCAGAAAATGTGATGCAATTTTACGGAACAATGAGGCGAAACGTTCCACACTTGATAATAATATTGCCTTCTGAAGTGCCTATTTGCCTCATAATCAGGCAGTGGTAAAAACATAACAAACAAAATCCCGCTCAGCTTTACATTAATTTAAGTTCAGAATTTGTAATGGTGCACGAATATAACATTCGTTTCCTTTCCCTGTTCTAGTAATTCAAGATATAATTTGGTTGAAATGCACTAGAAAATCACAATTAAGGGGAGATAACTCCGTAATTTGCTATCATTCTAACCAAAATTTGTCTAGATATTTCTCGAATTACCAGACACGCAGAAACGAAAGACCTACCATTTCTAACTCAGGATGAGGGAACATTCAAAATAGGAAGGGTATTTTCGGTTATGTTTTGAACTTTTTCTAAATTGCCTGATTCTTACAAAGACTGGCACTCAAATATTCAATAAATTCTCAACCTGTCGACAGACCTGATATTGGTTGGTCAACAACTTCATATGTACCATTCCAAAAATGATACAATGATATTTTATACATACTGCAAGCATTATTCATCACCTTCTAAGATTTCAATATCCCATTTAGGGGAACATTAGCTAACGATTTTTTCTATAGTGTAGCGAACAGTCGAGATACATCGTATGTTCAGCCTTAGGAAGAAAAACTTTCAATCAAAAAACACTAAGTATTTGAGAAGGACTAGGTCTTTTCAAAGTTACATTTTCTCTGTAAGACAATTGTGCATTATACAGAAATATAAATAAACAATTTTGAAGATGCATTATTTATTGTTATATTAACATTGATTTACGAGTCGATCTGTGTATCGATGTGTTGGTGTTTCATATAGCTTCAAGTTCTAATAGATGATATTGGTCGTACCAACAACAACGTGTGAACGATTTTTTTTTTAGGTAAATGTCGGAATCATGAATCTTCAAAATGTTACTGGTGAATAAGCACCAAAGGTATATAACATATGGAATCATTTATAAAAATAGGTTTTCTTACCTACTGCAAAAACAACAAGAACAAAAAGAACGACTGTATTCTTCATATTGAAAAATTTCTGCAATATAAGAATTGCGGTTATAAAATATATATTTTATTTTGCATGACTTTTGTAATTGTAACAATTAAACAAAACACTTGCAACGCAGTAAATTAAGTTTCAATGAAAAATCAGAAAATAATTCAAATGACAATCAATTCAAAAGTCATTCAAATACCATGCTATGTATACTTAATTATAAGCCTTATATCTTTGCAAAGTTTTTACAACTTCTTGGTCGGTCGATGCCACTGCTGGTGAACATTTTCCGAAGAGGCCATTAGCAGCCCAGTAGTGTCAAGTAAAAGCTCCTATATTGACATGAAATATCATTGATGTGGTCATTTTGTGGAAACATACTTTTCATAACATATCAAAAGCATTCGAAACACATGCACAAATAGTGTAAATTAGATTTGACATAACTTTTATGAATATTTTAGTTCTGAATGCTATTTATTTTCGTAATTCATTTTGACCTCCAGGCTGTTGGTTTCGAGTGCCACTAATGAATCTTAAATAGACGAAATGACTATCTGACATACAAATTTATAAGCCTGGTAAAATGGAAATGTTTTTTGTCTGTAACAATTTTTGTATGTCATATGTTTCAAATTTGATATCTTTTCAATAGTATTTTTCTCTGTGGTGTTTAAAAGGGTTTTCGTTAAACATTAGAATAAGAATTTTTTAAATATTTGTTACAGATTATCTTCGTTTTTGTTACTTTAAAAACAACTAAAAGAGAATTTAGCAGAATCTGACCGATTTTGTAATATTGTCAAAGACTTGTAATTTGTTCATGTCTTATTGTATGGGTCATATATACTTCAAATGTATTCATAACTGTTCATAGGAAAACCATAAAAGTATAACTTTCTGTAGATACACTCTTTTTTTTCTTTTTTTGAATGTTTTTTTGGTGGGTTTTTTTTAACACAAATTAATAAATTTTATTGCACCTTTATTGATAACAATTTACTTAATCTTCAGCTTTATTTCAGTGTCCCTATATATTAATTATTGAATATATAAGGGAAATATTCAATAAGGTAGATCTATAAAGTTAGATATATTTGTGCATTAAAACAGTTTTACATGTTCAAATATTACCGGAATACGGTACGTTCCCTCACCTATATTGTATATAAACTTAGTAAAGCTTCACTTGTGTGAAATTGATGATGGTCTTTTCGTAGCATGACTCTTGACTTTTTTGGATTTGTCAATACACTCCAGTTTATAAATATACGTATAATGTATTTTTCAATTACCAGGAAGTTTGGTCCTCTGACGGTGAAAATTGTTACATGTGAAACAAATTCATTGTTACATGTGTAACAAATTCATTGTTACATGTGTAACAAATTCATTATTACATGTAGTAAGAAGGCACAGAAACCGAATTTTATCTTTGTATTTTATGAAATGGAAAAATCAGGCATGACTTTTATTTTAATAACTTTGGTTTTATTTCTCAATTCTCTTCAAGCAGTATAATAAAAGACAAGCGATATCTTTTTCAAGCCATTGAATAGTATTGTTTATGCAACGTTTTAAGCATCCATCTGTTATCGATATTCTTTTGAAAAATATATTAAATATAAAATAAACGAATGTGGTATGTTTTAAGGATACAACTATACACCCGAAACCCAAAAGACGTGGATTTAGGCATCGTACGAACTTCAACAATAAGTAAATTTCTTCCATATAGTCAGCTATAACACGGCTTCATTTATGACCAAAATGAATACCAAAAAACTAATATGGCAGTTTGCGACCAACAACAACCACTTAATTACAGGCTCTTGCTTTCCGATAGGCACATATAGAATGTGGCGGGGTAAACATATTTATGGGCACTCAATCCTCACTATAACCTCGAACAGTGATGTATCAGAACAACGCAAAAACAAACTGTAAGCATCAGTTCAAAATGGCGTGACCCAACACATTTGCAAGAAGTACAAAAACAACTAATACCGGTTTAACAGTACTCGCAGTTACTAAATGATAGTTCAAAAGCCAACTACAACATATTATTAAATCCCGCCGCATGAACGTATGCAATGCCATATAAGTACATAGTATATACAGGACCATATCATTTCATAACTATAAAGAAATACATATTTAGTTATGTTGTAAAATATCAAAAAACAAAATCAATAGTAGTACTGATAAAACAAAAGATCTAACTTCAACATGAAATTAGTATCCATTCAGAATATGTTGTTTCAAAAGAAAGACAAGTTACTTGGATCGTTTCTAAATTAAAAGGCTTTATAAAAAGCATTACCGTAAGGTTGTGATAATCGGTTTGTCATCATCATTCTACGAACTGTTTTCCAAAGTTTTCAGATATGTATGAGGTATCGATATTGATTAACTGAATATATGTTATATAGAATAATAAATGTTGTAGGATTGGCAATATTAAGTGGACAACTATCTACCAAGGTAATATTTAGTCATTTTCAGTCTTTCATTCAATATTCGGACTTATCAAATGCGGTAATTTCAGTACTAATAAGACAATTCGCTTGCAATTAGCTGAGATCTGTTAAGTTTGTGTTCAGACAGTGCAGTAGTTGGTATTTACCTGTACATATCAACATCATACTTAATTGTCTGAAAAGCTACTGAAAAGTACTGCATTGCCTGCAAGCTATTTGTTTTTTTACCTAAGTGGATAAATCTGAATATTAATTGAAAGACTGAATATGACTGAATAATTTATTGTTCAGACTTGTCAGATGATGTTAAAATAAAATTGTGCGTTTGAATGTTTAAGGATGTAGTCAGGTGAAATTTAAAAAATCTGGAATTTAAAATTGATACCATAAATCAGAAGAGCATTAGTTAAGGAACAAAATAAGCTTAAATTATTGTTAGGTTATGGAACTCTTTTTGAGATATTTGATTTTTTTTAAATGGCGGGAAAAGGAGGACTCGGACTTTTACCTTATATTTAGCATTGGCATTATTTTGGTTTAAAATTGTAGGGCAAAAAATCTAGAATCTGCTTTACTTTTGGTAATGACCCTTTTATGAGCTATTCAAGTCTTCTATGAAAAGAAAAGTGGGTGGTATGGGGCAAAATATTTTACCCTGTATCGTAGGAAAAAAACAAAGGAGTTCGAACATCTAACAAAAATTATTAAACCTGACATGAGTACATCCTTAAGTCTAATTAAATTCATTTACTAGTGCCATACCCTATAATCATGTGTACTAGGCCCCGAAATGAAAAAAATGTGCAACAATTCAAACGAAAAAACTCCACAACTAGTGAGCAGAACAATAAACGGAAAACAAATATGATAGACAGCAACCAACAACAACCACTGAATTACAGGTCTTTGACTTGGGCAGACACATATAGCATACAGGTATAGCCAAACTTCCAAACAAAACAGTTGTATCTATGAAAGCATTAAGTAAATGTTTTAAGTAATACATGATAACAAAATTCTCGACTGAATAATTTACCAGTAATACATAGATAACGTTCATTGAAATCTAAATCGTCACTACAGAAAAAAGACAAAGCGAGCGAGTTGGGAAATAAACAAGGTAAGAAGGGTCAATTGAGCATCACCGTCCAATTTCTATGTTGTGTTTTGTGTACTGTTGTTTGTGTTTTGGTCATGTTTCATTTTCCCATTACAATTTTAGCTGATTTTTGACTTGTAAGTTAGAATATCCCTTTGGTATCTTTAGTTCCCCTTTTATCATCAATTTTCGTTTTGGGTTTTCTGTATGAAACTGAAATATCCAAATCGACGAAAGGGCATTTATCTTTGATATTATATTTATTTTAAGTAAGTTCCTTTGGGTAATTCTGTAGTATGATAATATAAATTTTGAATACTCAAAGCAAAATTATATTCAGGTAACGGTAAGTGTTGTTACATTTATCGATTAAAGGAAAATTAGACTGAATTTTGCCATAAACTGCGATTCATAACCATACAGAAACATGTCTGTTATAAAAGTGGCGCAAATGTTGCCCACAAACATGCCTACAACCTATCGATAAAATTATTGCAAAAAACAAACATTTCCTATAATTGTTTACATCCACTTCATTTGAACTTTGGTGGATAGTTGTCTCATTGGCAATCATACCACATCTCCTTATTTTTAATATATAGATGTTTTCAAGACAAAATGAAAGCTTTAATCATCTCATCACAGTTCTAGTAAGTATATCTGGATATATACCTGTATTCATTACAGAAAACAGATTTTTATTTAACCAATATATTTTTTTCGTATTGTATTGACAACATTACTATCAATAGACTTAGCAACGTTGTAATAATACAATAAAAAGTACCAACAGTTTGTTTTTTAGCACTCCATATTGCATAAACATACGTATACACAGCAAGAGCTTTACTGAATCCTGTTCATGTAGTACTAAAAGCTCATGTCGAGAGTGGACCTCAGTGGCTGAGTGATTTAAGTACTTTATCTATAGTATCACTGGCCTGTCCATGTTGAGGTCATGAGCTCTAATCACGCACTTGGCAGTTGCGTTCGACTGCAATCTTAACTGACTAGAATTGCCGAAGATCGGTGGTTCTCTCCAGGCAGTCTGGCTTCCTCCACGAAGTAGCCAATAGTGCTGAAAGTGGCGTTAACACCAAAATATCAACAAATCCCTATCGAGAGTAACTTACGACAACAAGTCAAAACTGATTGAAAAATAAATATTCTGGTACCATAGAAATGTCCAATTGCCCTCGCCTTTGACCCTGAAACCATTAGTGATACCTGTAATATGTCACCTTCTATTTGATACTAATAAGAAATTAAACAAAATTGATATCTACAATACAAAAACTAATTTTTAAGGTTTCAATATTGCCAAAGAATGGAGCTGTAATGGAATCCGTAACTGCTAATTAAAATTTTTCCCATATTTGAAAATAAAATTATAAAATAAAGACAAGAAAAAAAGTTTCATCAAACTTCATCGAAATCAAATACACCAAAATTAGTAAAAACAATAGGTTCATCCTTTTCGGTCCTTTTCAGAATTGTGTAATTTTAGACTGTTTAAATCATTGACAGTCTAGATCGAAACGTATAAATAATTTAAGAGTATATCACACAAACAATACAACGTCTAGTTACATTAGGCTTTGAACTAGCTTTCAGTAACTGCGAGTAACCTTAGATCGGTACCTAGTGTATTAAGTCTTTTCATTTTTTGTGTTTGTACATTGTATCGATTTGACGATTTTTACACTTGTCCTGTAACACCTCTGTTCCGTGTAAAGGGCGGTTTAGAGCTCGCATATATGTTTACCCTACCACATTCTGTTAGTGTTTGTCCCAAGTCAGGGGTCCATAATACAGTGATGGTTGTCGCTTGTTGTCTTTCATATTTGTTTTTCGTTTATTGTTTTGTACATAAATCAAGTCGTTCCATTAATTTTGTCGAACTATTTAACATTAATTTATAGCGGGTATCTTTATAGTATGGGTTTCGCTGATTGTTGAAGGCTGTCCAGTGAATTATAATTGCTTAAATGAACGTTATTTGTTTTCTAGAGGATAGTTGTCAGCATGGCAATCATACCACATCTACTTATTATTAACTGTATGAAAAACCAGACTTCTGAATATATATATCAGTGTAAATGCACATTTAACAAAAATTAATATCATCATACGACTTTATACAATGTACAAACATCCACAGTATTTTCAAACTTGATTTTGTAAGTTAAGACAATAAATTCAACGGAAACACGCCAACGAATTATCTTTAAACCACAAAGAGACAACGATAACAACCGACGACCCTTCTTAAAGTGACTGGTTTAAAATTTTATATTGGACTGATTCGAATCCAAATTTTGACCTAAAACAGAACGTTCGATTCCTCCTTTTTATTTGCACTAAGTAGTTTATGGGTGTTAAAATCTAATAAATCGATTTAGAAGATACAAATCATTGTAATAGATTATACAAAAACTGAGGAAATCGTATGAATTTTCAACAGGAGCGAGATCGCGTAAGAGTCTCCATCTATGCATCCACACTCAGCCAAAATGTTTTTTAAATCACGAAAGGACACAATTTGATCAGACGCTTAAGATAAGTGTTGCCTGGTGGAGTTTAAACGTTAATTTTGATTGCTGACATAATAACAGTAACAATTTTGAAAATAGAAAGAGGTATTTTTATTGTTTGAATTTCATTTGGATAATTCCTGAACTTTAACATTAACGGTATAGACTTCGGGATTAATTTGGTACTAACTTTGTTTCGGTTTGATATTTTCTGCTCTCCGAGGGAGGGAAGCTTTATGTAAGAAGATTTTATTAAATTTGCTGCTATACGGTTACATTTTTTAGTGCATATAAAATGCGGGTTATGCATCAAAGAAACATTTTAAAGAACGACTACATGCTTGCAAAGGTACAATATTGCTAGTTTAACGGATTATATCTAAATATCCCCCGATGGAAACTATCCAAAAAATAGACATTTAAAATGTTTTAGAGTAAACGAGTATGTTGTTTATAAATAATAATAATAAGAGTAAACATCTACAATGGTATCAACATGTTTAACTTGCTGAATAAATTGGATTTATAGAAAAATAATATTTAATTAAATGAATAAAAAGTCAAGTAACTGCATTGACAAACCATCAAGTGTTCACTTACCTTATTATAGTTTTGTGCACAAAGTCCATCCTGACTTCTATATTTCATTTATATAATGCATTTTACAAAAAATATGATTAATAGAATAATAAAATAATGGGATTTGTGAGTTATGAGGAATTTATCATTACCGTCATATAACATGTAGTAAAGTTCAATAGGCAAAGTTTGTTTACCTTTATTTATTCTGTTTAAATCTAGACATAATTAGTAAGGATCATTTATGAAATGATTTTGTTATATGTCTTGTACGCAAACAAACAGAATACTAATCTTTTGCATACTTTCAGCCCGGAAATGGTTGTGCTCATGTGAATCTTTTGAAGGCAGTGATATTGAAAGCGAGTTTATAATTTGATAAATAACAATGGAACAGTATTGTAATTACACAAATGTGCTGCTCTTCTGTGTTTCTAAAGTTATGGTGTATTTATTTTTGAGATAATTTCTCTTATCGGTGCCACTTCATTCTCTCAATTTTAGGCTAGGTTGTGTACTAAAATTTTATTAAGACACACACCACCTATTCTTAGCCCCCATACCTATCCACGTTAACTTTTTCACTTTCAAACATTTTTGGGAGGCGGGATCAATATACCGTTATTTACACATCAGACCATACTGGTTACCGGATTTTTGGATACACCATACCAGGTACTTCATATCTGAGAAACAGGCGATATATGCCCACAAGTTTAGAATTCATTCATACATTTTTTATATTGACACCTATGCGTAGTAACTGTTTTGTTTTAGATATGTACTACTTTCCAGTATGTTTTTTTTGACCGGGCCCGATTTGATGTTGTTACATTTTTCAAAGTCTATTCGAATTATTTTGCGAAGAATTGCGCTCAAACCGGTGCTAGGGGCCGTCTTAAACGTGCAGTGAGGTGAGAGTTTTATTTTTTGGTTTCGTGTTGAAGGTCTCACTGTGACTTTGAGATAAAGAACCACATTAAAAGCGCTGTTCCTTTGCTTTTTGTTTGTGTTTTGCTGTGCATGTACTGATTTTTTGTCATTCATAGATACCCCATATCCTTTGTTTTTCTATTGTCACCCCGCAAATTGATAATCTGTTTGAAAAATGTGTGGAACTTTTAAGTAAAGTATTTCTTTATATAAATATAACTAAATCACCATTTGTACTCAGGAATCATCAGTAGGCAGATGGTTAGAAAAACGCTTTTCAAAAACACCTGACGTATTAGTGCAGTAAGCAGTTTCAATGTTAAGCATTCTTTTATTTGGATGTCCGGCAAATAAACATCGCTTGCGCGTTAAACTGTTTCAATTATTTAAAATGGACGGGTATTTTTTTGCAAATATCTATTATTCTCAGCACTTGTTTGCTATAATATGTCCCCTCTTCTCTCTTGAGCATCTGGGTGCTCGAGAAATGTTCTGACAAAGTATTATAAAATAATAAAATGTAAAGGATACTGCTGAAACCTTTTGATCCCCACTTTATGACTGGAGAACTTGTACCAACATTCGGGGCAGAACGGTTTTATAAATATCCCTGGTCATCGAACCCTCAATTGTAAAATTTATTTTCGCTATAATTGCCTTGTAACATTTCTTTTAAAAGTTAATTTGCATGTAAGTAGATAAAAAAAGAAGTTATGTAAACGATTTTTAGAAACTGAGAACAAAATTAATGTCACAATCGGCGAAACCCGTATCTAGATGATTAAAAGAATATTTGAGGATGGTTCAGCAACATAGTTTCCTATAGCTAGCAGCACAGAAAAGAGACACCTATCAACATTCATTTTTGATAATTCATGTTTTTTATTTATGTATTATTCTGTAAAGCTCGTCAAGATACCAGGCTTACAATTTGGTACGCCGAACGCGCGTTTCGTCTTCATAACAGCATAAGAATCTTCAGATTGGTATGTATTAATCTTCAGATTGATATCTATTAATCTTCAGATTGATATGTATTCATCTTCAAAAAATTTTATTTTTGATATTTTACGCACACTCAAAATTTGATAAACCAATTATTACATACAATACAGTTTCGGTCAACAAAATGTATCACAGTCATGTAACATTCTTCAGATTTTCAGGAGTATTATTCTTTATGATATAATTATTTTATTTTAAGAACTTTACATGTTTGCTTGAGGGCTTCACGTTCTTGCGAAAAAAGTCTTATTTTAAAATCTTGTCACGATTATTTAGATATGAGCTACACCCTTACCTTTCCCTTGACCTCATGTTTGTTAACTACATGTATGATTTAAGTTAATGAAAAATTACATCTAACATTTGTTTCTGGCATTTTGTGCTGCAGAATATTCATTTTCATCCTGTCTTGTGAAAAGTTATTCATTTTCAGTTCTAACCCGGCCAAGTTATTTATCATCCTCTTGCCGCCTTCCAGAGAATAAAATTGCAATATCGTAAGTTTCAAAACAGAGAAGGTGTGTTTGAAAACGAAAGAAGCACGTGTTGCTTTAACTGTTAATGCAATTGCAAGTCTAACATGAATTTATCATTTCATTTGACACAATATCAAAGTCTTATTCGTGAAAAGGTACTACAAAAAAGAGATATCGGGCGAATATACCCTGCTTCCCCATTACCCCTCAATCCATTCCTGTTTATTTAGACCAAACCTATCTAATTAAATTAGATCTCTTACTTCGTTCTACTCATATGACGCAGGCTACGATAGACCGATATTCAAATTAGATTAAGACCAAACAAAAAGACTTAAAAATAAAAAAGGTTGATTTTTTTCTTTTATCTGTGACTATTTTTATTTGGTTACCACACAATTATAGTCTGCCGTAATAGTAGTTTGGATGTTTAACATCCTACAAAAGAACTACATATTCTAAGTCCGCGATCTGTTTGCAGAATTTGTTTTTACTGAATTATATTTTAGGCACTGACCGATTTTTGTTTAGGAGGTATGGTTTTTCTCTCGTGACAAACTTTTTTTCCCCTGACTTAAGGATGTTCGCTCCACTTGTTTTTGAACTTTTGCTAGATATTCGGAATCCTCTGGTTTTATCCATGTAGTGCCATTAAAAATATTGCCCACTAACCCCTACTTTTCTTTCCATAATTTGATTACATACATTTTAAAATTTCATCTTTGAAATTCTTATAAAATCCTTGTTCTTTTTTCATTGTTTTTGAAAGAAAAAAGATGCCATATATAAATGTACGAAAAATCTAGAGAGAATTATTTCCCGCCAAATTTTCAATGGCTTATATCTCGAAAACAAGCACACGGACCCTTCATTTTTTTCTGCTTTTTTAGTTTCTTTATTCATATACTATCAATTTATAACAGTCTTTTAAAAAGCTTCTTATTTTGAAACAGAGTAGCGAACAAAAAAATCAAGCTATTTCTCAATAACATACAGTAACTAGAAAATTATTACGAAATGCAATGATTATTTCATTTCCCCCTAATTTTAAATGCAAACAAAGTATTTTGTTCACTTTCCTTCTAAACAAGGAATTATTTAGATTATATATTCAAGAAATTTTAAATTAAACAATACAATTGTATATAAGAAAAAACTCCCCCACAAAAGATGAATGGTCGGTGTTTTATTGAACTTTTGAAATTTCGCCCTTACAACAAATAAAACAGCTGTTAGTAGTTTAAAGACATATGAATATATTTAGGATGATAAGGTTAAAGTAACAATTTTTCCTTTCAATTTTATGATATTGTTTGATATGTATTTTATTTCGCATATTTGTAAGCGTTGATATGTACACCATATCACCCTTGTTATTATCTATATAGGTATTCATATCATCTTTACATTACAAGACGTCGTACAGAAAACAAGTTGTTATAAATTTTGCAATTCGCCGTACAACGCCCTGCAATTCGCCGTACTGAAAACAATAACTGTTTTGGTCCATATTCTTTAGAAAACATCCTTTTGATAGCGAATTTCAGTGATTATGAAGTCACACTATCATAATCTAAAAGTTTGACAGGAAAAAAATGAGAAACAGTTGAATATCTGGCAGGCGGGACGTCGGTAGCGATCGACCTCGAAATTTTCTGGTACCAAGTGCACAGTTTTGAAGTATAACACAAAACCTTGTCTTTGTTCGCCTCTTGTTGGCATAAAAAAAAATTAAGCCACTATCTATCAGAAAATCGTTTCGTAAGCGGTAACCTCATCAAAAAGGTAGAAAGGGTTTAGATTAAAGTATTTCTTACCTTGTTTATTTTATTCTCCTTTCTCTCCGCTTCGTTGGTACCCAATTTCCGGTGGCGATGATACACAATGATACTTGTTGTACATGAATATATTATTTCAGCATGTTCTAGTGTTTTTGTTTTGTGGGTCTTGTATTGTATAAAAAATCAAAATGTGTGGTATTTCTAAGCACCGGAAATAAAGTTGGTTTTTCATCTATTTTTCAATTAGTTTCATAAAAGAAAAAAAAAGTTAAATACAATTAATATCTTTTAAACATTTTAATGATTGTTTAAAAGAAAATCTTAAAATAAAAGAAAGTACAAATACAAGGTAAAAAATAATTCAACAATAATTTTATAACTTATAAAATTATTATTGTGACTTTACTTTCTGTGACTTTTCCTCCTACATTCATCAATAAGAAGTTAGGATAGAAGGTCACAAGAACAAATTAAAGGACAAGAAGTAACAAATTAGTTTTCAGATAATTTTTTGGCAAAGATCTAAAAAAAAAAAGAACTTCTTAAACTTTTACATATTGAATATATTTGTAGTAAAACATCAATAATTATACATTTTTGCTATGAAAACAAAATATCCAAAGGACTTATTGACTTGCCTTATGGCACCAAGAAATATATATCCTTTGTAGGGTTCAAATTTTATGTAATCTCTATTCAAAAATGCTAATATAAAAAATAAGGAGATGTGGTATAACTGCCAATGAAACAACTATCTACCAGAGTTCAAATGACATAGATAAATCAATTATAGGTCACCGTACAGCCTTCAACAACGAGAAAAACCCATATCGTATAGTAAGATATTATAAAAGGCCCCGACATGAAATATGTGAAACATTTCAAACGAGAAAAGTAACAACCTTATCTATACAATACAATTTACGAAAAACAAATATGGCTGACACGAACCAACGACAAACAAACTAATTAATTTTGAATTTCTGTCCTGACAATTTTATTACTTTAAAATTTTATGAACTACAATAAATTCTTCTATGTGGAAGTATTTGGTTTATATTAGAACGTACAATTTGTTGTAATTTTACTGTAGACAATGATAGAAGAAAACTAAGAGTTTCATTGTATATCACCAGAAAGTTGAAAAAGGAGAAAAATACAGTCACGGCTGTTTCTCATATTGCGAGATAAGATGAAATTGTTTTTGTTTGAAACATTTTTATTTTTATAATTTATCCATAGCAGAGCCCTCTACATTCTCTGCTATGGATAAATTGATTCCCTGTAAGAATAAATTTTAATAAGTTTAGCCCAATCATATCTTTATGGTCCTGTCCCCAACCTGGAACTTTGTCAGTGGTAATCAGTGTTATCATTTGCCATGTTTTAATGTTTCTATTCTTATTTCGTGAATTTAGTGATGATGGTAGTTGTGTCAATGTCTCTATTTAAGCTATTAGTGTTTTTTTAAAATGACTACATAAGCAATTTTGTGTTGTTGGATTGCGGTCTCATTGATTTATACCTTTATCTCCTGTTATTCATATTTATTTCCAAATAATGCTGGTGACATACATTTTGTCAGAGGTTTTGATAGGAATTTTTATACAGGCCAAGGCAAATCATGTATTTGAAATCCTTCCATGACACAATAATGCCTTTAATACATATAGTTTTTTAATCATGAAGTCAGCATTTAAAAGGATATTTATTTCAATATAACAATTGAATAAAATTCACGGTAAACGAAAGAATCAAAGTGTACATAAATATTGCAAAACAACACGCACACGTACGCCCACAACTTAATTTAAAAACGTACTAATCATTGCTTCATATTTTACTGGATAATCAGAGTTCTATGGAAGTTGCATGTTGAGTGCAACTTTCGATACGAAACCATATTGATATCTTGTAGAAAACCTACTTACTGCAATAATATAACATACATCCTGTATTTTCAACAAATTTCAATTTTTCTAGGAGAAAAACTTTCAAAAGAAAAAAATGTTCCGATCGTAAAATATATGTTCCCATGGGAAGAACAATTGTTCCCGTAGGAAGAAAAAATGCTCCCATAGGAAGAATAAATGTTCCCATGGGAGGACAAATTGTTCCCATAGGAAAAGGTAAATTCCCATGGGAACTTTTTGTATTCTTGTTTTTCCATGGGAACTTTAAAATTCCCAAGGGAAACGTCTTTCTCAGATGGGAACTTTAAATTTCCTAGATGAACTTCTAATATTCCCATGGGAATTTTTAAATTTCCCATGGGAAATGTACTTTTAATCAGCTGTAGTGACAACAGTGACATCGTGGGACATAAGGGAAATTTTTTTTTTAAATATCTATCACTTGGCAAAAAAACCATTTTTTTATATTGTAAAACAACAAAATCAGATTTGCCAATTCTGGTGTGGCAAATTTGTCCCACACAGTGTTAATTACTAACCTGCAGTTTGATTACAGGTCTTGCAATGCGAGGTTATTTGTGTAAATTGTTTCATGAAAAAGGTATAGTAATACGGAAATATTTCAAAGTTTGCAAAATTTGTGTTTGTTTTCAGGCTCGGATTTGTGAAGCTGTATACTGACACCTTTACGAAAAGGATCTGTCTTTGACGTTTTAAGGTGTAGAATAGCATAAGAATCGAGAATCTCAACATCCGTTACACTTAGATTTACAGAAAAATTAAAATGTTTTGAAACTGTAAATTTACCACATCTAAGAAATCCAAAAATGCTACTGTACAAACCGTTTCTAACATACAATCAGTAAAGGTAGAGAAAACACCTGTTCTAAGAGAATTGCAAATTCTCTCAAGTACCTGAAAAGTAATAGGAAGACGTGGTTTTGGATTATGCTCTCCTTGTATACGTTTGACGGCGCGCATTACCATATTGAGTCTATGGAGTGTTGATTCATTTGTATAATCAAACGGATGGTCACAGTTACTTTGGATATTATAAAACCGAATTCCACATAAATACAATTTAATAGTTGTATGTAAAAGTCTCAAGTTTTTGTAACAATGTGCGACAAAATAAATCAAAATATCCTCAGAAATCGGAGGCATGGGTTTACCTAACCAGACAACCCCGTTGCTAGCAAGAAATGCAGTATAAGCCCGATATCCAACTTTATAAGTCTGAGATGTTCTAGTTGATAACACATGTCGCCATAAATCCGACACTGTAGACTTTAATGCCACATTACTCGTGAGACTGGCGGGCACTTGTGAGGTACTTTGTCTGCTAAAGGTGCAAGGATCTTGAAACGCTCTAGCTGTAAAAGAGAAAGAGAGTCACTGATATTATTCTGAACTCCAGGAACTTGTTCGGCGCGAAAACAAAAACTATTTTTACAGGCATACAAAGTAAGAGTTCTCATAAGTTTCATTATCAACAATCATCTGGAACGACCTTTATTAACAATATGTACGGTGGCTTCATTGTCACATCGAAATAAGATTCTTTTAGTAGTCCATGAATGACCCAATAAGATGGCTGCAACGACTATAGGATAGAGTTCTAGAAAAGCCATGAAATATTTCTTTTCACATGGAGAATATAAATCATCCCGCCAAGGAGAGCAAAACCATTTCCCCTTGAAATAACCACCACAACCAATGGTAGAAGCCGCATCTGTATATAATTCTATATCCCTAACACTAGTATAGTCAGAATCATAAAACATGTTAATGCCATTCCAGTTTACCAAAAACGAATACCAAAAACGAAAATCGGTACGACATTCATCGGTCAAATAGATTTTGTCTTTGAGATCCTTGACAGTTGTTGATAAAGATATTAGGTATGAAACAAATGAACGACCCGGAATTTTAACCCGCATGGCAAAATTTATAAATGCCCTAACAATTGTAGAAGCTCACATTTAGTACAAGATTGTCTGTTTAAAAACTTCTTGATAAATTCACTGATGCGACTTGTTTTATCTAAAGGCAAGCGGGTCTCCATCTTTTCCGTATCAAGTGTAATACCCAAATATTCAATAACTGTACAAGGACCAACAACCTTGTGTTTAGCCAGTGGAATATTAAGTCTTTTAAAAAGAGTAGTCATTAATGCCATAGTTCTCTCTGCGCAAGAATCGGATTTATCTATAGTCAAGAAATCGTCTAAAAGGTGAAATGTATATTCAATTTTGTAGATATTAGTAGCAATCCAACAAATTGCTCTGGATAAGTTATCGAATAATTGGCGAGCTCCTACAACCAAATGCTAGTCTTTTAAAGAAATAGTATTCTTTACACCATTTAATGCAAAATAAATGCCACTGGTCCTTTCTAATACCTAATTGTTTGAAAGCGGACTCTATATCGAATTTTGAGCACAATGAAAAACGACCTAATGTTCGTATACCTTTGATCGCATCGACTATTCTGACAAACGTCATTGAACAATCTTCTTTACTGATCAAGTCATTAATACTACAATTATCATCATCGTCAAGTGGGGCTGATAAATCCAATATAAGCCGCTTTTTCCCGGAGTACTTCCCCTCAGCAAGTCCCAAAGGGCTGACTCGATAATAGTTAAACGGTGGAATTTTATACGGACCTGACAAGAAACCTTTTTCACATTCTTTGTCAATAAGCTAGCGCTCCCGCATGGATAAAGATTGAGAGCGAGCTGAAAAGTTATTCTTACATTCAAGTGTCGGTATATCAGTACATTTAAGCATAGTGTCAAACCCCTCGTTTATCCCACTACAAAGATAATTTACAAAATTTATATCCGGATGTGTTTGCAATAAATCACGTAACAAGTTAACATTGATCGGTGAATTTTCGATAACGGGAATTGTTACTAGTCATTTTTTAATTTCGTTGATTGTTGTCGACCCTCTAGAAAATTTGTTCTTTTGAGTATCTTTGTAGGCAGTTAAAGGCGGAATTAAAAGCGAAACAAGAACTGCAAATATGAGTCAAAGAACAACCCGGTCTGGCACAACCCCTTGTGGTGTTATAGTTATTGCTGATCTCTTTCCCATCGTGCAAAACTCGTGTTCTGCCCCTCCTATCAACGCGATCGGAAGATGGTCTATTCTTCGGATAAGTCTTGATACGTTCCACTGATTGAGAAGAAAGATCGATAGCGTAACAAAGTCTACAAACTTCTGGCCTTGCATGCGGGGCTAAAAGCGTAAGAATGTCATTGTCTTTTACTCCCTAGTCAGATTTAACTTTGAAATCGCGAAGTGCAGTTGCAGCTTTGGCGGCAAAAAGCTTATGATATACATAAAATTTCTCACCGTAGCTAGATTCAATCTGTAAAATGTTAGCTAGGTAACAATCTAATTCTTCGCTGCGTTGAGGAAAAACTCTACACATGACGCGCTTGTATTTGCCAAAAGCGCATACGAACTCTTTAATAGTGAGCGATCTATGAAGCCGGATATCCTTTTTCCTGGCAAATTAATTTCTAGACCACTGCTAGTAAGTAAAGTACTAGCTGCCTGAACGGATTCGTAATCTTTCATAAGTAATCCGGCTAAATTAACGTCCCTACCTTCAATTGTTTGCTTTTTAATCGCTGGTGAAATGATATCTAAAAAGGGAACAGACGATGATGGCACTCCGTTAATAGTAGCTGTAGGTGTGTTAAGGGTGGGATTTATCCCGCAATCGCTTTCACTAGTACCATTTGTATAATGTAAACACATGATCATCTGCTGTGTGCACTTGATGAAACTATTTCGTCTTGTATCTTGTATATTCCCAGAAAACTCCGCTGATAAAGGAGTATTAGAATTATTCCTGTTGGTGTTAGAATTCATAGAATCCCTTGGTCATTTTACAACTTCTGTTAAATTTCCTATCAGATGTGGAAGTTCATTAGACGAATGACTGGTCAGAGTTTGTAAAGTTGGCGAGCCTTCCTGGTCTTCATTTGACAATTGTTCAGGTTCGGAAACCGATTTGAGAACAAATGGCACAACATATTACAGTGAATGTCAAATTGTTAATCCGTTAGTATATTATAACTTCAGATTTTTAAAAACATATGATCGATCACGAATGAAGGAGATTTTTTTTTTCATTTTTCTCTTCTTTTAGTTCTCGCTTTTTATTTTTCTCCAGAAAATTAATAAGACCTACGAAGAGCGTGCAATTTTTTAGATTTCGTTCATTATTTTGTACATAAATCAGGCCGTTAGTTTTCTCGTTTGAACTGTTTTACATTTGTCATTTCGGGGCCTTTTATAGCTGACTATGCGGTATGGGTTTTGCTCATTGTTGAAGGCCGTACGGTGACCTATAGTTGTTAATTTCGATATGTCATTTGGTCTCTTGTGGAGAGATGTCTCATTGGCAATCATATCAAATCTTATTTTTATAAGTATGTTTGCGCTAATTTCCCAAAATTGATTGTTTGTGTGTTATTTCTTTTATTTTTTGCATGACACCCAGAAGGTATAGAACCACCAAATCGGGCCCGGTCACAAAGAACATACAAGAAAATAGTACATATTTTAATAAAAATAGTTCTTACGCATAGCTGTAACTTTGTCAAAAAGTAAAAACAAATGGGTAATTTTGGTATCAAATGAAAGCTCCACGTCTTGGGATCACTGTAGAACCATTGATGAAAGTTTGTCATGAGTAATAAAATAAATATATGAAATTATGATAGGGGCATATTTGCCCTGTTGCTCAAATCAGAAGTAACTGTTTTATACTACCCAATTTTCGGGAACCAGTGCGCTCTAATATGCAATTAAAGATATATTGAATTTTTCAGCACAGTCAAGTCGTCCGGTTAAGTTTTAGTTTTGCTATGAAATGACTGCCACTTTATTTAAACTTGAGACAAAATAATTATAAATGCTTAAAATTGAATAATTTAACATAGAAAGCAATGGGGCTATGTGTATCAGTGGTTTTAATACCAGAAAACACGTTTGAAGCAAGTGCGTGTCTACGTTTCTGTGAAATTCTTTCTTTCTTCACTAAGAAAATAACAAAAAAGCAAGTGTTTAAGAAGACTAGACACATATGCAATATCTTTACCATGTTTATGATGTGATTTTCATACACAATGACTTTAATAACCATGACATATTTGCCACTGGACGTTAAGCAGAAAACAATCAAATTGATCTGCTATCTTTAAATCAAAGCAACACTGGCTGTGCTATCAGACTAGTAGATAAAAAAAATTCAGTCATCAGTACACACGGAAAATTAAGTGCTGCGTGAATTGAAGTGAGAAGTAAGGTATACGTCAATGAGACATCAACCTAACTACAGCAATAACCATAGGACATCTAGAAGGAGACGTTTAGTCTTCAACAATCGACAGGTGTCCTCAAAATATGTCTTATAAGTGCTATCAGATTTGTATATAATTTTTTTTTCAGCCAGCAGTGAACACGGATAATGAAGTGTGAAATAAAGGGAGAATCAGGTGTGGGTTATACGTCAATGAAACAGCAGCCCAACGACAGAAATAAACATCTGGATGCAGACATATAGTCTTCGACAAATAGACCTGTGACTACACAATATGTCTCGCTCTTAATTGTCTCAATTCAATGAAATGTATATATATAAATTCAACAGAATCAATGAAAGATCTGCTATTAACACTCAATTCTCTAAATAAAGGGGCGTTATGGACTTTAGTGGAAATTTGTTGTGGACTTTAGCGGTGTTTTGGACTTTAGATGAATTGTGGATTTTAACGGTGCCACAGTGCATGTCCCAAATTAGGAGCATTTAGTTCAGTGATTGTCGTTGGTTCATGTCTGTCATACTTGTTCTTCATTAATTGTTTTGTTATAGACTAGGCCTGTAATTTTCTCAATTAAACTGTTTCACATGTTTTATGTCGTGGCCTTTTATAGCAGACAATACGGTATAGGTTTTTTTGTATTGTTGATGGCCGTACGGTTGCCTATAATTGCTTACATCCACTGAATTTGAACTTTGGTGGATAGTTGTCTCATTGGCAATCATACCACATCTCCTTATTTTTATGTCAAATGCACATTTATGTTCTGAATGTAATGTACAGTTCATGAAATTTGCTCTAAAAATGGCAATGAAGGTTATTGAATATTTGTTTTATATTTTTTTTGTTCCAATAAACAAGGAATTTAAACTTAGCAAACACATGCAACTAAACGTACAGAAAAAAAAACAGAACATATGCTTGACAGATTGAACACAATTTTGGAGGAGACAAACATTGACTGTAATGTTTTGATACAGATTTTGCATGTTAATCGCAGAGAGAGAGACCCAAAAATATAATGGCCATTGTTCATGAACGGACTGAAAAGGATATTGCCTGGCTACGAAACAGATTTTTCCTCACGTCTTACACAAGAAATCAATTTGAGGTGGCGTACTCACTTTTTGGCACCTTATAATAAACTTTTTGTTTCTTCGACATTCGGTAAAATCAGATTCAATATGCGAAGGAAACTTTTTTTTAAAGTGGATGCTGTTGCATAAAAAAAAGAGAAGCAGAGCATGAAAACGGTTGATTGGTAAATGTGCAATTATAGTAATCCAAACTTACAATCATGGTAGTTTGTGAAAATAAATGATTTGTACTATAGTATTGTGCTTAACATTTTAATATTTATGTTTATTAAGATGTTTAAATATAATTGTATAGGATAAGTTACATAGTCTCATCATTCCAGTTATTATGTATAATCCCTGACATTTTCTAGTGATTATGCATAATTCCTGAAAATTTTGGTGATTATATATACTCACTTATCCCTAAAAAATGTCAGGGATTATATCCCTAAAAAATGTCAGGGATTATATCCCTAATTATACACATTTACTGTAAAATAAACACTTTTGTTAAAGACCTGTTTTGACCTCTGGATGTCTTTAAGTTTTTTGTTTGGTTGGTTTGATTTCTCATTGATGTTTACACCACAGTTCCTTTTGTATCAAATCAAATCGTATGCATGTTATTTCTTTATTATAAATGTTTCTTTTTATTCAAACTATTACATGTAACTTGTATTTCTTTCAGTTTTACTTCTCTTTCAGTTTTACGAATCTTGAACTCTTTTATTTTCCTGCTCCTTGTCTTTTCTAAAATGATATCAAACATGTTTTGTTTTATTAAAACCCTAATTTTCTTCCAATAAAGAAAATCTGAAATAAACTAATAAAAGTATGTAATTATGCTAAAATAATTTTTTAAAAACCACCATTTTCGCAAATCCAATAAACTATAAAAAGTAATCAATTTGTCCCAAATCAAAAATAAAAAACCAATAAATTAATGATATCTAATGGGGACAGTAATGATCCTCTTACCAAACAGTGGTGAAAATGTAACTAACAGTAATTCAGCAATACGCACAGTTATATATGCAATACGATGATTTCTCCTTATAGAGCTTTCTTACAATTTGACGAAAGGTACATACGCTTGACGAATCATACAAAAAACCCGTTTGAGGGATCGTTTATTTTGACTTTTGATTTCTTTTTATGTAATATTAATCAAGGATGTATATGGCGTTTTGCCTCAATGTTTGGGCATCAAGGGCCATTCACTGCATGCAACGACATATGTCTACCTTAAATTTTATGCGACATAATTATTTTGTGACGTACGATGTAAAACAAAAAATCCAGGGTGAAGGAGGCAACTCAACAAAATTTGCTCTAAACATAGACTCGTCAAAAACAAAAATACTCCTTAAAAAATGTTCTCAACATTGGTCTATTATATACACAATTAAGCCAGTTTAACCGCAACACCCAAGTTTTGTTCAGTATAACTTGCTGTTTAATTGTTTTTTGTTTTGTTTTGGACCATTTTAGGTTTTTTTATCCAGTGTGGACTATATAACGTTCATATTCTATTTGCATTGATGTAGATGATCAGCTATATGTTGGTTGGTTATATCTCAGCTGCGTGTGAGGGTGTGTGTGTTTGTGTGTTAATTGTTCCCTTGGAATTGACACTGTATTTCACATTTTCGCTCATGTTCTGTAAAATGCTAAATGCACCACTGATTGGTCCACAATTAAAAAATGATTTTAAACCATTTATTCATGGGATCGCAAGTGTTGCAATATTTTCTGTTTATGCTTTACCCTTTATATAAATAGGAAAAAATCATCACAAAATCTTTTTTTTTTCCTTCTCGCAGATTTTTTTTACAAATTTTTCCATTCATTGTAGTTTCTTTGTCTTGTACATGTAAATGTCAATGATGCACGTTGACAATTTGTTGATGGCGTACTCATTATTAAATAAAAAAATAATTGTGAATATTGTCGTTAAATTTAGAGTATCAAACTGCCAGAATTTCATTAAAATGTTTATAGTTTAAACATGTAAAAAAACGCATGCTTGAACAAATCCTGCGCAAATGTGTGTAATCGTGGTTAACCTTAGCAACTTATCGGACGTAAGTGTATAGTTTATACTATTTTTCTTTATTTCCAGATATTAAATGCATATCTTACTTTCGATATGCTTAACTTTTTAAAGATACATTTCATTCAGGAAAGAATGCCATTTTATCCGATAAAACACAGACACTCAATGTTATTGTGGGAATGTTAAACATACTCCCTTTAAGTTCGTTCGTATCTTTCGTCAAAATGTAAGAAAGCTCTTTTAATGCCGGTCACCTGATGATGTAAATCAAATATTTGAGAGTGGATTATAAAGAGGTCTTTTTTAAACTTATTTCATGCAATTTTTAAAAAGGGTGGTGAAGGAGTCATTGATTTAGTATTAAAAATAAAGTTCAAACATATATTGGTGTCCTTCAGCTGTTTTCTGATCTTTGGTCGGGTTGTTGTCTCTCTGACACATTCCCTGCTTCCATTCTCAATTTTAAATATAGAAGACATAACAATAATGTTAATAAATTACTTACCATGCAACTATTGCATTTACAATGTGAATTATTGCAAGATCCGATGGCGGCACAACCATTTAGCATACCTAAACAACAACCTTTACATCCGTTATCATCGAGGTTTCCATTAGAACAGAATGTGCTTGTACATGTCGAATGGGGTTCTTGTATGGCTAACAAATAAAATGTATGAATTGCAATTAAAAATATCAACGGCTTACACCATTTAAGACTCAGAAAATGTGGTTAACTAAATGAAAAAATGCTACTATCTGCAAACTGCAAAGTACAAATAGAGAGAGAAATATCAAGTACAACAAACAGACAAGTCAATGGATAAAATAAAATTAGTGCAATATGAATGCACATTCTGTAGTGAGGCTGAAGCATTGTACGTGCACAGAAACTTACCCATTTGTTTTCAGTCCACGCCATATGTTAAGTATAACACACAATATAAATCTTCACTTAATGACCATGCGCAAAACTCGTGTCGTATTAGCTATTAAAGGTCTCAGGATAACAAAATCTGAGCCAATTTAAAAGTAAAGAAAAAACTGCCTGATTTCAGTTAACAACATTAAACGATAAACAAATATAACAGACAGTAACCAGCGACAACAACCGGACTACATGCCTCTTGCTTTATACAAGCACATACAGAATGTGGCGGGGTTCAATATTTTCATAAAGATCTAGAACTAAACGTAATAAAAACAGGAGTAAATGTATCAGAAAAACGGATAAATAAATTTTATATTTGACGAAGGTTTTCAATGCATGTAATTGTTTAACCAACGCTGTTTAATTTAGCATCATTGGGACATTCCAATAAATGGGTATATCGTTTATTTTGATGTTATATTGTCAAATTTTGAAAATCATCGGAAACAAAACTAATTCACAGTGTTCCTTATTTATTCTTTTATCATTTAACTATTCTTTTAGTGTTTAATGTCTATAGCTGTTATAAACAATAACCACATTATGTGTTAATGAAATTAGGATCCACTTTCTCTCGAAAGTAAGCACGGTGTAACATTGTAAATTCTTTTTTTTTTGTGATTTTGCAGTAATATAAAAAAAAATTATTTCTACAAAAAAGAAGGAAACCTAGATACAAATGTAAATTTTTGTCATGAAAATTCATACTTTATAAAGAACCATACCGATATCCACAACAAGTACATCGAAGATGATATATGCAAAATTGCTTGGCGTTTTTTACCGATTACATATTTGCTGAGTTTCATGTATTGATATCTCAGCACACAGTCGATATTCCAATGAGTATGAATTGTGCACCACTGCTGACTGATTTATTCCTGTACTCATATAAAGCAGACTTCATACAGAAAATTTTTAAAGACAAAAAGAAAAAAAACATCATGCAAAATTCTTTTGTTTCACTTTCAAATATATTTGGGATGTCCTATTTCTCAATTATCCATATTTCAATAGATGCTTGCATCTCATATATTCCAGTGGATATTAGAACTACAAGGTCTGCTTAAAATTTTGATGTTTTCCTCGATATTGACACAAATGGCGACTTCACATTAGAAATAATGACACACGTGTTGATTCCAACCTTCCAATTGTCAACTTCCAAGCAGTAATATACTATTATCTAAATCGTATTATGTTTAAATATATATATTAATCACGCACATGTACGTGCATGGTCTACAGACTTATTTAGCAGTGGCATGTTCGGTACACAACAACTGCTCCAACAAGGTTATAAGGAAGAATGACTGATACACACACTTTTTACGATCATGGTCAAGAATGTGTTGACCCATATGATATATATGTATTTACTCTCTCTAGCGACATGTTTTCGTAGTTTTAGATTCTTAGATACCAGAATTGTTGTCTAATCTATTGTTTTACAGGTCGTGTCCTATTCCTAAATGTTACATTTTAATTGAGTGTGGATTTGTATGGCGGGGATGCTTGCATAGCAGAAGACGCTAATCTTGTCGATGCGCCCGTTCTCACTACATTTGGAGTTCGTGGGATTCCATCAGTCTTTGTTTGTTACTTTTATTATGTGTTCTTCGTCAATTTATGAGAATCTAATATCGGCTAATTACTGTTGGTTAAGGTGGCTGGGGTGTCATCCTTTATCTTGGATTTTGAAGTAGCAGATAACAATTGGTCTAGATCTTTAATGAAATGTGCAAATTTTGAGAGTAGTAATACTATGTAATTCATGTGTAAGACTTTTCATGTTAATATAGAACATTACAATGTATGTGTTTTATCATATTTACGGCTGTATTTTCTAAAAACACAATATTTTTGTTTGATTAATTTTTTTCAACTTTGCCACATAAGGGAAAATAATTCAGATAGTAGGGGAGATACTTCAGATACAGTAATTTTTATAATAGAAAGTGTTGTGAATTTACCTATTTTAATATGTAGCAAGAAAACAAGTCCATTATTTTCTTTTTCTTATCTGAAAGCATGTTATAAGAGCTATCTTCTCACATTTTATCTCAAAATTCTATGGTGTAGTATTCTTTTTATCACACAAAATTGAATTTTCAAAGCATAATCTATATAAAATCTGACAATTTTGCACAACCTGTAGCGTGAAAAAAAGTCCGGTGACCCATACTTTTTATTATATTTTGGAAAAAAGCATAATAAAAACTACATCCCCCATCCACCTTAAATTGTGTACGAAATGTCAAAATGAAAATGTTCACTTCGAACTGAGAAATGTCAATTTTAACTTAGAAATTTCAATTTGGAAGTAAGAAATCATTTGAAATTCAAGGAATATTTTGATAACATCAGGTCCGGAAATTTTACTTTTCTGGTAAGGTCGTGCATTTTGCCGAAATAGTAATAGATGAAATGACTTAACAGGCGTGCGGAATTTCCGTCATACATGTATGTATAAAAATGTTAAAAATTAACGATTATGCTCAATTTTTAAGAAAGTTAGAAGGGTCAATTGGATTGTATGTCCTAGTTGTTCATTGCTAACAAAACGATTATACGCTATAAAACCAGGTTTAATCCTCCATTTTTAAAATAAGGAAATAATACAAAGATATTTTTTATTGCATGCATTAATCATCAACCTGTAAGATTTCAATATTACTCGAACACTCAGTCTAGCAGACCATTTTTTCTATAACGTAGCCAATAGTCGAGATAAATCGTACAGGCAGCTTTAGGAAGAAAAATAATTAAACACTTGTTACCGGAGGGCGTGGTCCTTTCATAAGTAATATTTTGTCTGTATGACAATTCTGCATAATACAGAAATATAAATCAACAGTTTTGAAGATAAATTTAGTAATTTTTTCATTAATATCAATATACGAGTCGACCAGTGTATCGATGTGTTGGTGCTAAGAACAACTTCAAGTTCCGATGATGATATTGGTTATACCAACAAAACCGAGTGAATGGTTTCTTTTATATTTATTAGTCAATGTCGGAATCATAAATATATAATTTTAATCTGGTTAGTAAGTACCAAAAGTATATATCATATGGAATCTTTAAATGGATTTATTTTATTGTTTCTGTTATGGTTTAGGTAGGATGATCTGTTATGTCTTATCGTTTGTAGTCAAAATAATTATAAAATTGCCTTTCAATAACATTATTGACATGAAAATTGTTTGGACCAATATTGTGAAAATATTTGTATAAAGTTCCAGATTGCATGTTAGTTACGTAAGTGCGTCACTGTTTTTGATATCCTGTGGTGTTTTTCTTTGATGGATAATATGTTCGTTGTTGTTCAGTGGTTTGTATGTTGTGTCGACTATTATATTATTTGTTTGTGCATTTCTCTGTCATGAATGTTCTTGCGTGTGATTGTGCTGTATTTCTGTAACGTAGTGTTTTAGCGATATTTTTTAACATTGTCATATAAGCGGGAGGTTTGGCATGCCATGAAACCAGGTTCAACCCACCATTTTTTTCTTAAAATGTCCTGTACCAAGTCAGGAATATGGCAGTTGTTATCAAATAGTTCGTTTCTATGTGTGTTGGCGTTTGTTTTTTGTTGCACTTCGGTGTTCCAGTTGTTCATTTGTTTTCCTCTAATAGTTGATGTGTTTCCCTCGATTTTGGTTTGTAACCCGGATTTGTTTTCTCTAAATCGATTTATGACTTTTGAACACCGGTATACTACTGTTGCCGTTATTTAAAGAACTATATGTTCTTACCTACTGCAAAAACAATAAGAACAAAAAGTAGGACTGTATTATTCATGTTGAAGAGTTCCTGAAATATAAGGATTACAGTTATAAAATATATATTTTACTTTGCACGATCATGGTAATTGTAACAGTTATACAAAGCACTTGCAACACAGTAAATTAAGTTTCAATGAAAAATCCGAAAAATAGTTCAAATAAGAATCAGGAATTCAAAAGTCATTCAAATACCACGTTATGTATACTTAATTATAAGCCTCCTATCTTTTCAAAACGTTTTCACAACTACTGGGTCGATGCTACTGCTGGTTGACTATTTTCACAGAGAAAGTTAGCAGCCCAGTATCGCCCAGTTGAAGCTCTTGTATTGACCTGAAATATCATTGATGTGGTCATTTTCTAGAAATTAACTTTTCAAAACACAAATCAAAAACATTCGAAACACTGAGTTTTTCCTATCCCATACACAGACAGTCTTAGTTAGATGTGGCATCACTTTTAGGAATGTTTTGTTTCTCAATACTCTTTAATTTCGTAAATAATTTTAGCCTCCAAACTGTTTGATTCGAATGCAGCTTATAAATATTAAATAGACGAAATGCACATCTAATATACTAATTTATAATTACCATGGCTTTGTCAATTTATTTTCGACTTATGAGTTTGAATATCTCTTTGGTATCTTTCGTCTCTCTTTAAGAAGCCTTGTAACTTGAAAAGTGTTTGTGTCTGTTACAATGTTTTCCCGTCGTGTGTTTCAAATTTTATATCTGTTGAATAGTATTTTTCTCTTTGCTGTTTGAAAGGGTTTTCATTAAACGCAGAAATGAGATTTTTTAAAGATTTGTAAACACTTTTTCTTCATTTTTGTTACTATAAAACAACTTTAAAAAAAAATCTGACCGACCTTGCATTAATGTCAAAGACTTGTAATTTGTGTATGTCTTATTGTGTGTGTCATACTTACTTAAAATGTATTTAAAACTTTAAATATGAAAACCATAAAAGTATAACTTTCTGTTGATACACTATTTTTTTTGACACACTCCAGTTTGTTACACGTTTCATTTATTTTTTAACTCCCCGGGAGTTTCATCCGCTGATATAGAAAATTGCTTTTTTTTCCAACAAGTGTTATCGAAACTGATTTTTACAGTATAGTACATGTATAAACTATTATTATTTAATTGATATAATAGTTGTGTAACAAATTCATTGCTAAATGAAGTAAAAAAGGCACAAACACCTAATTTTACCTTTGTATTTTATGAAAAGGAAAAATCAGGAATGACTTTTTTATAAATACTTTTGTTCCTTTCACAAAGCTCTACATACAGAAAAATAAAAAAACAAACGATCATTTCCTAGCCATCGAATAATATTGTTTTTACAAAATCTGTAAAACGCACACTTGTAAACTAATGTTGATATGCAACAGTAATTTTGAATCTTTAAAAGACCGAACAATAAATTATTGAGTCACCTTCAGTCTTTAAGTCAATTTTCTGACTTATTGCAGTAATTTCAGTACTGTTTAGACAATTCGCTTGCAGTTAGTTCAGATCTGTTCAGTCTAAATTCAGACTGATCTGTATTTGGTATTTATCTGTACACATTAGCATCACACTGTAATGTCTGAAAAGCATCTGAATAGTACTGAATTGACTGCAAGCTAATTGTCTTATTACCCCATTGGATAAATCTAAAAATTGACAGAAAGACTAAACATGACTGAATCATTTATTGTTCAGACTTTTCAAATGATGTTGAGGTAAAAATGACATTTTAAGACTGAAATTCATTTACTAATACCATATCATAGAGTCCTTTATACAAGTTCCCGAAATAACAAAATCTGAAACAATTCAGACGAAAAAACTCCCTAATTTATGAGCAGAACCATAAACGAAAAACAAATATAACAGACACCAAACCCAACCACTGAATAACCAAGGTTTTGAATTGGGCATGCACATTTAGCGTACAGGTACAGTTAATCCTCCAAACAAAATAGTTGTATCGATGAAAGAGTTAAGTTAAAGTTTTAGGTAATATATAATAACAAAATTCTCGACTGAATAATTTACCAGTTATACATAGATAACGTTCATTGAAATCTAAAACGTCACTACAGAAAAAAACAAAGCGAGCGAGTTGGGAAATATACAAGTTAACAAGGTGCAAAATGAGCATCACCGTCTTATTTCTATGTTGTGTTTTGCGTACTGTTGTTTGTGTTTTGGTCGTTTTTCATTTTTTGCCATGACAATTTCAGTGAATGTTCAACTTTTGAGTTAGAATATCCATTTGGTATCTTTCGCCCGTCTTTTGTCGTCAACTTTCGTTTTGAGTTTTCTGTATGAATCTGAAATATCCAAATCGACGAATAGACATTTATCGTTAATATTATACTTATTTTAAGTTAGTTCCCTTGGGTAATTCTGAAGTATAATAATACAATTTTTGATTTTTCAAAGCAAAATTATCTTCAGGTAACGGTAAGATTTGTTACATTTATTGATTAAAGGAAAGTTAGACTGAATTTTGCCATAAACTGTGATGTGTATCCATACAGGAACACGTCTGTTGTAAAAGTGGCGCAAATGTTGCCCACAAACATGCTTACAACCTGTCGATAAAATTATTGCAAAAACGTACATAAATGTTTTCAAGGAGAAAAATGAAAGCTTTAATCATCACATAATAGTTCTAGTAAGTATATCTGGATATATACGTGTATGCATTACACAAAACAGCTTTTTAACAAACCAACAAATTGTTTTCATATTGTATTGACAACATTGCTTTCGAATGTCTTAGCAACGTTGTAATATTGTAATTATACAATAAAAAGTACTAGCGGTTTGTTTTTGAGCACTCCATATTGCATACACATACACATCAAGAGTTTTACTGAAGCCTGTTCATATAGTACTAAAAGCTCATGTCGAGAGTTGACCTCGGTGGCTGAGTGGTGTAAGTACTTTATCTATAGTATCACTGGCCCTGTCCATGTTGTTATAAGTTCTAACCTCGCATTTGGCAGACGTATTCGACTCCAATTTAAACTGACTAGAATGGCCGAAGATCGGTGGTTGTCTCAGAGCAGTCTTACTTCCTCCACGAAGTAGCCAATAGTGCTGAAATTGGCTTTAACACCAAATAATCAATCAATTCCTATCGAGAGTAATTTACGATAACAAGTCAAAACTGATGGAGTAATAAATATTCTGTGTACGATAGTAGTGTCCAATTGCCCTCGCCTTTGACCCTGAAACCATTTCTCTTTGATATTAATTAGAATTTAAACAAAATTGATATCTACAATATAAATTTCAGTATTGCCCAAGAATGGAGCCGTAATGGAATCCGTAATTCTGCTTAAACACTGCTAATTCAAATTTTTCCCATATTTAAAGATAAAATTATAAAATAAAGACAAGAAAAAAAGTTTCATCAAACTTGATCAAATTGAATACACCAAAACTAGTAAAACAATAGGTTCAATCCTTTTCGGTCCTTTTAAAAATTGTGTAATTTTAGACTGTTCACATCAATGACAGTCTAGATCGGAACGCATAAATAATTTAAGAGTATATCACACAAACAGTACAACGTATAGTTACATTTGGCTTTGAACTAGCTTTCAGTAACTGCGACTAACTTTAGATCGGTACCTAGTGTATTAAGTCTTTTCATTTTTTGTTTTTGTGTATTGTATCGATTTGATGAATTTTACAGTTGTCCTGTTGCACCTCTGTTCCGTGTTTGGGGCAGTTTAGAGCTCGCATACATGTTTACCCTACCACATTCTGTTAATGTCAGTTCCAAGTCAGGGTCCCATAATTCAGTGGTGGTTGTAGCTTGTTGTTTTTCATATTTCTTTTTCGTTTATTGTTTTTTACATAACACAAGTCATTCCATTTGTCGTTTGAATTGTTTAAATTTACATTACTGTAAACGAACTAATTCTTGCGAGCAATTTATTTTAGCGACTTTCGCGAGTAGAAAAATAACGCGAATATAAATCGTCGCGAATATGTAAAACTTGGATCTTTCCTAATTCAAATACAACAAGAAAATTTGAAAATCGCCATCTTTCATCGCCGCGAAGTGGGCTAGAAAGAGCGAAACGCGAAATAAAGTATCCGCGAAAATAAGTTGGTTTACAGTAATTTATGTCGGGTTTCTTTATAGCTGACTTTATGGTATGGGTTTCGCTGATTGTTGAAGGCTGTGTGGTTGATTATAATAACGTAAATGAACTTTATTCGTTTTCTAGAGGATAGCTGTCAAAATGACAATCATACCACATCTATTTATTATAAAAAGTATGAAAAAACTAGACTTCTGAATATTTGTCAGTGTAAATACGCATTTAACAAAATAGAATAGCATCATTCGACTTTATACAATTTACAAGCATCCACAGTATTTTCAAACTTGGTTTTTTAGTAAAGACAATAAATTCAACAGAAACACACCAACGTATTGTGTTGAAACCACGAAGAGACAACGACAACAACCAACGACCCTTCTCAAAGTGACTGGTTTAAAAATTTAAATTGGACAGATTTGAATCATAATTTTTAGCTAAATCAGAATGTTGGATTCGTCCTTTTTATTTGCACTAAGTAGTTTATGGATGTTAAAATCTAATAAATCGATTTCGAAGATACAAATCATGGTAACAAATTAAACAAACTCTTAGGGAATCGTATGACATCCAAAAGGAGCGAGACCGAGTTAGAGTCTCCATCTATGCATCCACACTCAGCCAAAATGTTTCAATCGAGAATATCAGATCAGACGCTTAAGAAAATTGTTGCCTGGTGGAGTTTAAACGTTCGTTTTGATTACTGACATAATAACAGTAACAATTTTAAAAATAAAGAAATAGGTTTTTTTATTGTTCGAATTTTATTTACTAGATAGTTTCTGAACCTTTAACATTAACGGTATAGACTTCTGGATTAATTTGATACTTACTTTGTTTCGGTTTGTTATTTTCTGCTCTTCGAGGGAGGAAAGCTTTATGTAAGAAGGTTTTATCAAATTTACTGCTATAAGGTATAAAGTTTTTAATACATATAAGACACATTTTAAAGACCGACTACATGCTTGATAAGGAATAATATTGTCAGTTTAACGGATTATATCTAAATATCCTCGGATGAAAACTATCAAACAAATAGGCTTTTAAAATGTTTTAGAGCGAACGAGTATGTTGTTTGAAATAATAATAAAAAGAGTAAACATCTACAATGGTATCAACATGTTTAACTTGCTGCATACATTGGATTGATAGAAAAATAATATTTAATTATATGAATAAAAAGTTAAATCACAGCATTGATAAGTTTGTTTACCTTTCTTTATTCTGTTTAAATCTAGACATAATTAGTAAGGATCATTAATGAAATGATTTTGTTATATGTCTTGTACGCAAACAAACAGAACACTAATCTTTTGCATACTTTCAGCCCTGAAATGTAATGCATGGTTGTGCTCATGTGAACCTTTTGAAGGCAGTTTAAACATTGTTCCGTATCAAGTTAGTTTAAAAAGTATACCAATAGGTAGTACAACATGTTTGGTATTTTTGTTTTGATCCGGGAAACTGGGATTGCTTTTGGCATTACCTTTTCGGGTTAAAACAACCGTACCGCGGCCTGACATGTGATTTCGACACTGAATTACGACTACGTTAGTCCCTGATTGTTTTGGTACTTTGTTGGTTATAGATATCACCTGTGTTTTTATCGGAAAGCCGTCAAGATGGCGACATGTAGAGAATTAATAATCTCAATTTAAAATCGGTGCTGATCTCTTATCTAGTGAAATGAAACGTTAATATTTATGAATTTGTGCTTTTTTATACATAATGAACATAATATCATTTTTTTTATTTTTTTTTTGCGAAGTTTCCCTTTACGATCAAAATGACCGTTTCAGATAAATTCATTTACTAGTGTTATCCACTGCGCTTAAAAGTAAAATAACAAAAATACCGAAGGTTTAAGAGTCGGAAAAGTCGGCCGAAGGACATTTTCTTTAAATACCTATGGTCTGTCGTTTTCAAACTATTATTTTTTACTAAGTTTATGAAACAAGTAAAAAAATTGGGGAATCACTTAAGAGCAATTACAAAGTTTAAAGTCATAATTAACTAGCGGTGTTCCGTGTAAAATTGTTTTCAAAAATCTAATTTGGTCATAAGTCTTTTATGCAATCCATTTATTCAAGTTTGTCCTTCTCTAATTTGATCATCAGCATGGCTGAAGGAATTATTGCCAGAGGTATTGTGAGGTGACTAGTCCATGTATTCAAGCGATTTCCTGTCGGGCTAAAAAAAAACCCTCTTTATTACACAATTACATAATGCAGGTTCATACATCGCTTCACTGCTGAGCGTATCAGTGTACACGGCCGGTAACTTGGAACTTTCTATTTAAAACTATCAGATGTAATATACATCATGTGTACATTTTTGTCTTGAGTCCGACAGTGATATATTAGTAATTGCTAAACTCATACGTGTATACAATTTTACTACCACTTGTTTATGAATGACGTTTAAACCCAGAAAAGCGCTTCGGACGCATGAAATTTATAACGTGTTGTTTTCACTTTTTAAATTGTAGAGTCAATTTATGATTCTAACTTTATAAAAAAAAATTCATTGTTCCAAAAGGGAATTTATCTAAAAAAAAACAGTTCACTTCTGTCGAAAGTTACAGATGAAAAACATAAATTTACACACAAAACAATTAGTTCCTTGATGTAATTTAAAATCTGACTTTTGTTTCAGTAAAAAATGTTTATTCAGAATTTAAACAATTTAACCCACCTAGGACACTTTTTAAAAGATGAGTGGTGATGCTTTACAATCGTGATAATTTCTGTAACATGATACAATCTGTTTAGGTAGTGATTTACCTTGACATTTTCGGGTATTACAGCGGAACTTCATGTATATTACCTGTATATGCCAAGGAATCGTCTCATGACGTCTCACGTATAGAATAAGGTTTTATGACATTCACAATTCTGCATGTTCTGTATACCAAATTCATATTTTATTTTCAGACCGAATGAGGATATGTAATTTTTAAAGGAAACATATTGACTATCAAATTAATTTCTGTGTTTTTTACTAAGTATCAAATTATCGAAATTAAATAATACTGCTTGTCCACTGAGTACTGTAGCCGATATTAAGTAGTATTCTATGAATTTACAAAAAGAATTTTGTTCCTGGATGTAATTTAAAAAAAAATTTTTTTTCGTTTAGTGATATAAGTTGAGAAAAAAAATCTAGTGAGAATTTAATTCATTCCCCCACCCAGGACCCCTCTTAAATCAATAATGGTCATGCTTCACAATCGTGAGGATTTCTTTGACATGATTCATTCTGTATAGGTAGTGATTTACCTTGATATTTCCGGGTATTACAGAGCTACGCGTATATTACCTGTATATGGTAAGCTGGCGTCCCATGAGGTCTTACGTATACAGGTTCACGTTAATAATGGCGTTCAATGCCTTTTTCTGATATAACAAGATTTTATGACATTCACACTTCTGAATGTTCTGTATACTTAATTCATATTTTATTTTCAGACCGAATGAGATTATGTTTATTTTCAAGGAAACATATTGAGTATTAAATTAATTACGTGTTTTGTTTTACTTGGTATTTAATCACAGACATTTTAAAATACTACTGCTTGTCCGCTATTAAGGAGTATTCTTGTCTGTTTATAGTGGGAATAATGTGTCCTACTGAAGAATGTGAATGACAAGTCTTGCAAAGGTACAAGCAGAGACATATAATATATGTCTCTGGTACAAGATATAAAGCAAAAAAAAAAATCCGATTCCTCCTGTCTGTCTGAAATACAAATCACAAACGTTTTCTTGCACTGAATAATATATGATTAACACGTTTCAGCCGAACTTAAAACATTTATCATTACACCCACCTTTACAGTTTTATTTCCTATTTATATTTGAGATTTAGAATTAAATAAATATAAAAAAAATATAACCCTTTCGAATAATGAAAACTTCGTTTTTACTACCAAAGTAAATTCCTCATTTTGAAATTGATTGTAAAACAGTTACAGTGGTTTTTTTCTTGCACAATGAATATCTAACAGTTTTGAATCATAAAAGATTTCTGAAATCAAAACGTTAGCTGAAGTAGCCTGAAGAACGGACATATACAGCCACGTACCACCAAAAGTGTTCCCGTTAATTATCTAAAACTTACTTTGGTGTTATATTATTTTGTGTGATTTCGGTTTTTTTTCACCGTGTGAACGAGGTTTTGTACATGTTTTTATATGAATGTTTTATATATGTGAATATTTACACTGAAGCATAAAAACTTTCCATGGCGAACTATGATTTTTATTTTTTGGTTCCATTCTACATAGGCAAAGTTGATTTTAGATGGTTTCCGATATTGCTTACACACCTTTTGGCCAGATAACACATACCAAGATTTGAAATATTTACATAAAAGTGTTTTCGTACATTTTAAAAAATTTGATTGATTTAAATGTAATCAGGCGTCGGTACATAGAGTAAATTGCCTAAATTCTAGCCTTTATTCTTCCCCGGAAGTAGACGGACCTACCCTGTTGTCAATCAAAACAAAATTTTGCAACGGAATGCCAGTCATGAGGCACTGAGATTGTACTTAGAAACTTCGAAACAAATGCCTAACATGAAACAGAAGTCCCAAGGTGGCTATCAAAATTATTTATTGGACATCACCCCATTTATTTACTATGATTTTCAATGCGTTTCAATGGGGCAAATTACTGGGTCCCCGTTCCAGATACACCAATTTTAAATATTTATTTTTCTTTTTTTCGTTTTGATCAGTCAAATGATATACTCTTATTATAACACTTGATTATTAGTTTCCCCAAGATTATTTCTTCGTTTTTAAACTGATCAAATAACTAAATCATTTGGATTTTAATAAATTTCTCCTTTAGATTTAATTTGAATATCATTTATAATTTTTATAACATCGGATTTATTCATCCTTCGTAACAAGTATATGAAATACGTTTTCAATATCATGATTTGGCTAACAACGGACGTAACCCTAAATATAATTTAAAATTCTACGGCGATCTATTTGTATTTGCCACCACCTTTAATATGTATTTTAACTTTGCGTATTAAACCCGACCTCTTGTCTTATAATCCATTCGAAATGACATTCACACTTGGTAAGGTGCGCCCTGGAGACACGGCTAAATACCGATCTGCAAATTACCTTCATTTTATATCAAGCCTCCCATGGGTATTTCCAGGGAATAATGCACATTCTATTAACATAGTCCTAGCGTAGAAATGTTTGCTTGAATCAAGGGTCAAAACGTACCGAGACTTATTGTCCTTACAGTTAAGTTATATTCTCTAATTTTTTTCACCATATTCGTTGGAAAATAAAAATTAAAAAAAATTAAATAAAAGATTTACCTTTTGCGCTGTCAACATATCGAAAATCGAAACATATACGGTGAACATAGAAAATTTTATCTCATGAATGTAAAACGTTGCATGTCTGTTCGTTTCTTTTTCTTACTATCGGATGGTAATTAGCTATCAAAATTAGTCATCGGCGCGCTTATGATTACGTTAAAATATGTTTAAAGACCAAGACTTTAAATGATTGTACTTTAAATCCCGGCATGCAATACCAGGAGTTAACGTCACGTACTACAGGAAGTAGTCAATAAAAAAGTATTAATTATTGATGTTCCTCTTTATTTCTGCACATATAGCGATAAAACTTTGTGAATATGTATTTTATGTTATAATGAACATATTGAAACTATAAGGAAAAAATCGCGAATTTTCCCTTTAACTCCATCTGGTAAGACCGAACAATAAATTTTTCAGTCATGTTCAACCTTTGATACTATTTTCAGAATTATCCACTGAGGAAAAAATCATTTGCAGTCAATCCAGCACTGTTCAATAATATTTCATACAATTCAGTATGATGTTGATAAATGCAGATAAATAACAACTACTGAGCGCAGACTGGACATATCTTTTAAAATTGACTGCTAGCGAATTATCTGAACAGTTATGAATTTACCGCAGTGAGTATGTCATAACTCAATAATTTATCGCTCAGTCTATTAGAGCTGTTCAGATCAAAATGACTGTTTCAGATCGGTTTACTAGTGTAAGTCAGCAAATTGACTTAAAGGCTTAAAATGGCTAAATTATTTATTGTGCAGTCTATTAAGAGCTGTTTAGATCAAAATTGGATAACTAGTGTTAAGATTTACCAAATATTCTGAATTACTGATGGAAATTGACAGAGATGATCGGTTGTGAACTATCATTTTATGAATAAAATTAAAACAAGATATAAACTCAAATTGAAAATTTTTGAATTGATTATGGTCAATTATGAAGTAAAAGGAAGGATCATTATTATGTCCGACAGTACTTACCAATTACTAATTATATACCAGACTTCATGACCTGATTTGAATGTTGACGATTAATTGTTGACCTTCTTTAAAATGGTAGACAAGCTGGTTTCAAAGTGAAAGATAAAATATGTTAATACAAAAACTATTTATGATTTTATTTTATTAATTTTTTGGTGAAAATGACAAAAATGATTAGGCATACAGACTTTATGCATAATTATATTTGTGTCGACACTTAGCTATAACGGCGGTCAAGTAAAGCAAATAGCTATGATACAATGTATGTTCCTACTGCACTCGAACCCTTTGTGGCGAACTTTAGAAGAATTTTGTATGAATAAAAAGAAATATGACTGCATATCAAAGGAACCCAACAACACATAAAAACTTCTAGGTGGGCATATGGTTTACAATAAACAGGTGTCTATAATAAACGTGATGCTCTTAATAGCCCCATGTCTAGAAAAATAATTAATCTTAACAGAGACTTTCAAATTCGCATTAAGCGATTCAAACATAATCTGCATTAAGTTTCTACTTCATAAACATTGTATACAGCAAGGTCCTCAACAGTACAGGAAACATTACCTTGTTCAATGTCAAGAACAAACCATATATAATTTATAGCAGAAAGCAAGAAATCGTATCTAACTTCAAAATATAAATGATATCAGTGTAATGGAATTATCAAGGTATTTTATATTACGCTTTATGTAAAACTTTAATCGATGACTGCATTAACTAAATATACCAAAGGAATATTAAAACTCGTGACCAGAAAACAAACTTACAATGCAAAACCTGAAAAACGACCAAAAGACACATAACAGTATACAAAACACTATAAGCAGCACTGAAAACTTACAACACACATCCCGCCAAAAACCGAGGGTGATCTCAATTGCTCCGAAAGAGTAAGCTGATTCTGCTGCACATATCCACATGTGACACCCGTCGTGTTGCTCTTGTGAGTACAAATCTGGTGACCGGTGATAAGTCTAAATCGGTAGGTCACATTCGAGGAAAAAGGACGCGATTGCGGTTACAACATTTGGAACATATCCGTCGTCATCTATGGCACAGATAACGGTAAACCAAATCGTGATGGCGTCTGTAACCGTTTCGTAGAGATGGTTTAAACATCACCACTTGGAACTTTTGGTTTAATAACGTCCTTGTACGCAGCAACCTTCAATCAAGAATATCATGATAGGAAATGCAAGCTCCAGGATATCGTATTAACTGGACGATATAGACTCCAAATGCAGACGTTGCTTGAATATTCACTAGTATGAACTTTTGTCTGAAATAGTCATTTTGATTTTAACATTATCTAAAAAGTCTGAACAATAGATTGTTAAGACATATTCAGTCTTTCGGTCAATTTTCATACTTATGCAACGTACAAGCAGATGATTTACACACAAAACTCTCTTGTTTTGAGTAGTTATATGGGGGAACATTTAAATATTTGTCGTTGAGATAGGACATGTCACACCATTTAAGTCCTTAAAGATCGATGAAGCATGTTGGTTCATAGACCTATTCAGTTTTTAAATCCTTATTTGTATCAACGACCTCACAGTTTGTACCCGTTCGGAATGAGTATCAACGTCTTCTTTCTTGCGTTTAGCCCATTTCCTGGAAAAATCCTCGACTAAATCTATCAGTATTTTGAAATTGTGTTTCCAATTAATGGATTTTGGCTCACGATCTTTCTGGACTGTGAATCTCATTTCGCAGAGAAGTGTTATTGACTATGTTAAGGTCACCAATGATAACGCGGCCAACCAGATTATATATTAGCACAGTTGAAATCAAAAGGTTAAGACTTAAAGAGGACAATATTGATATCCGGCAACACGTGAGTGTAATTGAAGATTTTAGTCGAAATTGGTTTGGTATAGTTATAAAGATGATAGTAACAGATTATGACTTCTGGTGAGTCATATTGTCCAAGTTGATTGCATCGATACCTTTGTAGGCAAAAGAAAGAAATAAAAAATATAAACTAGAGGCTCTACAGAGATGTGTCGCTCACCTAGGTCTGTGTACATAATCAACAATGGACTTTCTCCAACATTTCAGACAAGAATAGAATTCACGACAAAAATTTCTTTTCTGCTGATCTTGTATTGCTGATCATTTTGTTCATTTAGTTTCTCTCTATCTTCTTTAGCTTTTGCTAAAATCACAAAAGAGGGTAAAAAAAATTCTCATTTAAGGGCAACCACTCCTATGAAGAATGACAGTCTACAAACTATATCAGCAAATTTTGACGTGTTTGTGGGTCTTGCCTTGATGATTATTTTTGTTATTTAAAGTTTCTATCTATCTATTATGGTTTTTAAGATACAAGACGAAAACGCAAAAAAATGGTAAAGATCTTCATCAAAGGGCACTAACTCTAATTAAAAGTCAACTGACGTTTTCGACCATGCATCCCTATTCATAGATCTTGTCTTGCTGATCAATCTTGCAACTTATTCTCTATCTATTATAGTTTTCAAGATAAAAAGTAAAAATGAAAAAAATGGTAAAATTTGTCATTTAAGAGCAATTACTCCTATAAGAGTTCGCCTGACAGTTTTGACGTCAATGAACAATTAGTAGAGAGCAACATTCTGAACATTTTCACCCTGTCAGATTTTCTCTATTTATATCGGTTTTCAAATTATTAGACAAAACTTGCATTTTATCCCTATGTTCGATTTTTAGCATATCTGTCATCTTGGTTGGTAGGCGGGGTCATCGGACACATTTTTGAAACTAGACATCCAAATAATGATTGTGCCCAAATTTGGTTAATTTGGTCCAGTAGTTTCAGAGGAGAAGATTTTTGTGAAAGTTAACGGACGAGGACGAAGTTTGTGCAATATCAAAGATGATAGCATTAAGTTAAAGTATGCAATTTCCAGTCCCCAATGGTCTTGCTGAGTTTTAAGAGTTACTCATTGTTAGTGTTCTTCATTAATTCTCATCAGCACTTATGCTACAGCTACATAACAGTATGTTTTTATTATGACAAATTACCTTTATCACTTTTTTTATTCATATATTCAACTTCAAGGTTTCATTTTATATTTATTGAAATGTACATTGCTGTTTTATATCAAATCAATATATTGTAACGTGTTCTCCAACCGATGAGAACCTTTCTTCCCAACTAGATCAACCACAAAACTAGACAAACACAAACAGGAACCAATCACTGACCAAAATAATTTAATAGGAAAACCAAACGCTCATAATAATTACAAATACATTAAACATAAACTTTCAACAACACTTGGCACACAGAGCCTACTATTAATATAAGTCTCGTTTCTCTGTTGACGCAAAGTCTCCTTTTTGTGTAGTAAGACAGGTTACTTGTATTTTTATATATTATTCAATAAAGCATCATATTCTGTACTTATGGCGATGTTCTGAATTTAAACACAAAACTCAATCAAAATTAAACAGCTTTTTTTTACGATACTGGCATTATAACAAGTGCAACATGAGTTAACAGTTGTGAGAAGTATAGGTTCTAAAATTTCCGTCTATAATAAACGAAGTATCAATAATACTTAGATCGACAAAAAAGCGACACACAGGTCCATCGGCAACTTTCCATAATACATGTATTAAATTAAGTAATATGTAAATGAATAAATCACAATCCTTTATAATCCTCTTTCTAGATTATTAAAATAGGTTAAAGGTAACCCAACAATACAAACGGACACTTATGCAGTCTTTACGCACATTTACCCTATTCAACGTTAAAATTTATATTACTACTACAATGAAAACATGGATTTTAAAGAAAAAAGAAAACTAATAGAAATTTTGACTCCTTTGAAAACTGAAAACTAGAACAAATATATTCCTTCAGAAGAACTGCTATCAATAACTAAACTGCGTTTATAACGGAATATTCAGGAACTTCAACCTCCTAAACTGTAACTTAAAATAAAATCATATAAAAAAATATTTATTAGCTGAGAACTGGAGATCGGGACAAGCTGGAACTAAAGAAAATACTATTTGTTTTACGCTTTTGTTTACATCGCGCGCATTAAATTCCTAAAAAGATTAAAATGTATGACCAAATACGGAAACTTCCTTATAATGCAAATATATTTGACGTTAATGTGAAAGTAAATGACGTAATTCTAACCCCATTACCGCAAAAAGTTGCGATACGTCGGTGCAAAAATAGTTTATATGAAGCAATTTCTCTGATATAAATCAAACTCTATTCTACATACATTTTGTATACAACAATTTAAATCTATTACTATTCTTGAAAACATACACAAATATAATTTTAATGCAGTCTAAAATTTCTACGATTTCTTTCACATGTTTCAAAACAATACCCTAAACGTCCGGTAAAAGTACAGGTGAAAGTAGCCCTTGTTCCAATGCTGCCGCTAAGAAAAACCACATTTCCTCTAATACTGGATTATACAATATTAAACTGATTACTTATATAATAGGTAACTATATAATAATATACACACATTTAATACTATAATACATAGTCCAATTGGCAAAAATAGAGATGAATATTGTCAATACACTTCAATAAACATACGAAGTCTTCATTATACATAAATTATTCACAATGTTACATAAATATTTGTCCCCAAAAAATAAACAATACTAACAAAGTTTTTGGCACTACTATCATTCAATATCGCCACAATATTTATGACACATGTGTAGAAAAACAACTTAATTACTCAATCGGCCAATTTGCATTCGTATTTCAGAAATTAATATTGTTAATTGAATTGGCATCAACACGATTTCGAGTATTCTTTTTTGGCTTTATGAGTTCAATAACTAGGAGGATGTCGACCAAAGCAGCAAGACACATTCCTGATATGCATAATGCAAATGAATACCCATAAAAAAATTCTCCCCCTGTTGTGATGTCATCTACATTCTTCACAAATAAGACAGTTCCTATGAGAATAAACACCACTGAAAGAGACAAATAATTCATATTAAATTTCTTCGCCATTTTTTTTCCCAAATTAATCTGTTTTTTCTTAATAGAAAATGAAAGGATATGGAGTAAATGTACATGGGACAAAATCACACACAATATAGAAAACATAGAAAAATATCAATGAACAGGGCTTTTACTCCTGTTCTTCATCTTCACAGTTGATGTAGGGTCTTAACTCTACATCAAATTACTCAAAACATTTTCAAAATTATTTAAATTCCATAAAGATATTAGATGCGTTTAACTACTCTAAAATGAGTAGCATATATTTTATGGTGCATATTCTTATTTGAGCAATATATTGTATACATTTTTCATCGAATTCTTTTCGTATCTTTCTTGACATGTATATCTGAACATAAAATTTCCCTGACATTATCATATACTGAGAGTTTGCGACATAACAATGGGCGAAAAAAAAAGCAGGCGTGTCATTTAGGAAAATAAAACGCCTTGAAATTGAAAATGTCTCTTAAATGTACATTTCAAACTTGATAACAAATATACTTGTATAAACGTGTGTGTTAGGTTTTTATTGTAAAATTTTCAAATGCAAAACACAAAATTTTAATACAATTTTTTCATATAATTTATATATATATATTCGCCTAAAAAGTGTACAAAATCATACCAATATAAAAAAAGACATATATTTACTTATTGTTTCTTAAAAGAGTTTGTATAGTCGTTGACAATGCTATCAAATTGAGGAAATATATAAACATATAGGCGAGTTATCACAATTCAAGAGATTTCTTTAGAACCTAAAGCAAAACGACATTTCGAGATAGAAATGTAATGAACATAATATAAACAGATAGTCGGTATTCCAATGGATATTATATGTAAAACCCTACTATATAAAAGGAGATGTAGTATGCAACAATCCACGAAAGATCAAATAAGTGGATGTAAGCAATTATAGGCAACCGTACGGCCTTCGATAGTGAAAACAACCCCTCCCGTATAGTCGACTAAAAAAGGTCTGATTGTTATCATACTCAGAGAAAGCAGCTTCATACAAAAACCTTCTCAAAAACAAAACAAAAATGCATTATGCAAAGTTCTTTTTATTTTAATTTCAGAAATATTGACGATATCCAGTCACTCAATAACCCACATTTAAGTGAGTGCTGCATCTCATTCGTTTCAGTGACCTTTAGGTTAGGCATACTATCGATTCCCCGATATTTACAAAGATAGGCAATTTCAAACGTATTCAATTCATCTTTCCAATTGTCAAATTCCCGTTTCTCAGCAGTATAATAACCACTGCTTCATCGTATGGTGTTAGAATATCTTGATTTGTACGTTACGCTCGTGACGTTCACATTAAACGAACTTCATTAACATTAACATTGGTCCTTACATCGACTGAAATCGACACTCCAAAATTATTGAGTTCACCTTCATGAATTGGTTGACTGATACGATGTGTCTGTGTCTCAACTCACTAGTAACACGTTTTCGAGTTCTTAGACTTTTTTAAATCAGAATAGTTGTCTGATCGGTCATTGTACCGATTTTATTTTAATGTCAATTGTAACATTTCTACACAATGTGGATTCTCGATCAGTTCAAGGAAAAATTTCTTCTCAAGACTGGTATTTCACAAAAAAGCCCATCCGAAAATGAAATTTATGTTTAATTGCTCCGAAAATGAAATTTATGTTTAATTGCTCCGAATATCAATCGATATGATTAATATTTTTTTAAAAAATGCTATGATTGCCGACAGGGTAAATTTCCATTTTCAAATCCAGTATTCTGTCGATATCAAGACATAAGCAAAAAACAGTTCCATTTGATAGAGAGCGAAATAGATCACGTTTCTCCGTGAGGGGTTAACATGCCTGTACGTTTTGCAAAATACATCAACATAGAGCGTAACAATTAAATGTATTTAGTACATGTACCCTCGCGATGGTGTAATACGAACTTATTCCGTCTGTTAAAAGAAAATACATAATATAAAAATACACTATTTATCAACCAATCAAAATCCCCGTTGCTCAGATAACAAAAACTTTGAACTTCAGTTTGTATTGGTGTATGCTCTGTAAGCATTTACATTTAATACATGAGTGTTTTCAAAACACAACTAAAACTTACCAGCAGAGAAAGTAACTAAGATAGCAGTAATTCGTAAAACTTTGTTTTCAGGGAACTTGAACAATCTCAACCCAACACAAGCTATCGATGCTAGGAGAGCAATGAATCCAAATGCACTCATGGCTAGACATATTCTATACCAATCTGAAAGGATAAGCATGAAATAAAAATAAAAATGAGAAATTTCTTAATAGGAATATAGTTATGAAATAGTAATTACTTGTTTATCAATTGATATAATAGTACAGGCTTATACATTCAATGGTAAATTAATGCAACATTCATTTTTCAGTGTTCAAATCTCGTAAATCGATTCAGAAGTTAAGTTCTTTGTAAAAATATGCTTATTGTTTTGGGCGAGTAAGAACTATAACTCTAGGAAGGTTAATCTAAATATCACCAAAATCAAAAGGTATCTTGTTTTGTTAGGAAGTAGTGAAATAATACTGTAGTTATTATGAAGTATAAACCTTTACGACAAACTGGATGATTTCAGCTTCCAAATTGTAAACTTTCAATATTTATGTATCAACAATTCAGCAGCGCCTGCTCATGGAGTACATAGTTCAGTACATACGATATTCAAGAACTTGCATTTTCCTATCATGAGTTTCTTGATAGAGGCCGTCAAGGTCGTTAAACCCACCCATCATTATCGCAGACTGAAATTTATCTTTTATTTTCACAGGATCCATGTTCATTTATTGCAAGAATTCTTTTACGTGCGTACAGCACGATAATTCCTTAACACAATCGTAACCACGCTTCAATTTTCGTTTGATATCTGCTGCTTTTCCACAAGTAACGCACGTTTTGCACCAGTGACCAGTATTACAATTTTACACAGTTTTAAAAGTTCATTGAGCTGTTACTTTATTTACAATTTTTAGCAAGACTAAACTGTTTACTAAATGAAATCAACAAATGTCAACATTATCTATATCAATTTTATTATTTAACCAAAAAATGTTTTTAATTACAAACTATTTTAAATGTCGGTATAATTGTAAATTTTTTTTTATCGAAAATATAAGATGCATCGATTTAAATTATGTAAACAATGAATAATTTCTGTTCCTTCTACGTCCGTGTCTATATTTAAATAATGAGTACAATATAGGGAAACAGAAAAAAGAGAAAAGGTAAATAAACAGGAACACATTGATTCTACGCATATAATGATGACAAATTTAAACAGAAACTTAAGTGATCATTTCAACTCACAAATTTGTTTCAATATATTCATTTTCTATTGATTTGTTTTTTAAAAACATCTTTTACTTCTAGGCTCGCGCCAATGAGCGCAATTACGACCTTCTCATTCTCTTTCCCGTTTTTAATTTTTCGCTAGTATTTGTTAAAGAACACACGTTACTTACATTCCACGAGTTTTCATATCATTCGTCTCTTTTTATACTACTATAAGTCTTTCGGCACATGTGTATATTTAGGTAACATATTGATATATGATATACAGTCATTGATTAATAATTATAATTTTGTTCCAAATGGATAGGATATTTTTCTGTTAAGCGTACTTAATCGACTGTGGCTTAATTCTTAATTATGAAGTTTGTATTGAAAATATGATTATAACTATGTAATTGTTATGGTACAGGGGATATTTCATCTGTTTCCCTTGGCAAGAGTGGTGATTTTAAACAGACTTCCTTAATAATTATGATCTCCTGATCTGTAAAGGTACATTCTAATAGATAGGTGAAAGATACTTCGCACGAAAAATTGGAAATACTAATATTGATGTTGTTAACAAAGGGAAGTTGTATTAGAGTTACATATTACCATGTTCTGCATACGATTCTGTGTTGTAACAATCTTTATAATAAGTGTTAGATTCACAGCGTGTCCATAACCCGCTGTTGATTTTCCGATCAGAATACTCAATCTTGAAATAGAACGTAGTTGCATTTCCAAAAATGTGTAACAGAAAGGCTATGGTTATCATCAAAAGAGCTGGTGGTAATCCCCCATCTAATTCATTCTCCATCTCTAGTGAAGAAACTTCTAAGATATAAACCTAAGACATAAAACCGTAATTGTTTTAATTAATTGTAGTTATTTTTTCTGGGAATACTTATATATTATAATTTTTATTTAATATGTTTCTATCTTAAAATTATATAAATGTAAGGATGTGGTATGATTGACAAAGAGACAAATAGACCAAAATGACAAGGATGGGAACATTTTTAAAAAGAACATCGTACGGCCTTCAATAATTAGCCAAAAAATCCATGCTTTATAGCTAGCTAAAAAGTGCCAAACTTTGACACAACTTTTGACAGCGTCAAACGCCCTGATTTATACTATGACAATGGACGAAAAATAAATATGGCATACAGCTAACAACCACAAAGACTGAACTACAGTATACCGACATGGGTTAATGTACATATAGAATATGGCGGGTTTTGATCCGCCTCTCAGCATGTAACAATGAGTTGCTAAATAACAAATATATATAAAAAAACACACACAAAATACCGATCTTAAAGTATTCGCTATTTCTGAAAACTAGTTCAAACCCCAATTTCAACTTCAGAAATCAAATCCTGCGACGGATTTAGTGTTAAAACGTCAAAGTTGTTTTATAAAATCATGATCATTTGCAATGCCAAACAATTAGTATCGACAGGATGTAGGATCATAACTTATAATATATGGTAAACAATGCATGTTGAGTTATTTATTAAACTATCATCGTTGAACTAAATTGTTAGTACATATAAAGACAATTTTTTAAGATCTTTCGACAATGCTAAATTGATATCTTTACAGAATAAGTTTATTAAAAGTACAAATAAGTGTATAAGGATCGTATTTTGAATTATGAGCTCTATTAACAATATCATAGTAAAAATAAGAATGTGCTATCCAATTTGTTATAAGAGGTCTACAGCAAAATGTTCAAAGAAAATATTTGTATTTATGAAATAATTCAGTAATCATTTGTGAAATTCCTGACTTAATAATCTTAATTTTTTCACTGCTGCTTTTTCTTTCATGGCCTGCACGTTATATAAATGCATCTGGTCGTTTTGAAAATGTTGAATATCACAATAAATACTACTCAAATAACGAGGTCCAATTTGTTAGCCGGCATGACGTAAAAACGACGAATCAAAGAATTCAGCTTTATATATAACTCTTATGAGACAATGATGTTCTTTAAAAATTACATCCTTCCATGATCTTTTGTTTCCACAAAATTAATATTACCAATAATTAACAGTTCCGGGTCTAATCCGATACCTATACCAAAAGTATATGTCACATGAAGTTTCCGGTATATTACCTTCTGTAAATCCCTCTTCTATCAGGAGAACCAGGAATTCTTCCCAGTGGTTGCTTTATGTCAATGTTACACTATAGTACACTATTTAACCAATCTGCTTTCTTCCACATCAATGCCACTATTAATTTTTTTTAACTAGTAAAAAAAATAGTTTATAGTAAGTTTATTGTAGTAAGAAAAACAGGACGGGTTCAAATAGAAAGATTTTGAAAGCAGAGAGAACTGTGCACCTTACAATCAGCATGACCTTATCAGATGACAGTACGAATACTAAAATTCCAGATTAAAAATAAGGTAAAGTAAAGAGGGATACTTTTATTTGGTCATGGATCCTCGATCTCGCGGTTGTGTTCTAGTACAGTTTAAATTAAAACCATCATAATTTTTTTAACATGTCATATAAAGGCTAGAACTTTTCATTGATCAGATATTTATCGAGATTATTGTTTTGATATTTTGACAAACAGCCAGTATTCAATTGGGTCCCATTAGTCGACTTGTGTGTTTTTATGAAGAATAATTCAACCAAACCTTTTCAAAGACAAAGTGTAAAGTGACTTGCCAAATTCTTTACTTTAATTAATTGATGGATTGGTGTTAAATGTCACTTTCAGTAATATTGGCCATTTCGTGGCGGTCAGTATTTATTGATAGAGGAAGACAGAGTGCCAGGAGAGAACCACCGACATTCGGCAGGAAAACTTAGAATCCTAGAATCCTAGTGAATTACGATTGGAGTCGAATGCACTTGCCACGTGCGGGATTCAAACTCACAACCTCAGTGTTAACAGGCTACTGATACAGTGGTTGGACAACTTATACCAATCGGCCACCGAGACCCCTCTTTACTTTAACTTTAAGATACAAAATCATAACTATGTTTCACAATTTTGATTTGTTCTCAATGCCCTCTCAACTTTTCTTATTAAAGCGTCACTGGTGAGTCTTGTGTAGATGAAACGCGCGTCTGGCGTACTAAATTATAGCCTTATTTAATTTTTTATGTTGTGTTTTGTAAACTGCTGTATTTCTCTTGTTCGTTTTTTGTTTTTTGTCATTGCATTTTCAGTTCGATTTCGATTTTGAGTTTCACTTTCACTTTTGTAGTTTCTGTCTCTCTTGCATTTACTATATCCCAGTGAAGCTGAAATTGAGGATACTGCCAAAACTTTATGTTCTCTTTCTTAAAATTGATAACGACGGACAAAAATGGTCGACTTCAAACGAGGTTTTATGACAAACGTGACGATTTCAGTTTTTCGATTGTCGACCTTTATTTTCAAGACGTTATTTGCCCCTATTGATTGACGTTTTTTCTATCTCATGTTGATACGTTATTCACGTGCAAGTTCACAAAATACGAAGTTCATTAATAGGAGTGCGCAACTAAGACAAAAAACACCCTATGCAGAGTTTGAGGAATAATGTCTCAACTCAACACAAGACTACAAGTTTTACAGTTACCGTCACGACTGATAAAACGGAAAAACATATTTTTGTGGTCTTAGATATTAAAATACTAGAATGGTCGTCTTGTCTGCAATATTTACCGATTGTGTCTTTGCACTATATGAGAGTTTTGACAGAGTTTGGATTCACGTATCTGTCGAAGCACTCGATCTTGTCTTAGTTGGAACTTGTGCGATTCTCTTAGTGTTTATCTTGATTTGTATATTATCAATAGAACTATGATTTGTTTACATCGATTATCTACTGTTCCCTTTTATTAAAATATATCTTATTTGTTGGTTTTAGTTTTCTGGTAGATTTATTAAGTTATTGTTTTCAATTTCACTTCTTTAATGTCGAATTCTTTAGCCATTGAAAATAATTATTACTGCAGATAATTATGTGTACTATCTCATTATACCAGAACTATCAACATAAATATTAACCCGAATAATTCAGTCCCTCCCCGTGATCGACTCTCCCACTCGCGAGGGCCTGAACTCTTTATACGATAAAAACGCGTCACGGATCCAGGATTTTGATTGGTGCTCTCTGTGAGAGAGAGCCAATCAGCTAATAGCTAAATGTTATCGAGATTGGTAAATCCCGAGCTAATTCCGAATAATTTTTTGACGATTTTTCATTGACTAGGCCTTCAGGCGTTAATGTAGCCATCGTAGAGCAGTGGAATATAACGACTGAATTATTCGGGTAACATAAATATGGTATAATTCATGAATATGAGCAAAGGAAACTGATCACGCCTGAAGATTTACTTTAAGTATTTCACTAGTAACCCAATTTTAATCTGACACGATCATTTTGATTTTAACAAATCTGAACAATAATTATGTAGTCATGTACGGTCTTTCTCAGTTAATTTTCAAACATACCCATTGCGGAAATTCAGTTCTGTTTAGATAATTCGCTTGCAGTCAATTCAGTACTGGTCAGTAGCTTTTAAAACAATTTAGCAGGATGCTGCTGTGAATATTGAACAGGCAAAACAACTACAGAAAAGTCTGAACATAGACCGCACAGATCTTAATTGACTACAAGCGAACTTTAAGAACTGTACTGAATTTACCGCAGTGGATAGATCTAAAAATAGAGTGGAAATGACTAAATAATTATTGTCCAGTCTTTAGGAGCTGTTCAGATCAAAATGACCGTTTCAGATATAAAACAAATAGTATTTGCTTTCTAACTCACATGAATCCAATCTAATTAAAAGTATATTTCCGTTCTCGCTCATTTCTTTGTTTGGTCACTGCTCTGAAGCCTGTATTTCAATGATTGTCGTTGGTTCATGTCTGTTATATTTTTTTTTTTGAAATTATATTGTCATGAATTATGCCGTTAGTTTTCTCGATTGAATTGTTTCAGATTCTTGATGTCCGGGACTTTTATAGCTGTAAGCTTGTTTCCATTGAATGTATTATTTATAATGATTTAAAGATACCAGGATTGATTGTACGCAAAACGCGCGTTTTGTCTAGAAAAAAAACTAATCAGTGACGCTCGAGTTTAAAAGGCAAAATAAAGAAAGAAGTTGAAGAGCGTGGAGGACCTAAATTAATCTTAGGGTAGAAAACCCTAAGTAATTTTAAATAACGACGGAATGGTCAACCGGAAATTATTTTTACTCCAAGATGTTTTTTCTGGTAATGAAAATTGAAATTACAAAGACTTGGTACATATAAGACTGTGAAATTTTATTATGGAAATCGCAGATGTCACATTTTGAGTCAAATCTTCGCATTTAATAGTTATAGAATAACTCATCAGATAATTCAAATACAGAAAAATATTCAACGAGTGACCGAGCAACACAATTCACGAATGCGCGAAGAACATGAGTTAATATCAGTGTTGAATGGTCACGAGTTAAATATTTTTTGATGTTTTAATTCTTGGATTAGTTAATCTTCTTATTACATTGACCATGGACTTTTAAATAGAAATAAAGGAAAAAAATGAAGGAACTATATCTGTTTCTACGTATTTTCAATTGTAATGATGCAACGTCATCGACAACGTCTTCACAATACCCATTGTTGTATGAATTTATCAGATTTATTTCACATTTGAAATTGTCGGGGTTTTTTTTACTAGGAAATCACGAGAACTCATTGCAGCCACTGTAATAATAAATATCAAAATTGTCAAATTGCTTACCTTAGGATTGCACTTTCCAACTTTGTTAATAAAGATATTCCGAAAGGTTTAAAAACCTCACATTTCCCTATGTGTGTCCATTTATCATAATTATAAATAAATAAAATAGAAAAATAAAAGTCAACGTTAATTTCCCTTTCAATAATTTCTTTGTTTATGATTATTTGTTCGAAGTAATTTAATATCTAGTATTTATGAACACACAATTCGATCACAAAAGCTTATTATTAAAACATTTGAACTGAAGATTAAAACTATGGTAACATTATACCGTGCTTTTATTTTAAAGAAAATGTTGTATAGGACAACACCAACGACATAATTTAAAGATGTACGTGAGCACCAATGGACATCACAAGGTTCCTACGATATTGTGGCTTCTTAAACTAAACATAAAAACTTATAAATTTCAATATATTTCATGCATAAAATGCATACAGTACAAGTTCAAGTTTAGATATTTCTGTTCTACTACAATGTCATTATAAATAAAAGATATGGGTAATGATCAACGATACAGTAACCTAACGGCAAAATATTCAAAATAGACCTAGAGGGCAACATACAGTCTTCATTGATAAACAGGTGTTTACACAATATGTTAAACACAATACATCCCCGAGTTTATATAAGAATTGTGAATGAATTAAACAGAAACATATCTCCAATTATGAACAAGATCCTTAAGATATACAATAAGAGAACCACATTCAAGACTCTAGGCTTTTGAAAGGGACATGCATATGAAGCGGCGTTTCACTAGTTTTGATTTAGATCTCAACCCCGCATTCCATCTCCCCTTTCAATTTCAATGATTGGAATAACACAACGTACATGATAGACTTCTGTATGTGCCTGTCGCAAATCAGGAGCCTGTAATTCAGTGGTTGCTGTGAAACATATTTGTTTTTCGTTCATTATTTTGTACATAAATTAGGCCGTTAGTTTTCTCGGTTGAATTGTTTTACATTTGTCATTTCGGGGCCTTTTATAGCTGACTATGCGGTATGGGCTTTGAAGGCTGTATGGTGACCTATAGTTGTTAATTTCTGTGTCATTTGGTCTCTTGTGGAGAGTTGTCTCATTGGCAATCATACCACATCTTCTTTTTTATATTCATATATTTCTGTAACTGTGTACAGACTGTATGTATTCCTATATGTACCAATTGCGTCCCTTTAATTAATAGCAGACTTGTACCTGTATTGCTTTGAATCATTATTATTGCTTCAAGAAATCAATACAATAACTTCTCTTATTATACTAACGACATTTACATAGGGGGACTGATTTTAAATAAATATTATTATAACATCATTTTGCAGTATTACAGGGCGCTTCTATATAAAAGTTATAGATAAAAGAGACGATATTTTCGTTTCCGGTTGGTAGTTGTCCCTTTTTAAAGGTGATGCACCTTTAGTCCCTTCTTTTACTGTGTGTATTTCCCAACGCATTCTCTATACCTGTGTCTGTATTGAGGTTTCAAATTTCGATGAACGTAGTCTATGTTTAACTGATAAGTTATTACAACAGGGATCTTGTTTCCACAGATTACTCAAAATTTTATTTAATTATTTCACAGATACAATGATTTTGCTGTACCTGTAGAATTATTGTTCCATAAGGGATATCATATCAAAATGTTAAGATGATATTGTTTATAGGACACGTTAACTAATCGGTCCTTTAGATAACAAAATTAAGAATGGAAATGGGGAATGTGTCAAAGAGATAACAACCTGACCAAAGAGCAGATAACCGCACAAGGCCACAAATAGGTCTTCAACACAGCGAGAAAATCCCGCACCCGGAGGCGGGCTTCAGCTGGCCCCTAAACAAAAATGTGTACTATTTCAGTGAAAACGGACGTCACACTAACCTCCGAAAGATATAAATGAACTAAAATTTTTAAAAAACAAGACTAACAAGGCAATTTATTTTTAAAGGTAACCAATTTAATATGTAGTTAGATCTTTGATTTTTGTTTTAGCGGTAATAACATTGATTTTGTTTTGATAAATAAAAACATAACTAAACATGAGAGTAATGAAAACCTTATTGTTCTATATCCTATCGATACAAAGGACTAATGTGTCGGCATTGCACAAATGATGCTTTTCGCACACAGTTTATGCCGTAAATAATTTAATGATCTTCTGATTAAACTTATTCTGAAAGGTTATAAATTCAACACTGCAATAAGATCTTTGATTTGTGTCTTTATCGGTAGTAACATTTAGTTTGTTATTAGTAAATTAAAGCATAAACAAATATTTTTTGTATACAGATATGAGCACTTACGATCCTACATCCTATCGATACTTATATGTTGTCATTCCACAACATCATTTTTTCAGGCTGTTTATGACGTCTTTACACTAAATGTTTCGAATGATAACTGATTGATAATTTAGTCTGGGAGAATAGATTTCGTTGTAATCGGCTTTGAATATAAGCTTTCAATACTTGTAAATACTCTTATATCGGAACGTTGTGTATTTTGGTTTTATACTATTTTTTTTTTTTTTTGGTGCTTCGTTCCAATCTGATGATTCAAGCTATTTCAAACTAATCTTTAAATTTTTTTTCTTATGTTGAACTGTTTCATCACAGTCCAAGTTTAGGGAAAGGGTTGAGCGTCAACAAACATTTTAATCCGGCCACATATTGTGTGTACTTTTCCCAAGTCAGGTCCCTGTTATCTAGTTGTCGTTGGTTGCTGACTATTATGATTTATATCGTTAATTTGCTCATTTATTTTATCGCTGGGCAATTCTTTAGATAGGAAAACATCTATTTGTTAGGAAGTGAAATATTCAGAGTCGAAGATTTATAACTATCAACTGAATTGAAAGGACCATAAAAAGCCCCTAATTTCTCTTAAACGTGCTGAGTTTTTTAGAAGTAAGGGAACTAGTAAAAATGATATGACGATTAGTAGAGGAACGCCTACTTGAAGCGGAGATGAAAAGAATTTTGACGGGATTTTTGTTTAGTTAAGGTATATAATATACATATATATCATGTATACATTTTACTATAACTACGTTGTACAGCAGATACATGTCGCATGTCAACATTCTCAAACATCATGTTCCTTGGATACTTTCTCACGTATTTTATCAAAGTAGCAGTCACCTCGAGACCACACAACTATAGGAACAGAATATAAACAAACAAAGTCATAAACTATACGACTTGTACATGTTGTGATTAAAAGTTATAGAGTTAAAACACAGCTGCATCATACATTATTTTAACGGTCATTCAGACAGTCTGTGAGTGTTCATGAAAACAATTAAGATAGAATTATTTAAAAACCCTGATCATAGCAAATTAAAACACAGCTGCATCATACATTATTTTAACGGTCATTCACACAGTCTGCGAGTGTTCATGAAAAGATAGAATTGTTTAACAACCCTGCCCATAGCAAATTAAAACACACCTGCATCATACTTTAATTTTTACGGTCAATCAGACAGTCTGTTAGGGTTCATGCAAACAATTAAGATAGAATTATTTAACAACCCTGACCAAAGAAAATTATTGTTGACAATTTATTGATAACAGAACTGAGATAAGAAATAATTAGCAAAGATCTTCTTTTATTAAAAAAAGAATAAAAATTGATTACATTATGGTATTTATATAGATTTGTTGTGCTTGAGTACATATTATATTTAGGATGGGTGCATGTGGCACTTAGAGGAATTTATGATGCTCTAGTACAAATGGTGCTTTGATCAGCAGTGCATGGTGCATATGACATTTAGATGAATTTATGATGCTCTAGTACAAATAATAATTTGATGAGCAGTGCATGGTGCATATGGCACTAAGTTGAATTTGTGATGCTCTAGTACAAATGGTGCTTTGATTAGCAGTGCATGGTGCATAGTGTTGTGCAGTGCAAACACAGAAGTTAAATCTCTGATTTTACTGTCACTTTTCTCTGGTTGTTTTGATCGCTTTTTTGGCATGCAGATTACTTATTTCATGATGTGGATCAATAAATCAACTGTGGTGCTATTACATGTAGTCTAATTAACTTGTGTATGTATGTTTAACAGTTATAATTCATGTACAATAGGTGCATTTCCCCATATTATTCTCCTGACATCGTTTTATTTCTTTACTTTGCGCCATTTTCCTCCTGCTAAAACTAGGGGGCGTTGCAGTCGTTGCTATATAAACAACATCTGGTGCAGAATCTGGGCCTTCTTTCGCCATAACCTTGGAGTGGAGCATACGTCTCCTCTGATATTAGAGAGCACCAAATGACTCAGAGACAAGTAATGAACCAAACAGAGTTGGTATGGAACTTGTAATTTATTAAGCAACACATTTCACCCAAAATTCGGGGAACATACATTTAATTTAATATAATTCACGACTTGCAAGCGCAAGCGGTCTTTTACCAGATTTCTCAAAATCTCGGAAGTAGCACCAAAAATAGATGGTGCAATAATTTATTCATAGTTGTAATTTGATTTGAGTTTCCTTAAATCATTAAACTCAAATCAAAGAAAGAGTATTCTAATATTGGAATTACATTTCCTTTGGAAGCTTTTTATAGGGACCAAATATTAGGGAAGTTCACCAAATCTCCATCACCAAATCACCAAAATACCAAATTAGGATATTCACCAAATAATATTTATATAAAATTGAGAATGGAAATGGGGAATGTGTCAAAGAGACAACAACCCGACCATAGAACAGACAACAGCAGAAGGTCACCAACAGGTCTTCAATGCAGCGAGAAATTCCCGCACCCGAAGGCGTCCTTTAGCTGGCCCCTAAACAAATATATATACTAGTTCAGTGATAATGAACGCCATACTAAACTCCAAATTGTACACAAGAAACTAAAATTAAAAATAATACAAGACTGACAAAGGCTAGAGGCTCCTGACTTGGGACAGGCGCAAAAATGCGGCGGGGTTAAACATGTTTATGAGATCTCAACCCCCCCCCCCCCCCTATACCTCTAGCCAATGTAGAAAAGTAAATGCATAACAATACGCACATTAAAATTCAGTTCAAGAGAAGTCCGAGTCTGATGTCAGAAGATGTAACCAAAGAAAATAAACAAAATGACAATAATACATAAATAACAACAGACTACTAGCAGTTAACTGACATGCCAGCTCCAGACTTCAATTAAACTGATTGAAAGATTATGTCTTCATCATATGAATATCAGGCACAATCCTTCCCGTTAGGGGTTTAGTATCATACCATCATAACATATATGAGAAGAACATAACCCGTGTCATGCCAACAACTGGTTTTTAAATAAATGTGTTTAGTGCCGATGCAAAGACCCTATAAGTGAATCAATATTAACGCCAAAATATGCAATCTTTAATGACCTGACAACAGTATCGTAACTATATCCCTTCTTAATAAGTCTATTTAAAGGTTTTGTTAGCTTCAGAGGTGAATACTGACATTTTTGTGCTTTATAAAGAATATTTCCATAAAAAATTGGATGTGAAATACCTGAACGTATAAGAAGTCTGCATGTTGAGCTATATTTACGAATGATGTCCTTATACCGATGATAAAATTTAGTAAATGTTTTGACTAGTTTGTGATATCGAAAACCCTGGTGTAATAATTTTACAGTAATACATAAATTTCTCTCGTTAAAATCTAAAACATTGTTACATACACGAGCGAATCGTACAAGTTGAGATATATAAACACCGTAAGATGGTGACAAGGGAACGTCACCATCTAAAAATGGATAATTAACGATAGGAAATGAAAAATCATCTCTTTTATCATATATTTTAGTATTAAGCTTTCCGTTAATGATATAGATATCAAGATCGAGGAAAGGGCAGTGGTCATTGTTAGTATTAGCTTTATTTAAAGTAAGTTCAACAGGATAAATTTCTTTAGTATACATACTGAAGTCGTCATTATTGAGAGCCAAAATATCATCCAAATATCTAAAAGTATTATTAAATTTGTGTATCAGATGTTGTTTCGATGGGTCTTTGCTGATTTTTGTCATAAATTGTAACTCATAGCAATACAAAAAAAGGTCCGCAATAAGTGGTGCACAGTTAGTCCCCATTGGAATTCCGATAACCTGACGATATACGGAATCCCCAAAGCGAACAAAAATGTTATCTAGTAAAAATTCAAGGGCATACATAGTATCAAAGCATGTCCAATTGACATAGTTTTTTTGTTTATTGCTACTAAAAAATGACCTAAAAGAGTTTGAACATATATATTCACATTCTGACTTTTTAAATGCCCATTTAATTAGGTGTGTGAATTTTTTCTTAATGAGAATGTGAGGCAATGTGGTATATAGGGTAGAAAAATCAAAACTTTGAACAGATTCAAAATCACCAATATATGCATGCAATTTATCAAGTACTTCCAACGAGTTCTTGACACTCCAAAAGTAATTAATTCCACTATTTTCGAAGGCCTTATTTGAACAATTTATTATCAGGTTTTTGATTGTACCAAGTGTACTGGTAAGAAGAATAGACAATTTAGTAGTGGAACAATAGCTTGAAGACGAAATGAATCTATATTTGTAAGGTGTTTTGTGTAGCTTATTGTTATTGTTATAATATGATATTCATTTCATTGGAATAATTTATTCTATTGTTGATATTTATTGCCTGACTGTATTTATTAAAATTTATTTATTTGAGAATCATCTCCATTGTGTTTTAGCCTTTGCCCACATTCTAAATTGTATCGAGCGCCCAACCAGGTTCGCTACACTGGTGTCAGAAGTGGGATTTAAAATAAATACTGTAAATCAGAAGAGAAATATGGGAATGAGAATTTGTCATTAGAAAATGAAAGTAAAAATACGTCTGACAATTTAAAATATAATGTGAATGATACAGTTGTAAATACTGTTACTAGGTCTGGAAAAACAACTGATAAACCTCTGCCCAAATTAAGCAGCCAAACTCAGGGTGATTGCTCCAAAGATAGTGATTTTCAAATTGAGAGTTTAAGGGAAAAACAATTGTCAGATATAAATTTAAAAGTTTTGATAGATTGGAAAGAAAAGGGAGGAGATAAACCAGTCTGGGAACAAGTTTCACCTAACAGTGAATCAGTCAAGTTTTTTATGACTCACTGGGACTCGTTGTTTATTAGAGATGGGATTTTATACAGAAAATGGGAGTCAAATAAAACTCCAGGTTTTGAATGGTTGATTGTCTTGCATAAAGAAATCACATATTTTGTAATGGAACAATTACATAATAGTGTAACATGGGGACATCTTATGTTTAAGAAAACCTTATCAAAGTTTAGGGAGAGATTTACTTGGTATAATCAGAGAAAGGATGTAGAGCAATGGTGTAAATGCTGCAATATGTGCATCAAGGAAGCCACTAAGTAAGAAACCAAAAGCTCCTCTCCAGCAATATAACGTTGGAGCACCTTTTTTAAAGAATTGGAATTGATATATTGGGCCCTTTACCAAAGTCAACAAGAGAAAATAAATTTTTATTGGTAATAGGGGATTATTTTACAAAGTGGATGGAAGCAATACCCATCCAAGATATGGAAGCTACTACGGTAGAAAATAAATTAATAGGAAGAATTGTTACTATTTTCGGAGTACCAATGGAAATACACTCTGATAGAGGTTTAAATTTCGAATCTAATGTGTTCGCAGAAATGTGTAAGATTCTTGGTATAAATAAAACAAGATCTACACCACTTCGACCCCCAAGTAATGGGATGGTTGAAAGAGGGAACAGAACTATTGAAAATATGCTTTCTGCTTTTGTGTCCAAAAATCAAAAAGATTGGGACGATTATATATTATTATTAATGATGGCTTATAGGTCATCTGAACATCAGACAACTGAAATATCACCATATGAAATGGTATTTGGTAGACAAATAACCCTACCTGTTGATAGGGCAATGGGGGTTCCAAGTTCAAATTATGAACTTCCCACTTATAAAACAGATTATGCTTATAAACTGTCTGGTAGAATTAACAAAATACATGAATTTGCTCGAGATCGGATAAAAATGTCTAGTGACAATATGAAAAGAACCTATGACAGAAGTTCTCAATTAAAAATTTATAAAGAGAATGATCTGGTTTGGTTGTACAACCCAGTACGGAAAAAGGGTACCAGCCCTAAATTAAAATGTGCTTGGACTGGTCCTTTTAACATCATAAAGAAAATAAATGACGTAATTTACAAAATTCAGAAAAACAAAAAGGTTAAACCAAAAGTAGTACATTATGACAAGCTCAAACCTTATATATCCAAAAGGATATTATAAATCCTTATATAAAAAAAAATCGATGAAGTTGTCGATTATCTGTATTATATATATAAAAAAAAAATTAAAAAAATAAATAAATAATTGGTACTTGTACTAATAGTTAAATTTTAAAATTACAGATGAATTTATACAAGTGTGGGTTCTGCCATAACTTCAAATACAACACAATCTTTATGTTGGAAAGGCACATGCTGGACCAGCATAGTGGGTTTGGATTTCAATGCCAAGAATGTAACAAAGTATTCATGAGGAGAGATTACCAACACCGGGAGTGTAAGAACGGTGAAGCAGGGGGTAAAAAGTTAAAACTAGTTGACCGACAAACTCATTCATTTGGAGAGAAGGAGGAAACTAAATATAAACAGTTCAAGACAGAGATGAGACAAATGATCGTACAAATTTAAGAGAGAAAACCAACTCCTACTGATGGAAATCATGATTTTCATAGATTTAATAAATCAAAACCAGAGTACAATAAAAGAGGAAATGAGTATGTAAATGGAAACTACACCATTCCAAAGAAAGCTAGACAATAGTTGCAAACAAAGAAAATATTTCCTTGCCTATTGGGAACATTATTTCTCCAATTAGGAGCTTAAGCTCAACTGAGAAACAAGAGAGAAGGAAAATTTTGGCTCCAAAAGAATTGATTGTGCCACCAAATCCAGCTTTATACCCCCTGTATTAATACCACCACCACAATCAGTATCAACATCAGTATTTAATGAGACAACCATTACAAATGAGAATGTAGTAATTAATGATAACTTCAGTGAAGAAAATACTGAAATAATTTAAATAGTCGTGTTATCAGATTTTGCCCCAGACAAGAGTAGTACAATTTACAACTTACAGAGACAGAAGAATATATTATAGAACTTCCAAACATTCCAAATGAAATGCCACCACCTAGTTATAGTCCTACCCCTACCCATATTTTACTTTTAAGAGGACTGAATGAAGCCTAGGGTAAAAGAATCATTTTAAATATGGGTGGAACAAAATTTGAATCCTGTGTACAAACCCTTCAAAATGATCCGTCATCCTTACTATCAAGAATGTTGGCACCCGATTCACCATATCAACCTTACATACAAGAACCACACCCGTCATATTTTTTTAGACAGAGACCCTCGACATTTTGTCCATATATTAAATTACTGGAGGTTCAACTGCTCCTCTGAGCTTTCCACATTTCCTCGAAACATTATTCATTTAATAGAGCTGCAGAAAGAAGCTACATTTTACAAATTGGAACACTTATGTACATTACTTGAAAACAGATGCCTAGAAATTCTCCAGGGAACAGTAGATAGAGATATTATATAGTTGTGTTGTACATGTATTTATATTGAATACAAATGTTTGCGTATGGATGTAATATGAACATTTTTGATGAACTATATTGGATGAATGATGAACTTTACTTATTTGACCGTATATGGATGTGATATGAACATTTTAGATGAACAATATTGGATGAATTATGAACTTTACTTATTTGACCGCATATGGATGTGATATGAACATTTTAAATAAACAATATCGGATGAATGATGAACTTTCCTTATTTGACCGTATCTGGATGTGATATGAACATTTTAGATGAACAATATTGGATGAATGATGAACTTTACTTATTTGACCGTATATGGATGTGATATGAACATTTTTGATGAACAATATTAGATGAATGATGAACTTTACTTATTTGACCGTATATGGATGTGATATGAACATTTTAGATGAACAATATTGGATGAATGATGAACTTTACTTATTTGACTGTATATGGATGTGATACGAACATTGTGGATTGAAATTCTGAACACAACTGACATTCAACATATTTGCTATGAACACTTTATTTTTTGTGAATGAACATTGTTATTTAAGTGTTTAAGACTAATTGTGATATTCCATATTGTTATTAATGTTAATAATTGTGTTTTTTTTCCTTTAGGACAACAATACAGGTATACATGTATCTTCATGCCAAATGGAACATTGTATTTCAAGACAAATATTTTTTAGTGGGGAGGGTGCAGTGTTGTCCCGTGCAAGCACTTTTCTCTGGTTGTTTTGATCGCTATTTTTGGAATGCAGATTACTTATTTCATGATGTTGATCAATAAATCAACTGTGGTGCTATTACATGTAGTCTAATTAACTTGTTTATGTATGTTTAACAGTTATAATTCATGTACAATAGGTGCATTTCCCCATATTATTCTCCTGATAACGTATTATTTCTTTACTTTGCGCCATTTTCCTCGTGCTTAATCTAGGGGGCGTTGCAATCGTTGCTATTACACAACATCTGGTGCAGAATCTGGGCCTCCTTTCACCATAACCTTGGAGTGGCGTATACGTCTCCTCTGATATTTGAGAGCACCAAATGACTCAGAGACAAGTATTGAACCAAACAGAGTTGGTATGGAACTTGTAATTTATCAAGCAACACATTTCACCCAAAATTCGGGGAACATACATTTAATTTAATATAATTCTCGACTTGCGCAAGCGGTCTTTTACTAGATTTCTCCAAATCGCGGAAGTAGCACCAAAAATAGATGGTGCAATAATTTATTCATAGTTGTAATTTGATTTGAGTTTCCTTAAATCATTAAACTCAAATCGAAGAAAGAGTATTTCAATATTGGAACTACATTTCCTTAGGAAGCTTTTTATAGGGACCAAATATTTGGGAAGTTCACCAAATCTCCATCATCATATCACCAAAATACCAAATTAGGATATTCACCAAATAATAATTATATTTATTGTTATTGTTATAATATGATATTCATCTCATTGGAATAATTTACTCAATGTTGATATTTATTGCCTGACTGTATTTATTAAAAGTTATTTATTTGAGAATCATCTCCATTGTGTTTTAGCCTTAACCCAAATTCTAAATTGTATCGAGCGCCCAACCAGGTTCGTTACAATATGGCACTTAGATGAATTTATGATGCTCTAGTACAAATGGTGTTTTGATGAGCAGTGCATGGTGCATATGGCACTTAAATGAATTGATGATGTTCTAGTACAAATGGTGTTTTGATGAGCAGTACATGGTGCATATGGTACTTAGATGAATTTATGATGCTCTAGTATAAATGGTGTTTTGATGAGCAGTGTATGGCGCTTATGTCATTTAGATAAATTCATGATGCTCTAGTACAAATGGTGCTTTGATGAGCAGTGCATGGTGCACATGACATTTAGGTTAATTTATGATGCTCTAGTACAAATGGTGCTTTGATGAGCAGTGCATGGTGCATATGACATTTAGATGAATTTATGATGCTCTAGTACAAATGGTGCTTTGATGAGCAGTGCATGATGCATATGGCACTTAGATGAATTGATGATGCTCTAGTACAAATATTGCTTTGATGAGCAGCGCATGGTGCATATGGCACTTAGGTGAATTTATGATGCTCTAGTATAAATGGTGCTTTGAGGAGCAGTGCATGGTGCATATAGCATTTAGATAAATTTATGATGATCTAGTGTAAATGGTAATTTGATGAGCAGTGCATGGTGCACATGGCACTTAGATGAATTTATGATGCTCTAGTGCAAATGGTGCTTTGATGAGCAGTGCATGGTGCATATGACATTAAGATGAATGTATGCTGCTCTAGTACACATGGTGCTTTGATGAGCAGTGCATGGTGCATATGGCACTTAGATGAATTTATGATGCTCTAGTACAAATGATGCTTTGAGGAGCAGTGCATGGTGCATATGGCATTTAGATAAATTTATGATGATCTAGTCTAAATGGTGTTTTGATGAGCAGTGAATGGTGCATATGGCACTTAGATAAATTTATGATGCTCTAGTGCAAATGGTGCTTTGATGAGCAGTGCATGGTGCATATGACATTAAGATGAATTTATGCTGCTCTAGTACAAATGGTGCTTTAATGAGCAGTGCATGGTGCATATGGCACTTAGATGAATTGATAATGCTCTAGTGCAAATGGTACTTTGATGAGCAGTGCGTGGTGTATATGGCACTTCGTCGAATTTATGATGCTCTAGTGCAAATAGTGCTTTAATGAGCAGTGCATGGTGCATATGACATTAAGATTAATTGATGATGCTCTAGTGCAAATGGTGCTTTGATGAGCAGTGCATGGCTCATATGACATTTAGATGAATTTATGATGCTCTAGTACAAATGGTAATTTGATGAGAAGTGCATTGTGCATATAGCACTTAAATGAATTTATGATGCTCTAGTACAAATGGTGCTTTGATGAGCAAAGCATGGTGCTTATGTCATTTAGATGAATTTATGATGCTCTAGGTCAAATGATGCTTTGATGAGCAGTGTTTATGGTACTTATTTAGATTTGTTGTGCTTGAGTACATATTGTATTTATGATAAGTGCACATTTTATGTTCTCTTTAAGCATTAACCTCATCAGATGACTTTGCAATTACCTAAAAGAAGTACTCGCAAAAGAAAAAGGACTCGGAGGCTGGGTTAGATAATGGGAACATAGGCAATACTGATCTTGGATGGATGTACCTTACATTGACATTCCTTTACCAAACTCAAAACACTGATTCTTCAAATTTAAATGTTCCAAATACTGATAGTGAAAGTAATGATGATCAATGAGGATATAAACTGTTGTAACACCAATCATCACACAAACTGTTGTTACAATTCTCAGAAGTACTGGTGTAATTTAAGGCAAGGATGTAAATACATCAGATCTAACTTTAATACCAGCACTGACAAACCGGTCGCAGAGTGGTAATTCAATGTTGCCACCAACGCAAAGTAACACTTCATTTGATGCAACAGATATGACGGCACCATCTCAGTCACACACTTCAAATATGAACAGAGGCTATCAACAGTGTTCGGCGCCAATTGAAGGAATTCCAAATTAAGTGGTTAACCATTTACTTCAGAATAATTCAAACACAGATTCATTTTCAACAGATTTAGGTCAAGGTTTATCTCGTCCACTGGCTTTAGGTGTAGACCATAACTTAAAGCTGGTATTTCGTCAAATAAATTTACTTAAATCCAAATCTAGAGTGGTCAAATATGTTCCAGTAGAGAAGAGTGATTTTTTAACATTTATTAATAAGGCAAAAATTGAGACCTTGGCACAGTGGAAAGGGGCCTTTTAAATTAATGGGGAAATTTATTTTGAAAAGTATTCTAATGAATCACCGAAGCTTATGAAATATACGGTTACCATTGTAAATTCAAATTTTTTTGTCTGATGTTTTCCGCAAATGTATTATATTGTATTAATTAGTAAATGCATATTTTTGTATGTGGTGTATTATAGATACATGTATGTAGAAAAGGAATATTTTTGATGTCATTGTATTTGACTTTATCTTTTAGACATGGGGTCATGTGCTTCTGTCTGTGGATCAAGGCTAATGGTACATTGTACAAGGTTGTTTGAGGAAATCCAAAAACATTTATGTATCGTATCAATTTTATAAAGAAGTAATTTGGATTAAAGTACGATGAATATGTGAAAGTATAATTTTGTAGATGACTAAAAATGAAATGGGGACATAGACCTCTTTCATTCAATCTTTGATACATGGATAATTGAATATTGTAATATTTTGTAGTTTATATGGTTGTTGTTAGGGCTGGTTGCCAATGGGACATAGGTCTCTTTCAACCATAATGAGAGAGGGTATATACATGTAGATATAAGTGTCATAAGGTGTTGGTTGCCATGGGGACATGGGCCTCTGACAATCCTTAGACGTTTATATAAGCAACCATAATCCGAGAGGATATATATATGTATATATAAATGTCACCAACTAAGGTTGTAATGGTGCAGTGGAATAAGCGTTTTTATTTTGTTCTTTGTAACTAAGTTGAAATATAAACAAGATATACAATCATTTTCTATCACAATTTCAAAACATTATTTTCGAGGATAACTTAACTTATAATAAAAACGAAGTATTTACGTTTGAATTTTTACACTTATTAAACCCGATTCTCAGAGAGATTATAAAACCAACAGTATTGAATCATTCCCATATGTCATTACAAACAATTAGGGTTTGAACTCTATACTGTCATCAAATTTTGGAATCCCATTAAGTTTAATGATTAACTTTACGCACTGTAATAAACTATGTAAGAAATACTAATATCTTTCACGAAATTAAGCAGACGAAACTGAAACGTATCAACATAGTTATATTGACATAAAAAGAATAAAAACGATTATTAAAAAAAAAATAACAAAAAAAATAACATATATTTATATAAAATTGGTAAATATAGGTATATTATGTATTTTTGGCGTTAGTTGCCATGGAGACATAGCCTTCTGGCAGCCATGTTAAAATCTGTAAATACATGTACATGTTATAATCATAGAATCCAGAATGAAAGCTCTTAGATATATGTAGATAATTTAGATTGGTGAATTTCTTTTTGGTAGTTGGGCCTAAGCGTTTTCTGGAAATTTTTGTCACTGGCTTGGATGGGGAATATTGTTACAAGGAAGGTTTTGTGTAACAATATGGTGGCGAATGTAACCCCATCTTTGATGGAATGGGTCAATAAGGTTTTATCATTATAAACATATATGTTGTTTATTAATATGATTCATTGATTTAATTATACCATGTTTATCATTTTGTTGATTCTTCGTCATTTTAATAATAGATGACAGTTTTCAATTCATACATATTGTTCGTTTGTCATTCCTTCATCCCATCAAACAGAGCAAGCCAGTGTTGACAAAAATATTTTTTTTAATTTGTTTTATTATAAACTAGGGCGGTAGTTTTCTCGTTGGAATTATTTCACATTTTTCATGTCGGGCCTTTTATGGCAGACTATGCGGTATGGGTTTTTCATATTGTTGAAACCGTACGGTTGTCTATAATTGCTTATAGCCACTTCGTTTTAACTATGATGGATAGTTGTATCGTTGCCAATCATACCACATCTCCTCATCTTTATATAAGCTTACATTCATCTTATATGAATATGTTTAGGTAACCATAACCAGTTTGTTCGGCATATTTGGATGGTTATACACGTGTATCAACTAAGAGTTAATATCAAAGGAAAGAATTGTGTTTAAGGGTTGATTGTTTTCATTTTTGTCAGGACAAATGTGTATTCGTCTGGTTTATTCACAATTCTATATTATAATGTTATAATACAGTGACAACTTAAGATTTAAAGAATAAAATAACATTCTGTTTTGACGTCGTTTTTAAAGTCAGATGAAATGAATTTCTTATAATTTTAATGTGATCAGAATTATTGAACCAATGCATGCATATATATATTAAACTAAGTCCCGTATGAATGTCTTTTTTATATTTATTACGAATCTATAACGTATTATCGACAAATAATATTTCATTCAGTGATTGTTGATCGCAAGCTGATTAACTTTCGAGTTTGTTGCCGAAGCTTACCGGATCGTCACGTTGATAAACAATCAACACAGAGCAAGTGGGGCAAGTGACAAATAAATGGATGATAGAGCCATCCTATATTTTTATTTTCAATGCGTTCCCATTTGTTAATTAAACTTTTCTTTAACAGTTGTTAAATGATTTGTTGTATTAAAATTGTGCTTTAAAAATCAGTTATTACTATTCACTTTCCAGTGCACGTTTGTTAATAATCATTCATCACGGATTTCCCCTCTCACTTGCGCTGTGCGGTGGCCGCAGTTCTAACTAGAGGTTTCGTATTCGTAGTTGAGGTCAATGCATACAGGAAAATATTGTTGAATGAGTGTACGGGAAGACAATAATTCATTAGCAGTACATGAAGATTTTGATTATATAAAGGATTTTCTTTTACAAGAAAGTTCACGTTTACTTGTTTTATAGTAAAAGTTAGCCATTCAAGTATATAAAACATATGTAACTTTTTTTTAATTTGAAGTTTCATATGACTTTAAGTCAGTATTTGTATTCGAACATAGATATATTTCCATGGTTGACACAAATGTAAACGAACAAAGTTAATATGAAAAATTCTTTATAAGTTATCTCATTACTTTCATTGGTGCTAGTTTTTTCTCAAACGAAAACTATACAGATACAAAGATAGAAATTTGAAGTTACCAGTGTATAAATTATACGTTTTTTATGTGAGATCTGTATTCGCTAAAAAGAAGCATTAAAGCATTAAAGAAGCACTGTCAATTTCACAATTCTCTTGCTAAGTCTAAATATTTTCTAATAGTCTTCTGTTCTTATCTTATTTTTTCTCAACACCAACGCGACTTTGAATGTTCTTTTTTGTCATTACGAGGTCAAAAATCAGGATGATGCCTACCAAAGCAGCAAAACACATCCCAAGTATGCATAATGCAAATGAGAAACCATAATCGAACAATTCTCCATCTGTAATGTCATCTTTATTTTTTACATATAGAACCAGTCCTGTTAGAATAAACGCCACTGAAAGAGACAAATGAATCAGATAAGATTTTACAGTCTTTTGATAGAGAAAAAAGTCATCACTTGTGCTTATTTTTGGTTTGTTTTTTAATTGTTACGTCTTTCAACGTCAAATGTAATAAATATCTGTGAATATTAAATTAACAATTTATTTTGCCTTTTCGGTAATTTGTTCACATATTTTACAAATGTTAAACTACATTTTACTACAGATGGTGACGTTTTTTATAAAACATATGTTAAAGTATTCATCGTACGTTTGTAGGTAGCTAATATTTCCACCTAGACTATCCGACAAAATGATTGGAGCAAGAATAATGTTAAGACTTTCAATAAGGAAAATAACTAAAGTATTAAAGTAAACTATCCTAATTTGAGAATTGCCAAAGTGACAACTTCAATATAACATATCTCAACTGCTTTCCTTTTGAAAGTGAAATCCTTGTGTAGTCATTGGCTCAGCAAGGTATGCAACTGAAGAAAAATATACATGTGTTGGAGTTGTTAGGGTTAAAAGCAAATAAAAACCAAACTGTATGACAAGCAAAATAGTCATCACGGACGATATTTTCAAATCCAATGAGCTGCACATATATACCATCATGCATGCAAACCATTACACAGCTTCATTGTTGATACAATCCTTGAGAAAAAGGACATAAGAAAAACATCATCAGGAAAAAAATAGTTTCGACTAATTTTATGCGCTGGATACATTGCACGTATAAAAATTAAAAGTATAATCTGCTCCTAAAAAAATTGATTTTGGTCGCGATTGTGGACTATCATATTGTAGCCAAATACTTAGTAGTAATTCAGCACATTGTAATTCTGTACTTAATGATATAAAGGTCATACTGCATTGTATGTAGAAATCTCAATATTGAACCATAGAGATAAAGTCAAAATATCATGAACAATGTAAGACGTACAACTCACAAGGATTCCAAAGACAACATCATATAGAAAACATTTAATTCATTGTTACTTCAAACAACTTACCTTAGTACGGAAATATTACATTGTTTATTACTGGTGTGATTTAATTGATACTTATTGATATATTTTGTTCAGTCTAAATTATGTATCTCCCATGCATCAGTATAAAAACCAAGGTTGAATTTCGGTCAGATTAAGTGTAGTTTAGATTGGTTGTAGCAATTTTTTGTAGCTTTCATACTTTCAAACGTTATATTTATTGTTTTTTTTTACTGATGAACGCTATTTTACTACCACGTGTTGTACCATGAGGAAAAGTTACGGACGTCTTTACTACTACTACCACTTATCTTGTACTTCCAGCATTTCACTGAACATGGGAATGTGATATTGTAAGTTGGGCATGGCGTCCAGATTGGCTCACTTTCCTATTTATCTATAAAATGATACACTTTAAATCTATTGTAACAAATCATTGAGGCCTTTGAACTTTTGAGAAGAACAGTTAATGGTTTTTTTTACCATCCTCCTCGAAAAGGAAAAAGAACCAAACTATTTTTCCAAAACAATTGTTCTAGTCTTTATCCGTTTACATGATTACAGAATTATGCGTTGTGTCCTTGACATCGCTATCATACTTCCCATTGATACCACACAATATGTACTGATATTGATGAACTTTTATTTTGTTCGAGGGTACCATCAAACCATTACCAATGTATACATGCTTGTTTGACACCTTTTAATTGTATAAATATGCATTTGTACTATAATAATGTCATTGCACTAAATCTAAGTTCTCTTTTGACAGTTTTGACTGTTGACTGTTCTGCTTTGGTTTTGTTGACCCGAACGGTGTGCTTTTTTTGTTTATTAGAATTTTTATTTTCTAGTGGATAAGAAGTTTGTCTTCTAAAATTCGGCATTTTCAGAGGATCTTGGATGCAATTTAGGGTCTTAAATTCACTTAAAAATTGATGGGAAGTGTTCGGCAATCAAGTATAGTGGATTCAAAACATAGCTCATACTTACCAGTCGAAAAAGTAGCCACGATAGAACAAATTCGTAATATTTTATTTTCAGGTAGCTTAAACAATCTCAATGCAACACAAACTGTCGATGATAAGATAGAAATAAATCCAAGTATTATCATACCTCTACAAATTTTAAACCAATCTGAAAGTACAAGTTTTAAGCAAAAAATACATAAATTTGTGTTCATTTTTTTTTAGACCAGTAAGCTTCATTTACAAAATTACAAAAACAACTGGTGCAAACTGTAAAACGTATTAATCCTTTAAATCGTGCCTCCCGTTTCTTTACTGACATTTTCATAATAAATACAGAGCCTTTTTCATAATCAATTGTTTTCTTTTAATTACTTTGTCATAAATCAGGCCGTTAGTTTTTACGTTTAACAGGTCCATGATGGAAAATCATCCTTTAATTAGGATGTTAAATCCATCCACAAGAAACATTTCACATTTTGTTCAACAGTGTTTTGTCCACACAACACAGATAAATTCTTTTTCGGATATTTTACAGAGTTTTCCGTCATTGTTTCGGAATTACGCTACGACTTGTTTTGATCACGTGACTTTTGTACAGCAACAACAAATATGGCGTTATGGTCGCATGATGCTACGATGATAGATGGTTTGTATATTCGACTAATTTCATTGAAATAATAAATCCAGATAGATTCCAAGCCATTTAAATGCTCCTTTATAGACATATTTTGTGTAGATATTAATTTAATACCGAAGACAATTAATTGAACACTGTGATCGGCCCCGATCGGCAGCCCATTTTGTGTTTTTTTCCCCCAGTCTCCAATCAGTGGATGGTAATTCCGTCCATTTCATTCGTTATCTAATGGATGGAAAACCTTCCATTGCACCATTTCTATCATAGACGGTAAATCCATCTACACGAAGATAATATGATGCAGGTGTCAGATTTACTTAAGGTTTCATACAGAATAAACAGATAAAATGATAGACTAACAATAACATGTCTAGCATGTCTAGGGGAGGCATCAATCTTTTGTTTGTACATTGGGGTTTATTTAGGGGTATTTTGAGGGGGCTTAAGAAGGGAGGGGTTTACTATAGAACCATATGGGATTTTATTTTTTTAAATATTCAAATGACTGATAACTTGAAAACAGTAAGTGATATGATTTGGTAATAGACACACATGCACACTGTCTTCAGGACAATAAAACAAATCAAATAAAAGAGAGTATGAGTCCCTGGGGGTCATCACCACCCCCCTTTACAATTTGATATTGTGCCTTTTCAACGGCTAAGATCCCCACCCCTAAAATATATTCTTGTATGGGACAAAAAAACAAATCAAATCAAATAAAGGCCAAGTTCCTGGGGATCACCCCCCTTTTTTGCTCACCTGGCCCATAGGGCCAAGTGAGCTTTTCTCATCACTTGGCGTCTGTCGTCGTCCGTAGTCGTTAACTTTTACAAAGTCTTCTCCTCTGAAACTACTGGGCCAAATTTAACCAAACTTGGCCACAAACATCATTGGGGTATCTAGTTTAAAAAATTAGTCCGGTGACCCGGCCAACCAACAAAGATGGCCACCGTGGCTAAAAATAGAACATAAGGGTAAAATGTAGATTTTGGCTTATTTCTCTGAAACCAAAGCATTAAGAGCAAATCTGACATGGGGTTTAATTGTTTATCAGGTCAAGATCTATCTGCCCTGAAATTTTGAGATGAATCTGACAACCCGTTGTTGGGTTGCTGCCCCTGAATTAGGAATTTTTTAGGAAATTTTGCCGTTTTTTTTTTTTTGGTTACTATCTTGAATATTATTACAGATAAAGATAAACTGTAAACAGCAATACTGTTCAGCAAAGTAAGATCTACAAATAGGTCAACATGACCAAAATGGTCAGTTGACCCCTCTAGCAGGGTTTAAGCTAGGATTTTGAGGGCTTTAGTCACTTTTGGGCAGGATGAAAATCAACCTTATTTGGGTAGCAGCAAGGGACCTAAGATGTATATTACTATCTATACATCTTTGTCAGACTTTGAAGGACTTATAGGCATACTAGGCAGTTACTGCATGATTTGACTGATGTGGCACTTTAATACGAAGATTAGGATATACAATCTAGAAATCTAGTTCACAATTTCACTTCAGTTAGTTTCAGGGTACATTCCTAATCAGCAAAAGATGGGATCCATTTTTTTAAACCAGGAATCACAGCATAAATGAACTTGTAACTGCATTATTCATACTCATTATCCTTGTTATCCTTAAAAACATTTTAAAGCGATATTTAGAATTAATTCTATAAAGTTGGAACCAAGGATTTGTACAACTCCTTATTGGAACAATGCTAATTACTTTAAATTGTAAATTTATCATGAATAGATCACGTTTACTTTCAATTTCCAAATTAAATGAAAACGGGAAGTGACAAGTGGATAATCAATTCAGAATGAATCCGGACTCATCTACGGATTGGTTCGTGTTTAAAAAAGGCAGGAAATTATAATTTTTTTAATTAAATTTGCTAAATAAGAACTATATTCATGATATTTGTCTCTCTCGTTTAGTTTGATACTTAATTATTTCGTATTTTACGTTTTAGTGTCTTTAAATTCATTAGAAAACTTTTTGCGCATGCGCAGTTCATCGTAAAGGAAGCACCTGTTTCTCGTGAAAACATTTCTATGAATAAAGTTCTATCTTTTTAATCGAAATTGTCGAAAGTTTTTGATTAAAAGTTATATCAAATATGACGAAAATACGTTCATTTAACGAAACTACGACAAGCGGACTGCAAATTGTGATCGTTTGAGAAATATTGAAATAAAATTCGAACTGTCCGAGGGAAAACTCAAAACTACGAAACTATGACAAACGAACAGCAAATTGTGCTCATTTGATAAATATTGAAATTGAAATGCCTTCTAGGAGTTATTGCCATTTATAGTCAATTTTTAACAATTTTTCATAAATTTTTGCAATCTTTTACAAAAATCTTCTCCTCTGAAACTACTGAGACAAATTTAACCAAACTTGTCCACAATCATCATTAGGGTATCTACAAAAAATGTTGTTTCAAAAATGTGTCCGATGACCCCGCCTGCAAACCAAGATGGCCGACATGGCTAAATATAGTACATAGGGTAAAATACAGTTTTTGGCTCATAGCTCTGAAACCAAAGCATTTAGAACAAATCTGACAAAGATAAAATTGTTCACTAGGTCAAAATCTATCCACCTTGAAATTTTCAGACCAATCAGGCAACCCGTTGTTGGGTTGCTGCCCCTGAATTGGTAATTTTGAGAAAATTTTGCAGCTTTTTGTTATTATCTTAAATATTATGATAGATAGAGATAAACTGTAAACAGCAATAATGTTCAGCAAAGTAAGACCTACAAATAAGTCAACATGATCAAAATTGTCAATTGACCCCTTAACATGCCTTAAGGAGTTATTGGCTTTTATAGTCAATTTTAAACAATTTTCATTTTTACCATATATTTTTCTCTGTAACTACTGGGCCAACTTCCTTATAAATAGAATACAATGAGACAATTGTCAGCAAGAATGTTCAGTAAAGTAAGATCTACAAACACATCACCATCACCATCACCAAAACACAATTTTGTCATGAATCCATCTGTGTCCTTTGTTTAGTATGCACATAGACCAAGGTGAGCTACACATGCTCTTTAGAGCCTCTAGTTTGGAGAACTTGTAAACGGTCTATATACATGTATATAGATATCCCCGACCCTAAACCATATATATTCCTGTTCGTCATGTCAAGAAGATTTGAATGATGTACATTTGTACAGCGTCATTCTCTAGCGTCACTTATGCATGTCACTTTATTTACTAGACCAAACCAATTTGTACTGGACTTTGCCCAATGTCTTTATGAAATACTAATATTTAATGTGATCCTTATCTTATGTTTGAGAAAAAAAAATAATTCTACCCTCCCATTTATCCTGGATCAGCACTCAAAACAGGGCTTATTAAGAAATAAATATTATGAGCTTGCAACTTTGAAAATCTGGACCAATCGCCCAAGTCACTTTTGCTCCTATTCTCTTTAGCCCCCTTCACATTCACACCCTGGCTCCGTTCTCTACCAATTAAAAAGGTTTTGTGCTTAATAAGTTTTTAATCATACTTAAATTAGTGTATTGCTATGAAAAAATGTTAATTATTTTAAAATAAAGTTACATTCTAAAAACGTAAGCTGGTTTTCTTTTGTGAATGATTTTAAAGATCAAAATGGATTGTCATGATAATTAAAGACTACATCATTCGTCTCCAAGACTTGTAAAAGAGAGACAGAAGATTCCAAAAGTCTATCAAACTCGTCATAAGCTGTAAAAATAATTATTTTTTTATAGTTCACCTGGCCCAAAGGGCCAAGTGAGCTTTTCTCATCACTTGGCGTCCGTCGTCGTTAACTTTTACAAATATCTTCTCTGAAACTGTTAATAGTTTTATTCAGTTTTGTGTCCCGACCAAGTATATAGACGTGACCTATAGTGTTATCCTTGTCACAAGGTAACAGTCCGGAGGAAGACATGCCACCCTACCCGTACACATTATTGAGAACTCCAAGTCGACCAGTTTTGCTATTACTCCTTAATGTCGCGTGCTTAGCGAAGAATTAGCAAATACCAATTCTAAAGTCTTTGGTTTGACCTGGCCGGGGCTCGAACCCATGACCTCCCGCACTAGGAGTGAACACGATACCACGCGTATGAGACCACCGATGCGGCTATATTCTAAATGAAAATCAAGCAGGTTTAAGGAGGAACTATTCTACGACTAAACACATTTTTATCATAAATATACATTCTTCATTCGAATTAATGAAACTTAGAAAGAAAAGTTACATTGTGCTTTTATCGACTTCAAAAAAGCGTTGACTCTTTACAGTGAAAGTTAATTCTGTCCAATTTATTACAGAATTATGTAAATGGAAAACTTTTTCATGTATTTCAAAATACGTATGAATATGTCAAACTTCAGGCTGAAAAATCTATCTGTTCCTTTGTGGAGTGGAGGTACGGCAAGTGGACAACCTTTCACCTGCTTTGTTTTCTATTTTTCTGAATGAACTTCAAATTTTTTAAAAAACAAAAGATCTCAACTGACTTAGAATCAATATCACAAGATATAGAAAAAGAACTATAAGTATTTTTGAAATTAATTTACAATTATATGCGGAGGATACAGTTTTATTAGCAAAAAATAAGCTCTGATATAATGTACATATTTAACGCCTTTTATGAATATTGTGTAAAAGTGAAGACAATCACAAACAAATCCAAAGTTCTGATTTTTTCAAGTTGCAGAATGCCAGCGAAAATTTCAAGTTTACTTTTAATTGATATTGAAATGGAAAAATGAATACAAATCTTTATGTATTTTATTTTATAGAAGTGATACGTTTATTATCAATTAAAAAATATCGCAAGGAACAAGAAAAAAAAACTATGTAAAGTGTATTAAAAAATTGTAGACAAAACAATTTGTCAATTGAGAGTTATCTCGACTTATCTAATGAAATGGTTTTACCAATCCTTTTATATGGATCAGAATTTGGGAGTTTGAAAATATAGTAAAAAAGAATTTCGTGGCAACATTGTCCTATTGAAGGCATTTTGCTGCAAAAATTGCTAATTTTACATGTTTTGTAAATTTTGGCATCGAAGGACGTTGATAACCAACAATATTTTTTTTGTATCTGAAAGGCATTCCAAAGCTTCCAACGTAACTTTTGTGCTGGTTAAGAATGTCTTTCATAACATGTTTTCGATAAAATACTCAACAATTGCTAAACACTGTTAAAATGCGGTTTAGGGCTACAATGTATCTCCGTGTTGTTTATAATTTGACGAGCTGGCCAATTGAGAACCTTAATGTTCTCATATTGAGCCATGATACTGTGAATTATAGTAAATACTGAAGAATGTTTTTTTAAATGGCTCAAGTGTGAAATAAATTCTGGTAAAATTGGCCCTACCTCTATAATTTATGTCAATGTTTTTTTTGTTTTTTGTTGTTTTTTTTTTTCGTGTATCGATAAATTGTAGAAACCTATAAGGAAGATGAATAATAGAAAAACAAACCTTTATCCGCATAATTTTCTATGTCCATACATACTGTTATATTATCATATGAAACACATCGTTTCCATAACCCGCTGTGTATGTGGACTTCCTTTTTCTCAATCTTAATGAAGGAATGAGTCGAAAAACCAATTACATAAAGCAGAGAAGCTATGGATAGTGTCAAGAAAGAGGCTGATAATCTCGGCTCCCCCATCAGTTTAAAGGAAACCCTAACCTGAAAAGCAATATTTCATACAGTATAGAATCTTCATTATATAATATAACTATTCAATCTTATAATAACCTTAAATCATTTATGTACGAACTTATCGTAAAATGATTTGTGCCAGGCAGTACACCTATCCGGAACAATTGCAAGGTGCTTTAATGATGTTTGGTTCTCATATTTTCCAAAATATTGTATAACCTTTATGGCTTTTCCTTGTCTATGCATATATGCTCTGTATTTGTCATTTCATATATTACCAATGTCTTTTTATTTTGTATATAACAAGCATATGTATACCTTTAAGTATTACTTCAATCCTATACATTTCATAAGACAAACAAAGAGCTTTCTTTTTCTCGCCAACAAATTTTGACCGGGACATATTTTTTAAAAAGCTTACATACTTTTATTCTATTGTTTTCCAATGTACAATTCCTGAAATAATATATTTCTATTAACGATGTAAGCACTCAATCAAGATATCATTATGCTCCTGGATCAACATTTTTACTTTACATAAACACTAAATAATGTAATAGTTATGCAAGAAATCATAATGAACGAAAATGATTAAATTTACAATAGTAAAAGAGAAACTATAAAACAAAAGAGCGTTTATTAACGTTAACGTTACATCGGTTAGCTTTGTTTCAATGAATACATGAACATGGAAGGACTGAAGCAACAAACGCCCTATAAGAGATGATTGTTTAAATAAAATTTATTCAGGGTAAAGGAATGAAATATACGTGGGCGTACGTCATTGCTGAGACAAACTGCCTTCTATTTTCTTGATATACTTTAATGTAATTTATGGCTGCTTTTGGTGCTTTAACTTGAATGCTGTCTGTCATGTTGCAAAATTTCACAAATATGTAAATAAGAAGAAACATATCGGCTATGAGGCTATCCCTCAAATATAAAATTACCAAATGAAAGACTACTAGCGGTCTACATACGGTCTTTAGCAAATGACAAGTGGATATACAATATGACAAGTCCCAAACAACCCCCGAGTCTAGAAAACGTATGATAGATTTCTAAGAAAACGTCAAAGATCTACAATCACCATAACATTTTGATATCATCCTTTTTTTGTTGTTAATAAAGCTTTTAGGGAGAGTAAAGTTTAAGACTTATGAATTATGCCACTTTTTGGTATTTTTGCAAATTCATTAAATATGGAAATAATTTGAATTCCGTTACCATGGCAACTATAATTTGCTGGTCTCCATTTTAATTTTTTAAGTTCACCAATTCTATATATATCATAACACACAATCATAGTTTGATAAGCTGTTTGGAAAAGTTTACTTTTACTTCAATAAAATAGACAATATGACCATTTTATGAAAAGCCTTTAATTACACAAATTGCCATGGTTTCCAAGCAAATTTCATATATAATCTAAATTTTTAAACTAAGAATATATTGGGAAATAGATGAAACATTGTGTAATAAACTATGAATAAATACATAAGATAGCTACTGTTACACACATGTTCACAATTTCATTTCCAAATCTTGCTATATTGGATCTTATTTAAACTGAAATGAGTTCATTACTGTTTTTTTTTTATGAGTTGTTACCTTGGCAACAACAGTAAAATTTATAAACAATAAAATGTTGAAAATTTACTTTTACATGATACTGGTAATATGTGCAACATTTCAGGTGGACCTGAAAACATTGACTTATCACTCATTGCCTGATTGTAAGGTGGACTGTTCTTAGAAATAAGAAACATTTATATTTTTTTTAATTTAATTATACCTTTTGAACCGGGTGGTTTATACTGATGGGGATTGCCGTCAATCACTTTTTTGTATCATCTACTGCTTCTGAAGCGTTTAGCAGAAGTTTATGAAATCTTACTCACGTGATACTTTTACATTTTTTATTTAATTTCTTTATTCGATTGATTTTTGTTGATACTTTGACATTACATGGACTTTATCATGTCTGCATACTACAGTATACTTTCTCAAAACGTTAAGTATGTAATACCATTTTAAACCTTCTACTTCTAATTTTATTATTTGAATGAAAGAAATTTCTGGATTTCTCTTACCAAATCAAACACTATCCAATTGTTGTATATATCTGTGGATACCAATTTTGTATTTGAATCTCCGCCGAAATCCCTTACTAGAATTAGAACTCTTAATCTTAACACGAGCCATATGAGCTTTTGTCTCTCTTGGAGTCGTCTGTGGTTGTCGTCGTCGTCCTCATCGTAAGATTTCAAACAAAAATCTCTAACCAACTAGACATATTCCAAATACACTTGAAACTTTATTATTGATTATCCATTCAATCAAGCAACCTGACTATCATGGCTATAAAATAGCATAAAGGTATTAAGTGCATGTATTGTATACTATATCAAAAATAAAAAGATAAGAAGATATGGTACATTAGCAAACGAGACAACTTTCCACCAGAGAGCAAATGACATAGACGTTAGCAGCTATAGGTCACATATTGCCTTCAACAAAACCCACACCATAAAGTAAGCTATATACGATCCCGAAATGACAAATATAAAACAATTCAAACAAGAAAGCTAACGGTCTGATTTATCTACAAAACAGTAAACGAAAAACAAATGTGATAAACAGCAACAAACGACAACGAATGAATTACAGGATCCTGACTTGGGACAGGCACATAAATAATGTGCCGGAGGTTAAACATGTTTTCGTCAAACCCTCTCCCTAACCTATGACTGTGGTGCAAAAGCACAAAATAAGAACAAGTTATAAAAATCAGTTGAAAATGGCTTAACTCACCAGATAGATACAGCGCACACATTCAAATAACAAAAACACCAAAGTCACGAAGTACAGATATAAGAGTACTTGCAATTACTGCGTTAATGAAAATGGTGACAGACAAGCAGAATTATGAACCACAAACGACTATGTAATAAAAGGGACAATTTTTCTACATAATAACATTCACAAATTGACATGGTTATCTCCTAATCAACGAGACAAGAACCAATTAGATCCCATCGTGATAAATAGAATGTGGAGACGATCCCTGATGAATCAAAGTCTTGAAAGTTAAAGTCAAATGGGAGCTGATGTTGGAAATGATCATCACTTGGTAGCAGCCGACATTAAACTCAAACTCAGAGCAAATGGAAAGAACACAAGATCTTAGAAAAAGTTTGACATAGGAAAGTTAAATGAGGTTAAAGAAAGAAAGGAATATTCAACCTTGATTAGAAATAGATACCACCTTTTGCAAATCTTAAATGATGAAGAAGAAACAGAAACAATGATGTCCTAAACAAAACCTGAAACATGAAGATTGGATCACACCTGGAACATGGGAAAATATTCTCATTATTAGAAGAAATACAAAGAAAAAGTAAGTGAGGCAAAATCACAACGCCTTAAGTTAAGATACTAACATGAATACAACCAAATAGTACGTAACGACAAAAGAACTTACATGGGTAGTCTTGCTTATAAGGCTGTAGAAACAGCTAGCAAACGGGATGAAGGCAACCTCTATAAAATCTTCAAAATTATTGGTGGCAAAACACAGCACCGTATAATAGTTCTGTAAAAAACAGCTAGGAAATTGAACAAGAGAAAAGATAGAAAAAAAATTCCAGGAGCTACTAAATATAACAACTCCTACAGAATTCCCTATTACAGCAGAGAATAACCATAAACTAGAAATCAACATAGAATCACATGAAAAACATGAGATGATATCTTTTATTAAAAGTTTAAAAAATGAAAAATCCCTTTGAAATGATAATCTGAGTACCGAACTCATTAAAATAGACCCGGACTTATATGCAATCCTGCTCTATATCATCTTTAAAGACATCTGGAAGAAAGCTCAGATAAAATACCGCTTGAATAATTGCACTATACTAAAATGACCACAAAAGTAGCATTAAATGATTGTTACAACTGGCTTGGCATTATACTACTTTCCATCCCAAGTAGGAAAATGGCAAACATTATCATCAGACGAATTGCAGACTCAATTGATGAACTCCTTTGTAAAGAACAAGCAGGTTCTCATCCTAGAGGGGTTGCATGGATCAATTCTTCCTGCATTGCCTTTTTCCATAGAAAACGTAATATTGTGTGTACTTTCCATCATTTGCCGAGTGACGACGAATTGCCATTCAATAATGTTACGAAGAGACGTGAAAATAACTGGAAGTAGTTACTTAATTTTTCTTATTACATGGATTGCAGTGAATTACCAGGATTTCCAAGTGAAATACAAACATGTGAAATTAACTCGATAATTTCACTCTTATGACGTCATATAACAATATGTGTTGTCAAGACGTTGTCAAGGACGTTGCATCAAAACAAATTGTGAATGCGTAGAAAAAGATATAGTTCCTTACATTTTCTACTTTATTTCCATTAAAAGGCCCATTGTCAATGTAATAAAAAGAATAACTAATTAAAGAATTCAAATATCGAAAAAAATTTAAACTCGTGACCGAACAACACTGATAATCAACTCATGCACTACGCACATTCGTGAATTAATGTGTTGTTCGGTCACTCGTTGAATATTTTTCTATATTTGAATTCTTCGATTAGTTATTCTATAATTATCGCACCTCCGATAAATTATGACGTTATGATTGGTTTAACGCCGTCACGTGGTGACCCTATGAATCCGTCTGGGGTCAGTAGATTTTATATGGGGTTCAGGACGTCACCTTTACTATTAATGATGACGTCATCTATTGATGTATGCTGTATTTCATTGTTTATTTTTCTACAAAACGCGACAGGAAAAGTCCCTTGTGCGATAAATTCGTTATACGGTTCACTACTGACCCCTACGAACCATAGAGGGTTAGTAAAATTCATAGGAGATTCGGCCTTCGGCCTCAACCTCTATGAGATTTACTAACCCTCTATGGATCCGAAGACGGTCAGTAGCAAACCATATAACTTATAGTATTTGCTTGCTGAGCACCAATTCGGAAAATATGGAGTTTTTATTTATTTAATGCTTTCGTCATACTATAAAAATTGTTTTTTACTATAAGCATATATGAATATATTTCTATTAATTATATTCATAAATTTCACGGAAAGATAAGGATCACCATCTATTTCTCTTTCTGTGATTTTTTCTTTTATTGCTATTTGTTTTACCATTTTGAATTTTTAGTTATAAACAAGGTATTAAATAAAACTGGAAATCAACATCAAGTTTAGAAAACCTCCATTTCTTCTTACTGCTTAATTTCATGATGTTTGTTAGATTATTTTTTAATTTGATGTAAATATCATTTTTTTTCCTTTTAGTTGATTTTTTTCAAATTCAACCTATTTATTATGATTTAAAGACATATTGTGCATTATAACTTACCTTAAGAAATAAAACACTTGATAGTATGACTTAACCTTTTCATGTTATGTAAACATGAATACTTTGGAACTAAGTTTATTCCATGCATGCATGGACGAAGGCAACTTATGTGAACTTTCCATTTCTATGTAGCAACATTCCAGCAGCGCCTGCATACGGAGTATATATCTCCCAATTGAAACGATATTCCCGGGCTTGTGTTTCCTATCATGATTTCCTTGATAGAGGATTGCTGCTCACAAGGAAGCTATTAAGCCAAGAGTTCCAAATGGTGAAGTTGAAATCATCCCTTCGTAAATTTTACGGACGCCATCACGAGTTGGTTGACCGTTAAGGAATAACCGTTTCACAGATGATATCGGATATGTTCCTAATGTCGTAACTACAATACCCTTCCCTTTTCACGAATGTGACTTACCGAATTAGACTTTTTACCGGATTTGTAATAACATAAGCAACACGACGGGTGCCACATGTGGAGCAGGATCTGCTTACCCTTCCGGAGCACCTGAGATCATCCCCAGTTTTTGGTGGGGTTCGTGTTGCTTAGTCTTTAGTTTTCTATGTTGTGTCATCTGTACTATTATTTGTCTGTTTGTCTTTTTATTTTTTGCCATGGAGTTGTCAGTTTGTTTTCGATCTATGAGTTTGACTGTCCCTCTGGTATCTTTCGTCCCTCTTTTATGTTAACGTAGTCCATGCATGCATGGACTAACACAATAGACTTAGTCCATGCATGCACGGACGAAGGCAACTAACGTTAACGTAGTCCATGCATGCATGGACTAACACAATAGACTTAGTCCATGCATGCATGAGCTAAACTAACTTTGTACAGAAATTTGAAATTATTCAATTATTCAAGCAGACTTAGTCCGTGCAAGTATGGACTAAGTTAACATTAGTTGCCTTCGTCCATGCATGCATGGAATAAGCTTAGTTCCACAGTTTTCATGTTTAAATAACAAGAAAAGGTTTAGTCATACTATCAAGTGTTTGCAATTTATTTCTTACGGTAAGTTATAATGCACAATATGTCGTTCAAGCATAATAAATAGGTTAAATATGAAAAAATCAACTAAGAAGAAAAAAATGAAAGTAACATCAAATTAAAAAAATAATCTAACTAACATCATGAAATTAAGCGGAAAGGAGAAATGGAGGTTTTCTAAACTTGATGTTGATTTCCAGTTTTATTTAATACCTTGTTTATAATGAATTCACATTTACAAAATGTAGTTCCTTCATACTTTTAAAGAATGTACAATGAAGAATAAAAGTACTATAACGCTCTTGCCTACTATTTCTACTGAAACAAATAATAATAGAGCATATTTGTATAGAAATAATACCCGGAATTTTTTGTATTGCTATTTATTTTTCATGTAATACAAATTGTAAACATAAGGAATTGTTACAAATTTCACTGTTAATGCTTCTGGTAGAACATTCCAAAGCAATACACTCTGGAAATTGAAGATGGCTTGCCATACTTTGAGTCAGAGTAAGATTTAATAGTAGGAACAATATCGAACTTTCAAAATGTCAAAATGGTCAAATAGCCTAACTTACGATGGCAGTTTCCAACTATTTTTGAAAAGATATTCCGAACGTTAAAAATCTTTGCATTTCCCTATTTGTGTCCATTTATTATATTTATATATATAATGGAAAAATTATCATGTCAACTTTAATTTCCCTTTCAGTGATTGCTTTGTTTAATGGTATTTGTTTGATGTAATTGAATATCTTGTATTTTTTTATAAACACACACTTAGGTCACTCATACTAACTAATTAAACACTTGCACTGAAGTTTAAAACTATAGGTGCTATAAAACGTTTCATATAAAATACCATAGGGGTATTCACCGAATATTGCTAGGCTTAGAGGGAAATTCCCTTTTGATTACATAATTGGTGGATATTTTTTATTTTAATTGAAAGTAAGAACTAGTGAGTTAGCTTTCATTTAAAACAGGTTGTACGATCAAGATGATTTTAAAAAGAATAGACGTACTTGTTTTTAAGGGGAGACACCACTGTTAACTTCCCGGGGTTTTATTTTGTAGTAAACATTGAAAACTTATGTGTAGCAACTTCAGCAAGCGAATGTTTTTTGAAAGCGATAAGAGTTCAATGATAAGTTAATATTGACAATAAAACACATCCTAACAGAAGGCTCTTAAAATTTACTCGAGGATCCTAATTTCCCTTTTTGTTTGGAAGTTTTATTATGTCAATATTACCTTACCATTGAACTTTTACTATAAATAAAAATAAACATTTGATTGACTCTCTGAAGGCGCTTTCTACCTGAATACAAAACAGAGTTATCGTTGTTTGACGTAAAACAAAATGTATGTTTCTGTTTGATAAGAGTATATCGTAATGTTGTATACAGAGTAGAGAAACCATAACTGTAAGGCCGCTTAATCAAGACCATTTAGGATTTTCGCACCCAGAAATAGATTTTATCGCTTTGTTCTTAAATTTTGTTAACGATATTTTTTGTGATAATTTTTCATATCATGCTACTTGACTGAGAATGGGTTTTCCTCTCAGTTGAGTAGAGAAAGAACACGATGACGTCATAAGCCATTAATGAGATTGCTGACGAGAAACTCCCTCTCGTGTGAAAAGCTATCGATCATCTATAGATAACCTATTAACATAAGCTTTGGCACTATAGTTGATAACTAGTGCCTGAATGTTTGCAAGTTGTGTGTATCTTAAGCATTTACTGAGTCATGTGAGTGTAGATATAATTCGAAAATCATTATATGTTTATGGGCATTTTAAAACGTCATGCATATAGGAAATCTAACGATATTCAGTAGCATTATTTGCTTCAGTTGTTGTTGAAGCGTGCACGTTTCAGATATTTTCTCTAAGTTGAACTTGTAGATAATACACAAAACAGATACCAGGAATGACCAATAAATACAAGTTATGAATGTACGTAATTTTGTGATCTCACTTAAAAGCATTTCTGTACTTTACAGTACTTACGTCAACGTTGTGGGCTGCTTTGTCATAGATAACATTCATAAAACGCTGTTCGAGAGTACGTTTTTAAATTGCTGCGAGTATCTTAATTTAGACCAAAGATTTCACCTCTCGGGTAAATAGATACCATTACTAGGTATAAAAATATTACTAAAAACATCATGATAATGTCAACTAAGAAAAACTTAACATTTATGTAACATATATAAAGGGCAACGGGATAATAAACCTTTGGAGGAATTAGTTTTGTCGTGTTATCTGATATTTGATTAGTACATTTGTATGCACGTTAATGATTGAAATTAAAATTTTAATTGATAGAATATTTTGAATTTCAATTACGTGTCTTATTGACTAAGGTGTGATGATGACCCATTTCCGCCTTTCGAGAACAATTGCTTTACCAGCTTTATCCAGCATCCATGTTAGAAATCCGACTATTCCTCAACTTCACGTTCCGCTTTACAGAAGATGTGCTCTGAATAAGTTAGAAAAGTTTGGTGACTTTGTTGAATGTATTAATTCAATCTAACTGTTAATAAAATTAGTGATACCTCAGCTATGGTTAAGTCGACCTCATAAATTGACTGTGGTGTAGAGTTGTCTCATTGGCAATCATACAACATCTTCTTATTTCTATATTTACACCTAGAAATTGACAATGAGGGTAAGTTTAGAACACAACTTAACGACAAAAGAGACTTAGTACTGGCATTTCCTTATGTAGAAAAAAAAGGAATTAAACCTGGTTTTATAGCTATCTAAACCTGCCACTTGTGTGTGACAGTCGCGTAAAATTCCATTATATTGAAAACAATGTTCGAGCAAAACAAATAGAATATGATAAATAAGCAGCGGATTTTTTTTCATATTATTCAAATAAGGTTTCACAAAAAGGTAAGGCCTATTTCAAATAATTTATTTCATACTAGATCCATTATAAAAAAAAGTCAATCTGTACTTAAAAAAGGTCTACTATTACAGCTCCATTCATGTACATACTGTGCGCATTGATCAAAATTATAGCTTGTTTATATATATATAACCAAATTAAAATGCCTAAAAATACATTACTAGTCAAAATTGCAACTTTGTATGATTTTGCGAATTTTAACATAAATCCAAAAATTATAAGATATTAAGGACATTTTAATCGAAACCAAAATTATATATGTGATAAAGATTAAGAAGTTTTTATTAGATTACGGAATTTCAACGTAGAGAGGACACCGCATTTGTGATCAAAACAGTCCATGATTTAAATAACAAACACATAAAACAAATTTTTATACATTAGATTCTTGCAAGTCCTATGAAAATACATATGAGCTTTCATGTACCTTTCAACACCCATGGATTGAAGGTCTTAATGTGAATTTGAAATTAGGAATAGCAGCTAAAGCGCTGTTGGCTTGTTTTTGGTTTTATTAATTGAAGCCATTGTGGATTTATACACCATGGCTTACAGTCATAAAACTGTAGTATGACTATCGTACCAAGACTCAAACATCAACCAATCAAAATATTGGAATTGGTGTTAAAAACAGTCAGACCACATCTTTTCCAAAATGATAATTTTGTCTTTTACAGTTTAAAAACAAAACTACCGAATTTCAATTGCTATAAAAAGAATTGTCATCATATGTTTTAACCGCTGTTTATTAATAAAATAGAATTCTTTAACATTCTTGGGTGTTTATCTCATGCGTGTTAAGGACTAAACAAGTTAGGCAATACGTTAATCCAATATGTTACATGAAGTCTGTGAACCTTAGATGAGAAAACAATAAGGCCATTTATGCAGTACGTTAATATAGAACTTTTATAAACAGTAGTGCAAAGGTTATATGACCAATTCCAATGGGAATTTATATGAATTTATACATTTTACACAGGCGTAGGGATGCCTCATAATTACAGGTCATACTGCCGGTCGGGAGTAGTCTCTGTGTTACCCTTTTTTTTTTTATTCAAGTCAACTAATTTTATGTATGGTTGTAAATCTCTCGTATATATAGCTACTGCAAAAGTCGAAAAGATTTGGCTTTTAGGATTAAGAGCAAAAGAAACTTTAACAATTAAAATGAAATGGTAAGAATATTCATTTATTTCATTCATTGTGTTGCCGTCGTTTAAGGTGGTAAGAACGAACTGAGGAAGTATGGACATTGTAAATACCTTTACATTCTTAATATTTGGCAAGTTTGCTTCAATTTCCTAAGATGCAAGTGTAATTATTAATCGGATTCAATGTGTGCCATGCAGACAGACAGCTAGTATCCTGATCAACATTTCTGTGGATTTTAACTTTTAAGTTTTTATACAGGAAAATAAAAATTTGGCATTACGGTTTAAAACATTTATTAAATTGATTGCAATGAATTACTGTGATTTCCCAGTCAAATAAAAACCGATAATTTCACACATGAAATTGAACCAACACTGATAATTAACTCTTTCCCTAGGCACATTCGTCAATTAATGCGTTCCTCGGTCACTCGTTGAATATTTTTCTATATTTGAATTCTTCGATAAGTTATTCTATAAATATCGTTCGAAATGAAAGACATTGGGAATTATCATCGCTGCTTCATCATTCCTTCCAAGTTTTACCCAATGTGGTTAGGCTTTGGGTCTATTAATATCTAAGAATAAGCAATAACTCAACATTTGACATAATAACATTAAACAATGAAACAAGCAATGTAACAGGATAAGAACATCAGAGTATTACTGTAGTAGATTCATATGAATCTGAGAATGTATTGATTACTTGTCATGTTCCCTCAAAATAACTTTTCTTTTCGGACTTCATGATTAGTTTGCTAGGATATGCGCAATGTGATTTACGTTTTGTTTTTAAATAACACACAGTCAGCTTCTCTAGGACTGGTGTTACGCTACTTAAATTCAAAGTCACTGTGATACTTGTTTATTCTATATTTCTATACTATGAACTGTGAAGTATTCGGTATTCACGAGATTAGCTTCGGGCTAACCCAGGAAGTTCTTCACGAAAAACACAAGTTGCAGACATCACATTTCTATCGATATACATACATTACTCTAACAGACTTTTAAAGATCGAGAGGCGAAATGACAATCTGAATTAAAATAGACCTGGACTTATCTGAAATCCTGCTCTATAACATTTTTAAAGGCATCTGGAGGAAAGCTCAGATAAAATACCGCTTGAATAATAGCACTATACTAAAATTGCCAAAACCAGTAGCACTAAACGATTGTAACAACTGACGTGCCATTATACTACCTTTCATACCAAGTAAGATAATGGCAAACGATATCATCAGACGGATTTCAGACTCAATTGATGACATTCTTTGTAAAGAACAAGCAGGTTCTTACCCTAGAGGGTTGCATGGATCAATTCTTCCTGCATTGCCTTTTATCATTGAAAACGTAATGTTGTGTCTATTTTCCGTTATTTGTCGAGTAACGACGAATTGCCATGCAATAATGTTACGAACAGACGTGATAATAGCTGCAAGCAGTTAGTTAATTTTTCATATTGGCTTGCAGGGCACCAATTCGGAAAATATAGAGTTTTTATAAATTTAATGCTTTTATCATACTGTAAAAATAGTTTTTACTTTAAGCATATATGATTAATACTTCTATTAATTATATTCATAAATTTTATGGAAAGATAAGGTTATCCACTTTATTTCTCTTTCATTGATTTCTTCGTTTATTGTTATTTGTTCTACAATTTTAAATATCTAGTTTTTATGAATTAACATTTACAAAATATAGTTCCTTCATACTTTTAAAGAATGTACACTGAAGAATAAAAGTACTATAACGCTCTTGCCTACTATTTCTTATTAATTATATTCATAAATTTCACGGAAAGATAAGGATCACCATCTATTTCTCTTTCTCTGATTTCTTCTTTTATAGCTATTTTTTTTACAATTTTGAATATTTAGTTATAATGAATTCACATTTACAAAGTGTAGTTCCTTCATACTTTTAAAAAAAATGTACACTAAAGAAAAAATTATTATAACGCTCTTGCATACTATTTCTACTGACACAAATTATAATATATAGATATAAGAAGATTATTGTTATTTGTTCTACAATTAGAGCACATTTGTATAGAATGAATACCCGGAATGTTTTGTATTTTTCATGTAATACAAATTGAATACGTCAGGAATTGTTACAAACATGTTTAATCCCGCCGCATTTTTGCTCCTGTCCCAAGTCCCGAGCCTCTGGCCTTTGTTAGTCTTGTATGATTTTTAATTTTAGTTTCTTTTATATATTTCGGAGTTTAGTATGACGTCCATTATTACTGAACTAGTACATATTTTTATTTAGGGGCCAGCTGAAGCACGCCTCCGGTTGCGGGATTTTCTCGCTGTATTGAAGACCCATTGGTGACCTTTGCCTGTTTTCTGCTCTTTGGTCGGTTGTTGCGGGTTGTTGTCTCTTTGACACATTCCCCATTTCCATTTTCAATTTTATTCACTGTGAATGCTTCTGATGAAGCATACAGGCATTTCAAAGCAATACACCCTGGAAATTAAAGATGACTTGCCATACTTTGAGTCAGATCTACGATATAATAGTAGGGATAAAATCGAACTTTCAAAATGTCAAAATGGTCAAATAGCCTAACTTACGATTGCAGTTTCCAACAATGGTTTAAAAGATCTTCCGACGTGTTAGAAAACCTTCCACTTCCCTGTTTGTATCCATTTATTTTATTTATATATTATAATGGAAAAATAATCATGTCAGTTGTACTTTCCCTTTCAGTGATTGCTTTGTTTTATGGTTTTTGTCCGAAGTAATTGAATATCTTGTATCTTTTTATGAACACAATTAGGTCACTCATACTAACTAATTAAACAACTGCAGTAAGGTGCTAAAAACGGTTTCGTATAAAATAATATAGGGGGTATTCACCGAATATTGATAGGCTTAGAGGGAAATCCCCTTTTATCTACAAAATTGGTGAGAAATTTTTTTTTCATTGAAAGTAAGAACTTGTTAGTTAGCTTTCATTTAAAACAGGTTGTACGATCAAAATGATTTTAAAAAAATAGATCTACTTGTTTGAGGGGGAGACACAACTGTTAATTTCCCGGATTTTTTTTGTAGTAAACATTGAAAACTTATGTGAAGCAACTTCAGCAAGCGAATGTTTTCTGAAAGAGATAAAAGTTCTACGATAAGTTAATATTGACACTAAAATACATTCTCACAGAAGGCTTTTAAAATTTCCTCAGGGATCCTAATATCCATTTTTTTTTTAAGTTTTATAATGTCAATATTACCTTACCATTGAACTTTTACTATAAATAAAAATAAACATTTTATTGATTCTCTGAAGGGGCTTTGTACCTGCATACAAAACAGCGTTATCGTTGTTTGACGTAAACACAATGTATGTTTCTGTTTGATAGGAGTACATCGTAATGTTGTATACAGAGTAGAGAAACCATAACTGTAAAGAGAAAAGTGACCTCTCTGAAGACAATAACTATCAAAACCAAGACATTTACAAATAGACACGACTCTGGAGTAGTGCCTAGATTGGCAGAAGTTATAAAATACAGATAATGCATTTTTGTAAATATTGTATAGGAACATTGTTTAGCAAAACAAATCTTGCATATTGCAGATTAACAAAGCAAATAAACACGTATTAACAATTGATATTTCAATATTGAATTTCAGTGTGCAATATATGCATAATAAAACGAACATGACTAAATGACAGTTGATCGGAACTGAAATACACATAGTTAATTTTCCGGCATTTGATGTCTTATCCTGAGACGAGAAAAGTCTGTAATTCTTTATCTCATTTAAGCCAATAGCTGTTGCTTTATCTCAGCCGCATCATATAGCAACCAAACAAAATCTATATGTGATAAGTAATTATTTCAAGATGGCGTGTATATCGACTGAAACTAATAGCTCCACACCGTGATGCGAAGCAAAAACATCACGATATTGTCAACTAAGAAATACTGAACATTTATGTAACATGTACATGATGTATAAAGGGCAAGGGGATAATAAACCTTTGAAGGAATTATTTTTGTCATCATATTTAATGTTTGATTAATACATTTATGTTCACGTTAATAATTGCAATCAAAACTTTAATTGATAGAATTTTCTTTTACGTGTCTTATTGACTAAGAATGATATTGTCAACTAAGAAATACTGAACATGTATGTAACATGTATAAACGGCAAGGGGATAATAAACCTTTGGAGGAACTATTTTTGTCGTCATATCTAATGTTTGATTATTACGTTTATGTTCACGTTTAAAATGCCTTTAAAAATCACTATGTATCATCACCTGTCCTAAGTCAGGAACCTTATGTTCAGTGGTTGTCGTTTGTTGATGTGGTTCATAAGTGTTTCTCGTTTCTCGTTTTTTATATAGATTAAACCGTTGGTTTTCCTGTTTAAACGGTTCAGCACTAATCATTTTTGGGACCCTTTATAGCTTGCTGTTCGTAGTGAGCCAAAGCTCCGTGTTGAAGGCCGTACTTTGATCTATAATGATTTACTTTTACAAATTGTGACTTGGATGGAGAGTTGTCTCATTGGCACTCATACCACATCTTCTTATATCTATACGATGTGAATAGATGATGACCCATTTCCGCGTTTCTAAGAACAATAATTATTGTTTTACCAGCGTTATCCAGCATCCATGTTAGAAATCCCACTATTCTTCAACTTCACGTTCTGCTTTACAGAAGATGTGTCTCACTAAGTATTAAAAGTTTGGTGACTTTGTTGAATGTATTTATCCAAACTTTTAATAAAATTAGTGATACCTCATATACGGTTTAGACGGCCTCATAAATTGACTGTGGTGTAGAGTTGTCTCATTGACAATCAAACCACATCTTCTTATTTTTACGTTTACATCTAGAAATTGACAATGAGGGTCAGTTTAGACCACAACTTAACGACAAAAGGAACGATTTCAGCTTCCCAATCTTTTGCTTTCCATTTCTGTATAGCAACATTCCAGCAGCACCTATATTTCTCCCGGTTGATAAGATATTCCGTAGCTTGTGTTTCCTATCATAATGTCCTAGATAGAGAGTTGCTTCTTACAAGGAAGACATACTATATATTGCACCAAGGTATCCAAATGGTAAAGTTGCAGCCTTCCCTTCTATAGTTTTACGGACGCCATCCCGAGTTTGTTGACCGTGATGGACTATTTGTGTCACAGATGACCACGGAAATGCGAAGTGTCTTAAACTCAATCTCGTCCTCTTATCCTGGATTGTGAGACCACCGAATGAAACTTATCACCAAAACTATAAAACTGAGAATGGAAACGGGGAATGCATCAAAGAGACAACAACCCGACCAAAGAGCAGAATACAGTCCACGGCCACCAATGGGTCTTCAACACAGCGAAAAAATCCCGCACCCGGAGGTGGGCTTCAACTGGTCCCTAAATAATCATGTATACTAGTTCAGCGAAAATGGACGTCACACTTAACTTCCAAAGATATAAATGAACCAAAATTTAAAGAAAAAAACATACAAGACTAACAAAGGCCAGATGTTCCTGAAATGGGACAGCCGAAAAATGCGACAGGGTTAAACATGTTTTGTGAGATCTCAACCCTCCCCCTATACTTCTAGCCAATGTTGAATAAACAAACACACAGCAATACGCACAGTAACATTCAGTTTATAAGAATTCGGAGTCCGATGTTACAATAGGTAACAGAAGAAACTAAGCAAAATGACAATAATCAACATAAATTAACAAAGGACTACTAGCAGTTACTGACATGCCAGCCCCAGACCACAATTAAACTGATTGAAAGATTATGTCTTCATCATATGAAAACCAAGAACAATCCCTCCCGTTAGGGGGTTTAGTATCATACATCATAAAATATACGAGAAGAACATAACCCGTATAATGCCAACAACTGGGTTAAGAATAAATGTGTTTTTATATATACTTAATAGTAAATACATGTATATTGTATGTGTAATACGACCAATGGCAATCGTGCTGTATCAGCCTGTCATCATATTTATTAACCGCTGTTTGTTAATAAAATAGAATGCTTTAACATTCTTGGGTATATATGCACGTTAAGGACTAACCAAGTTAGGCAATACGTTAATTCAATGTGTTCTATGAAGTCTGTGGACGTTAGATGAGAAAACAATAAGGCCATTCAGTAGGTTAAAATGTAACTTTTATATACAGTAGTGCAAAGGTTATATGACCAATTCCAATAGGAATTTGTCTGAATTTATACATTTTACACAAGCGTAGAGATACTTCATACCTACAGGCCATACTGCCGGACAGGAGAAGTCTCTGTGTTACCCAATTTTTTTTTATTCGGGTCAACTATTTTTATGTATGGTTGTAAATGTCTTGTATGAATAGCTACTGCAAAAGTCGAAAAAATTTGGCTTTTAGGATTCAGAGCAAAAGAAATTTTAACAATTAAAATGAAAAGGTAAGAATATTCATTTATTTCATTCATTGTGTTGTCGTCGTTTAAGGTAGTAAGAACAAACTGAGGAAGTATGGACATTGTAAATACCTTAACATTTATAATATTTGGCAAGTTTGCTTCAATTTCCTAAGATGCAAGTATGATTATTAATTTAATTCAATGTGTGCCATGCAGACAGACAGCTAGTATCCTAATCAACATTTCTGTGGATTTTAAAAGTTTTAACTTTTAAGTTTTTATACAGGAAAATAAAAATTTGGCATTACGATTTAAAACATTTATTAAATTGATTGCAATGAATTACTGTGATTTCCCAGTCAAATAAAAACCGATAATTTAACAAATGAAATTGAACCAACACTGATAATTAACTCATTCGCTACGCACATTCGTCAATTAATGCGTTGCTCGGTCACTCGTTGAATATTTTTCTATATTTGAATTTCTTCGATTAGTTATTCTATAAATATAGCTCGAAATGAAAGACATTGGGAATTATCATCACTAATACATCATTCCTTATAAGTTTTACCCAATGTGGTAAGATTTTGGTCTAACTATTAATATCTAGGAATAAGCAATAACTCAACATTTGACATAATAACATTAAACAATGAAACAAGCAATGTAACAGCCTAAGAACATCAGAGTATTAGTAGATTCATATGAATCTGAGAATGTATTGATTACTTGTCATGTTCCCTCAAAATAACTTTTCTTTTCGGACTTCATGATCAGTTTGTTAGGATATGCGTAATGTGATTTACGATTTTTTTTTTAAATAACACACAGTCAGCTTCCCTAGGACTGGCGTAACGCTACTTAAATTCACAGTCACTGTGATACCTGTTTAATTATATATTTCTATAATATGAACTGTGAAGTATTCGGTATTCACGAGATTAGCTTCGAGCTAACCAATGAAGGTCTTCACGAAAAACACATGTTGCAGACATCACATTTTCTGTCGATATACATACATTACTCTAACAAACTTTAAAAAATCGAGAGGCGAAATGACAATCTAAATTAAAATAGACCCGGACTTATCTGCCATCTTGCTCTATAACATTAAATATGCATCTGGAGGAAAGCTCAGATAAAATACCACTTGAATAATGGCACTATACTAAAATTACCAAAAAACGTAACACTAAATGATTGTAACAACTGGCGTGTCATTATACTACCTTTCATTCCAAGTGAGATAATAGCAAACAATATCATCAGACGAATTGCAGACTCAATTGATAACCTTCTTTGTAAAGAACAAGCAGGTTCTCACCCTAGAGGGTTGCATTGATCAATTCTTCCTGCATTGCCCTATATCATTGAAAACGTAATGTTGTGTCTATTTTCCGTTATTTGCCAAGTAACGACGAATTGCCATGCAATAATGTTACGAACAGACGTGATAATAGCCGCAAGCAGTTAGTTAATTTTTCATATTGGCTTGCTGCGCACCAATTCGGAAAATATGGAGTTTTTATAAATTGGATTCTTTTATCATACTGTAAAAATAGTTTTTTAATATAAGCATATATGATAAATATTTCTATTACTTATATTCATAAATTTTATGGAAAGATATGGTTCTACACTTTATTTCTCTTTCAGTGATTTCTTCGTTTATTGTTATTTGTTCTACAATTTTGAATATCTAGTTTTTATGAATTAACATTTACAAAGTGTAGTTCCTTCATACTTTTAAAAAAAATGTACACCGAAGAAAAAAAGTACTATAACGCTCTTGCCTACTATTTCTACTGACACAAATGATAATAGAGCACATTTGTATAGAATGAATACCCGGACTTTTTTGTATTTTTCATGTAATACAAATTGAAAACATCAGGAATTGTTACAAACATGTTTAACCCCGCCGCATTTTTGCTCCTGTCCCAAGTCCCGAGCCTCTGGCCTTTGTTAGTCTTGTATGATTTTTAAGTTTAGTTTCTTTTATATATTTCGGAGTTTAGCATAACGTCCATTATTACTGAACTAGTACATATTTTTGTTTAGGGGCCAGCTGAAGCACGCCTCCGGGTGCGGGATTTTCTCGCTGTATTGAAGACCCATTGGTGACCTTCGGCTGTTTTCTGTTCTTTGGTCGGGTTGTTGTCTCTTTGACACATTCCCCATTTCCATTTTCAATTTTATTCACTGTGAATGCTTCTGATGGAACATACAGGCATTTCAAAGCAATACACTCTGGAAATTGAAGATGACTTGCCATACTTTGAGTCAGATCTACGATTTAATAGTAGGGATAAAATTGAACTTTCAAAATGGCAAAATGGTCAAATAGCCTAACTTACGATTGCAGTTTCCTACTATTGTTTAATAGATCTTCCGACATGTTAGAAAACTTTCTATTTCCCTATTTGTATCCATTTATTTTATTCATATATATAATGGAAAAATAATCATGTCAACTTTAATTTCCCTTTCAGTGATTGCTTTGTTTAATGGTATTTGTTCGAAGTAATTGAATATCTTGTATTTTTTATGAACACACACTTAGGTCACTCATACTAACTAATTAAACAATTGCACTGAAGTTTAAAACTATAGGGTGCTATAAAAGGTTTCGTATAAAATACTATTGGGGGTATTCACCGAATATTGCTAGGCTTAGAGGGAAATTCCCTTTTATTTACATAATTGGTGAGAAATATTTTTTTAATTGAAAGTAAGAACTAGTTAGTTAGCGTTCATTTTTAAAAAGGTTGTACAATCAAAATAATTTTAAAAAAAATATAGGTGTACTTGTTTTAAGGGGAGACACCACTGTTAACTTCGCGGGTTTTTTTGGGTTTTTTTTTAGTTAACATTGAAAACTTATGTATAGCAACTTCAGCAAGCGATTTTTTTCTGAAAGAGATAAACGTTCAATGATAAGTTAATATTGACACTAAAAGACATCTTCACAGAAGGTTCTTAAAATTTCCTCGTGGATCCTAATATCCATTTTTGTTTGGAAGTTTTATAATGTCAATGTTACCTTACCATTGAACTTTTACTATAAATAAAAATAAACATTTTATTGACTCTCTAAATGTGCTTTGTACCTGCACACAAAACAGCATTATCGTTGTTTGACGTAAAACACAATGTATGTTTCTGTTTGATGGGAGTATATCGTAATGTTGTATACAGAGTAGAGAAACCATAACTGTAAAGGAGAAAAGTGACCTCCAAAGAAGTCCGCTCATTCAAGACTATTTGAGATTATCACACCCAGAAATATTTTTTATCGCTATTTTCATAAATTTTGTTATGTGATATTTTTGTGATAATTTTTCATATCATGCTACTCGACTGAAAATCGTTTTTTTTTTTTTTCTCAGTCGAGTAGAGAGAGAACACTATAAGCCCTTAATGAGATTACTGACGAGAAACTACCTCTTGTGTGAAGAGATATCGATCATCTATAAATAACCTATTAACATTAGCTTTGGCCTAATATTAAATAACTAGTGTCTGAATGTTTGCAAGAGAATTGGTCATAAATTAGAGACACTTTTTGTATGTATATTAAGCATTTGCTGAGTCATGTGAGTGTAGATATAATTCGAAAATCAACAGATTTTTATAGGCATTTTAAAACGCCATGCATATAGGAAATATAACGGTATTCAGTAGCATTATTTACTTCAGTAGTTGTTGAAGAGTGCACGTTTCATATATTTTATCTAAGTTGTACTTGTAGATAATACACAAGGATACCAGGAACTACCAACAAATACAAGTTATGAATGTACGTAATTTTGTGATCTCACTTTAAAATAATTCAGTACAGTACTTACGTCAACGTGGTGGGCTGCTTTGTCATAGAATATAATCATAAAACGCTGATCGAGAGTATGTTTTTAAATTGCTGCGAGCATCTAAATTTAGACCAAAGATTTCACCTCTCGGGTAAATAGATACCATTACCACTGTGTATCCCCAGATATAGGTACCCTTGGCCTGGTTCTGTGTTCATTGTCTAAGAAAAACAACATTACTGTACAAATAACAGCGTATAGCTACCTGGGTACCTGTATGTAGGTATATGTACAGTAATGTAGTTTTTCTTAGACAATGAACAGAGAACCAGGCCAAGGGTACCTATATCCGTTGGTGATAAAAACATCATGAAATTGTCAACTAAGAAATTTATGTTACATGTATAAAGGGCAAGGGGACAATAAACCTTTTGAGGAATTATTTTTGTCGTCATATCTAATGTTTGATTAATACATTTATGTTCACGTTAATGATTGCAATCAAATTTTAATTGATAGAATATTTGAAATTTCAATTATGTGTCTTAATGACTAAAATGTGAATAGATGATGACCCATTTCCGCGTTTCCGAGAACAATTCTTTTACAACCGTTATCCAGCATCCATGTTAGAAATTCAACTATTCTTCAACTTCACGTTCTGTTTTACAGAAGATGTGCTCTCAATAAGTATTAAATGTTTGGTGACTTTGTTGAATGTATTTTTCCAAACTTTTAATAAAATTAGTGATCCTCAGATATGGTTAAGTTGGCCTCATAAATTGACTGTAGTGTAGAGTTGTCTCATTGGCAATCATACAACATCTTCTTAATTTTATATTCACATCTAGAAATTGACAACAAGTGTCAGTTACGATCACAACTTAAGGGCATACGATACAGTAGCAGGGGCAGATAATAACGTTTTCAAAACTTTTCGTGTTGTTTTCGCGACGTTGTTAATCAGAATGTTGTAATTTCGGGATGTTTCTAATAAGAACGATTACATTTCGCGACGTCGCTTTAGATGTAGTCACATTTGCGGAAATCCACTGACGTCATAATCCCGATAGCGCAAATTTGAAAAAAGTACCTGCAATGAAAATCGGCCAAATCACGAAAATTGTTATATTTATTCATTAATAAGGAAGTCAACAATATTAACTTCGAATGGGAAAAAAATCAAATCCACATTCTTAATTTTGTATGTCTGTTATTTCATATAGGAAATGAATAAGAGATATGAAAAACATAAGACGTCGATGAGAGAGAAACCCAACTACACAAAAGAAAACAATAAGTAATTTATATAGTAACTTCACCATTTGGCTAACTCTAAATCGTAATTAGAATTTTACGGATAAATTTAACAGAGATTTTCAACAAAATGACAAAAAAAACGTAATAAATAATGACAGCGCATCTTACTGTTCCTGACTTTGAAATGGTACATTAAAGAGTTTAACGGCATTTTTAGAATTTAACCCGTGGAATATATAAGTGTATGAAGAAGAATTGTCAGTTAAAATGACTCAGTTATAAGCCACGTATTATAGACTAAAAACAAAAACGCACCCGTTGATGTGCTAAGCATATCCTCTATGTACATATTGAGAGAGAAAAATCGGCACACAGGAATTATATAGTATTTGACAGACCAGAGTTGCAACTCATTGATGTTAAGTTACTGACCAATACGAAGTCTTTTTTGTAAAGTAGTTTCTCAGATAAGAAACAAAATATTTGTGGGACCGGACAAACAATGTGGTTGCACTCACTCCTAGATTGAAGGTATAATACAGACTAGTAATTCAATAATTATATGTACCGTAAACAAAAAAATACCCGGCTGAAGACAAGCTTAGGTAACTTATCTATTGATACAGAATCATTAAATTTCATGCTCTAATATCGACTGCTGTATGAAATGTTATACTACACTGTAATGGACTAAGCTGACCCGATTTAATATGGGTATGATTTTGTGTTCATGTAATGCCTATAGAGTAGGTCGTTAGTTTTCTTGTTTGAATTATTTCACATTTTCATGTCGGGGCTTTTCAAAGCTGACTATACGGTGTGGCTTTTTCTTTTTCTTTTTTTTTTTTTTTTTTTTTGTGTTGAAGGCCGCGTAGGGTGACCTTTAATAGCGTTTATCTTCGTAATTTGAACTATGGTTGATTGTTGTCTCTTTTGCACTCATACCAAATGTCCTTAATTTTAGATCATCCCCCTTACTTTATAATGGTTGCACATTTTGTCATGTAGGGGCCTTTTGAATATTTAAAACTATGTTCAAGCTGTGTTGTCTACATGAATTGTATGACTAATGTCGGACAGAGATGCAAGTTAATTTTTTTATTATATATATCTGTTTTGTTTCCGAACATTTCTTTTCTAAAAGTAATTTACTAGAATACTTTTTCTATCCAAGTTTCGCACCAATTCATAAAGGTTTGGCAAATATGATGCTATTTTACGAGGAGCCAGCTTTATTCATTTTTGTGATTAATATCATTGGTTTAAAAAAAAAAACATCTTGGCTCTACCACTCAAATTGACAACGTAGTAGTGAACGGCGGGAAAGATTTCACGACGTTGTTGCGAATAAAACTTATTCCAACGTAGTTTGGCGCCTTATTGGCAAACGTCCCGTTTGCCAATAAAAATTAAGGTTTATTGCTTCTATTGAAAAACAAGCACATGGACCCCGAGTTTATTCTTTTGCAGTCGATCAAGTTCTGTTTCAAGAACATTCCGCCAAAATTTTAAGAAAAAATCAACGATAGAATTTTTTCTGCACTTCTGTGTAGACGCAAAAATATTTGCAACTTCTTTATTTCACTTGTATTAAAAGAATTTAGGATATAATTATTTATTTCAACCGTTAACTTGTTACAGCATGCTGATGCCATGGATCAAGGGAACATTTTACAAAAAACCCGGTTAAATTATGACTGTTCGTTCAAAAGTATTGGTACTTTCCTTAAAAGTCCTTATTTATGAAATTTCAGGGTTTTTCCTTGAAATATGCAAATATTTAAATTTCGAACCAAATTATCTCAAAAAGTAAGTCATGAAGGTATATTTTTCTTTGCATATTTCAAAAGTACACGTCGAAATTGACCTTCTACATAAAATGTCAATAAAAAATTAACGAGTGATCTCTACTGTATCGTATGCCCTTAACGACAAAAAACATGATTATTCAGCTTCCCAATTGTGTGCTTTCCATTTCTGTATAGCAACATTCCAGCAGCACCTGCATATGGAGTATACTTCTCCTAGTTGATAATATATATATTCCGTAGCTTGTGTTTCCCATCATGATGTCCTTGATAGAGAGTTGCTTCTTACAAGGAAGGCATACTATATTTTGCACCAAGGTATCCAAATGGTAAAGTTGCAGCCTTCCCTTCTATAGTTTTACGGATGCCATCCCGAGTTTGTTGTGTCACAGATGACCACGGAAATGCGAAGCGTCTTAACCTCAATCTCGTCCTCTTATCATAGATTGTGAGACCACCGAATGAACTTAACTTATTACCGAAATTATAAAATTGAGAATGGAAACAGGGAATGTCAAAGAGACAACAACCCGACCAAAGAGCAGAATACAGCCCAAGGCCACCAATGGGTCTTCAACACAGCGAAAAAATCCCGCATCCGGAGGTGGGCTTCAGCTGGCTCATAAATATTATTGTATACTAGTTCAGCGAAAATGAACGTCACACTAAACTTCCAAACATATAAATGAACCAAAATTAAGAGATAAAAACATACAAGACTAACAAAGGCCAGAGGTTCCTAATGACTTGGGACAGGCGCAAGAATGCAACAGAGTTAAACATGTTTTTTGAATCTCAACCCTCCCCCTATACTTCTAGCTAGAGTGGAATAAACAAATGCACAGCAATACGCGCAGTAAAATTCAGTTTAAAAGAAGTTCTAGTCCGATGTTACAATAGGTAACAGAAGAAACAAAGCAAAATGACAATAATCAACATAAATTAACAAAGGACTACTAGCAGTTACTGACATGCCAGGCCCAGACCTCAACTAAACTGATTGAAAGGTTATGTCTTCTTCAAATGAAAACCAAGAACAATCTCTCCCGTTAGGGGGTTTAATATCATACCATCATAAAATATACGAGAGGAACATAACCCGTATAATGCCAACAACTGGTTTAAGAATATATGTGTTTATTATATATACTTTCGTGTTTATTTGACCTGTTGATACAATTTGTATTGTATTTTTGTTATTTAATGTTTACTTATTCAGTGTTATATCTACTCTCATTATTTTCAATATATACCACCTTTGATAAGTGTTTAGTATGACGATATATTTTCACTTTTGTTCTCGTACTAGGAACAACTTAATTATTTATTTTGTAAAAATTATTTCCGTACTAGATGTATACCTTACAACAAAATTATTTGTATTTACCTGTGTACGCTATTTTATTTGGCGACATGTTGTCCAAGGTTATGGTTGTCTTTTTGATATTATTTACATCTAACCCCCTTGTTTTATAAATTTTGTATTTACATTGTGTCATAGATCAAATTTATTCCTTCAGTGTATGTTCACTTGTTTTTGTTAATATGTCTTTTGATTGAGTTAAGCCATTTCAATTGATATTTTATAGTGTGTCTTTCCATGTTGTGATTTTACACTATTGTTTCAGGTAGGGTGAAGGTTGGCGCATATTAAAACGTTTAAACCCGCTGCATTTATTTGCACCTGTCCTAAGTCAGGAACCTGATGTTCAGTGGTTGTCGTTTGTTTATGTGGTTCATAAGTGTTCTCGTTTTTTATATAGATTAGACCGTTAGTTTTCCTGTTTGAATGGTTTTACACTAGTCATTTTTGGGGCCCTTTATAGCTTGCTGTTCGTAGTGAGCCAAGACTCCGTGTTGAAGGCCTTACTTTGACCTATAATGGTTTACTTTTACAAATTGTGACTTGGGTGGAGAGTTGTCCCATTGGCATTCATACCACGTCTTCTTAAATAAATATTTACAAAATAGTTATTGAAAAACCGGTCATTATCGTGATATATGGACTGCCCAAAGGACAGTGGTATTGACAAAGACAGCGATAATGACCTCGCCTACGGCTCAGTCATTATCGCTGTTTTCGTCAATACCACTGTCCTACGGGCAGTCCATGTATCACGATAATGACCAGTTCTTCAATAACTATTATGGTTATTTCATTGAGGAACCATGTTTTTAAAAATTCTCATAAATTCAAATTGTTCAAAACAAACTCGAGTTATTGTACGATTTCTATAAGAAAGAGTGAAGACCAGTCATAGTGATAACTATAAGTCACTACCATTCATCTAAATAAAATTTTTCAGTATATGAAAACAAAATAAAGTTTTCTATAATTTTATAATTAACAAAAACATATAGTGAACAATTCAACAGCTTCAATATAAAATTAATATCAGGAAAATGTTTTATTAAGGTAGATTTATGGTATACCGCCATCTTGAATTGTACAATCGCAGTTCAAAATCGGTCTAGTTCTGCAAATTTGGAGACAGATTAGCAATTAAATGGTTAGACTGTTTATTTATATAATAAAAATTTGGTGATTAATTGTATTATTCAAAATATTTAAATAAATATGATTTTTTCTTATTTTCAAAATCATTTTTTCAAATGACCCATTTTGAGGGGAGATAACTTTTTTAGTAAAAAATTTATACTGGACTAATAGAGAAATTTTTAATTTTTACTTGTAGCAAGAAAACAAGTTCGGTGACACCATTTTTTCTTTTTATTTTCTTAAAACATATAATAAAACCTATCTTCTCACAATTTATTTCAAAATTCTATCACATAGAATTTTTTTTATGCACACAAATGTTTTTTTTCATGAACAATCTAACCAAATTTAGGCAATTTTCAACGACTTATAGCTTAAAAAATAGCACGGTGACCCATACTTTTTATTATATTTTTAAAAAAAGCATAGTAAAATCGTCATTTTGGCAAATTATAAGAAAATTCTGTCTCAAAAAGTATAAACTTATGATCTACCTTAAGGGGACATCTCTCTAAACAGAGAAACCACGCCCCATCGGTCATTAACATGTAAAAGTATGTTAACGACCGGTTTTCCGGTCCGTTTTTTTCTGTTAAAGACCGAAAAAAATTATTACTGAAGAATAAAGAATGTCATGTGGCCCCTTGTTATCCAATAAGAGAAGCTAATTCTTAACCGATATGAAATAACTATAAGTAGTAAATACATGTATATTGTATGTGTAATACGACCAATGGCAATCGTGCTGTATCAGCCTGTCATCATATTTATTAACCGCTGTTTGTTAATGAAATATAATTATCTAACATTCTTGCGTGTATATCTCATATATAGATATAAGAAGATGTGGTGTGAGTGCCAATGAGACAACTCTGCATCCAAGTCACAATTTGCTCACACCGAACAGCAAGCTATAAAGGGTCCTAAAAATGACTAGTTTAAAACCATTCAAACAGGAAAACCAACGATCTAATCTATATAAAAAACGTGAAACGAGAAACACTTATGAACCACATCAACAAACAAAACCACTGAACATCAGGTTCCTGACTTAGGACAGGTGCAAACAAATGCAACAGGTTTAAACGTTTTAATAGGCGCCAACCTTCACGCATGCACGTAAAGGACTGAACAAGTTAGGCAATACGTTAATTCAATATGTTATATGAAGTCTGTGGACGTTAAATGAGAAAACAATTAGGCCATTTAGTAGGTTAAAATATCACTTTTGTATACAGTAGTGCAAAGGTTATATGACCAATTCCAATAGGAATTTGTCTGAAGATATACATTTTACACAGGCGTAGGGATGCCAGCAAAATGGGACTAAAGATAAACACATTCAAAACAAAAGTAATGCGGATGAACACCACAAATAACAATCCGGTGAAGTTAAACAAGAAAGATCTAGAGAATGTCAATACCTTCACTTACCTTGAAGGAAAAGTTACAACAAAAGGTGGCTGTGACAATGACATGGACAACAGGTTCAAGAAAGCTAAAGGCCAATTCAGCAGGTTAAGAAAAATGTGGAGATCATCAGTACTATCATTTAAAACAAAGGTCAGGTTATTTAACAGCTTAGTCATATCAGTCCTATTGTATGGATGTGAAACCTGGTAAACAACTGAACAAGACAAAAAGAAATTGAACACCTTCCAAAATAAATGTCTGAGACAGATACTGAAAATAAGATGGCCCAATACTATATCAAACGAAAACCTCCACATCAGAGCTAGAACAAAGAAGCTAAGTGGTGACATAATAGAACGGCGTTGGAGATGGATTGGCCATGTACTAAGGATGGATACCAACAGTATATGTTCAGTTGCGCTGACATGGAAACCAGAGAGAAAAAGGAAAGTTGGACGTCCCAAAACCAACTGGACATGCTGGAGACGGACTGTAGAGACAGAACGAACATCGCTCGGATGGAACAGTTGGGCTACAGCAAGAACAGCAGCAAAAGACCGTGTGAAATGAAAAAAATGTATCAGGGCCTCAAATGCCGACCGGCATGAAGAGGATAGGTGAGGTGAGGTGAGGGATGCCTCATACCTACAGGCCACACTGCCGGACAGAAGAAGTCTCTGTGTTACCCATTTTTTTATTCAAGTCAACTATTTGTATGTATCGTTGTAAATCTCTCGTATGTATAGCTACTACAAAAGTTAAAAAGATTTGGCTTTTAGGATTTAGGGCAAAAAAAATTGTAAACAATTAAAATGAAAAGGTAGGAATATCAATTTATCGTGTGTTGTCGTCGTTTAAGTCGGGTGAGAACGAACTTAAGAACTAGGGACATTATAAATATCTAACATTCATAATATTTGGCAAGTTTGCTTCAATTTCCTAAGATGAAAGTGTGATTATTAATCGGATTCAATGTGTACACAAACAGTATCATGATCAACATTCCTGTGGATTTTAAAACTTTTGACTTTTAAGTTTTATACAGGAATATAAAAATTTGTCATTACGATTTAAAACATATATCGTTCGAAATGAAAGAACTTTGGAATTATCATCACTGCTACATCATTCCTTCCAAGTTTTATCCAATTTGATAAGGTTTTTTGTCTAGGAACAAGCAAGAAATCAACATTTAGAGAGGTTTAGCTAGCTATAAAACCAAGTTTAATCCACCATTTTCTACATAAGAAAAATCCTGTACCAAGTCAGGAATATGACAGTTGTTATCCATTCGTTTGATGTGTTTGAGCTTTTGAATTTGCCATTTACTAAGGGACTTTCCGTTTAGAATTTTCCTCGGAGTTCGGTATTTTTGTAATTTTACTTTTTTTGACACATTAACATTAAACAATGAAACAAGCAATGCAACAGCATAAGAACATCAGAGTGAGATTAGTAGATTCATATGAATCTGAGAATGTATTGGCTGATTGTTTTTGTTATATATTTTGTTGATATTCGGAATCCTCTGGTTTTGTCGATGTAGTGCCATTAACAAACTTTGCCCAATAACCCCTACTTTTCTTTTCATAATATTATTACATATCTATACTATTAAATGAGAAGACCTCATTTTGTGTGTCGCTTCTCTTCCTTCCACAATAAATTAATCATCATGCCTTTGTATCCTATAGGCACCTTCATAGTCGCATTTGTCATCCTCGCTTATGATTATTCCGTTTGGATTATTTTGGGAGGAAAACGAAAATAAAGGCGTCCGGATATTGTTTCCGTCATCGGACGGACTTTTAAGTCATAGACAAGACTTCCGTTTAGGACTGTTCAAAGAGATTTTCATAGCTACTTGGGGACAGGACAATTATTTTCGCTTTTTCTGTATACTATGAACATACATATACTATACTTAAAATGTATTTGCTATTTACTATCAATTCCAAGTTTACTAAATGTAGTGGCGATAGGAGATGTACATGTTATCTGGATGTGGATATGTAGATATAGAAAAATATCAGCCCGCGAGCCAGAATATGAAGCTAAATGTCGAGTGAGCGTAGCGAACGAGCCATTTAGCTTCATATTCTGTCGAGGGGGCTGATATTTTTCAATATCTATACAATCCACATTCAGATAACATTTTTATCATCTTTCAAAGCAATGTTTTTTTATCAAAATTTCATTTTTCAATAATTTCGCGGGAATTGTTATTACCAGAGTGTCTCTGTTATTACTAGGCAACACACGTCATCAAATATTAAACCGCGGATACACCTTGTGGCCAAAATACGCAGGGTAAAATATTCCTATTAACTAGAGGAAGAAAAATGTTTCGTGTACATGATAATGCATATATGAGAGTATAATATTTGAAGATGATACAAAAAAAAAGAAATATTAAAGATTATATTGAAAGATCGTAGTATTTCATATCACCAGAAGAAGAAAATTTCTACTCGCTGACTGCTGAACAGCATACGCTTCATAAAAAAATTCCAGAAACGCATCAAAATGCTGTTTGTTTTCAAGACTAAAAGTACACATATATATTTAAGTAGTCGTAATTCGTAAAGGAGAAGTTAATTTGAGAAAGACAGATGTTGGTAAATTTTGATCCTGATCGATAGCAGGGGGTAAAATATCGGCATAAAGGGACAACCCGTGGTAAAATCACGATATATTCAAGCCCCCATGAATTATTTCGATTCTAATAGGACAAATACGGCAATTGTTTTGGATCGAAGCGCTCTAGATGAAGGCATTATTTGCCGTTCCCATAAATAAACGCACTATTAAATTGACGTAAAAGACCGGAGCAAACTGAATAAATGACATGCTTAAACTATTTCCAATAAAATATTTAAATAGGTTTGGATGAATGTAAATGATAATTGTACTTATATGTCTTATATGTATACAAAAAATGGCTTGTATAACACATTTTTGCATCGTTTGTTTACGTTTCCTTGTTGTGATGATTTTCGGTTTCACAAGCGTGTATTTTCCCGTAAAATGCTTATATTCTTACGTCATCGTTCTATGACGTCGGGTAGCTCATTCATAAAAAAACATATGACGCGGGAGTACGATTGGAACCGCCCAAACAATATATTCATATTTTACCACGGGTGTGTACTCAAAGCGTTTGAAGAACGTCATGTTAGAATTGTCCTTCTTGTATGTAAATACCTCGACATCTCGCACCTTGTACCCACCATTTGTACGTGAAAAGACAAGTAAGGTATCTAGGATAGGTGTTATTTTTGTAACGACTACCCCACCAAATTGCATTGGGACGGTATTCTGGTTCAGGTTCTAGTGTACCATTTCCTATAAGTGCTTTGCCAAATGTTATCATTGAGGAAAACATATTTGGTTCAAACAGGAACATATATATTGATATACTGTTCCCAGGTTCAAACATGTCAAAATTTTCCGTCAGATATTTTCTTCTGTATTGACAAATAACAGAACCAGATCACCTGGATTTTTGAAATATTATACAAAATTGCTTCGCTGCATTCTGTTTGTCCATGTACATTGATATATCATTCTTTTGATGACTTGGAGTTAAAATGACAAGGTACATCATGTTTATGATTCTTGAAAAAAATTATGCTTTCAGTGTATTCAACTAGGTAGCTCAGGGGTCAGAGCATCTCTTTATGAGAAGGTCTTAGGTTCAAATCCTAACTTAGTTACACTGAAACAGTAAATACTATAAATGGAATCTTAACATGTTTTATATGTATTAATCATTTAATATTTTGCTCTCTTCAGTCTATTTCATGTGAATTATCAATGTACATATACAGATATAGCCAATATATATGATTTACACCATTTTTCACAACAAAAACATTATACATTGTGACTTTTTGTGGAATTTTTCAGGATACCAATTTAATATGCAGTGAACATGATAATAAAATTGTTGTATGTGTGCTTTTTTTTTATGAAACAATTATTTTTCTTTGGTTTACAAGCAATTTGAGAAAACTTGGTATATGTAATTTAGGCTCAAATAATTTGGCAGTAGTGATACATGTATGTACATGCACTCAGTTTGACTTTGACTTTCATTTGCTGAATTTCCCCCGAATGGAAGTAAAAAATGTCTGTTTGATTGGTCTTCAAAAGCATTATCTTTGTCAGTAGCCATTTTGTATGTTTGTTTTGTTTTGTTTTGTTTTAGCAGACGAAATAATATTTTAGACTTGTCAGAAAGAGGGTTGTTGTTTTGTGGTAGATTTTTTCCCCTATTTTATTATTTAAAATGAAATGTTTAATCTAGAGTGTATAATATATGTGCATTTAATTAATCAATTTTTATTATAAGTTTTACTGTGAATTTTATGTTCACTATAAATGTTTTTAATCATTTAAACTGCCACCCCCGCATTGTTGACATTTGTATCGATAGATTGATCTCAATACAGGTCAGATCAATAGTTCAAATTAGGTCAAATAGTTCAGTTCTGAAAAAAAGTAGTCCCGGCAGAACTTATCAAGACTGCCATCGACACCATTTTATCAACATCTCGTTTCAGAATGTAAAGTAATTTTAGGAAAAAAGAAATGGTTCATTGTAAAATATGTACTGCAAGTGTAATTTATTTTATTAAAAGAATTTATTTGGTGACTTATCACCATTACAATACAAGGCAATATGTTGGGAGAATTTGTTGATAAGTCCTGCTCACTTGATAATGTCTCCTCACTTGCACGCGCTAACTGGATACGAGTTTTACAAATATGTTGAGGAAGCTGATATAGCGGTAGGGAAGGATGATAAATATAGAAATACAGCCGTTCAAGTCTACCATTTAATAACATATATAATGACTTCTGCCCACGCCGACGTCATTGACGTTCCGACGTAGACAAACAAAAGTACATTAACATAGGAACGTAGTTCGCGCTATTTTCACGACATTCTCCGGGCGCACAAAAGAAAATAAATACAATTATATAAAAAAAAATCAATTTTCCAGTTACCAATTAATTATTTTAAATGAAATAATTCTCAAAGTTGTCCATGGTAAGTTACGGTAGAAAGTGAAATTAACCTTAAACTGTCAATATTAGATTTCACTGAATTTAACTTTAACTTTCACAAATTATTGGCCATGTATCCACTTGTGAATTCTTTCATTTGCTCGGACTGATGCTTCTCTTTTTGATAAAGTACGACCTTTGTTTTCGTCAGATTTAACGTGATCGATAGAATCGTTAGTTCGTACAAAGTCAGTTTTTCCATTCACTTCAATTGAATAGAGTTTAACAATGGGTCGCGTTGTGTGTCCTTTGCTAGTTCTCACTACGGCAGATCTGACGTGTTCATCGTTTCCCGTCACTAGTTCCACGACGGTTGTTAGTTTTCATTTGCTTTTTGGTAACATGTCTTCATAAATATGCACGACATCACCAGTGTTGATTGCTCTGTCGTTGTTTCCTGTAGTCCGATGGAATTCTCGTAATGACGTGAGAGATTTTTCCAACGGTTCCAAAAATTGTCCAGTATGTTTCTCTGTAGTTGTGCACGTGTCAAGATCTCCGATTTTCCACTGCAAATATTAGCTGTATCTTGAACGTCTGTTTGCGGATACGGAGTTGTGGTTATTTTCCTTCCGTATAGCAGATGTGATGGTGTCAAAGGCTCTTCGTCTGTGATGTTTGAAGAAAGGTATGGCAGGGGTCGGTCATTGATAATCGCTTCAATTTCTGTGAGGATAGTTTGAAGTGTCTCCATAGTGACGTATGACCTACCAAGTGTCCTTCTCAAAAAAGTGTTTGTCAAACCAATAAGATGCACCCAAAAAACTCCATACCAAGTTGCGCGTCGTGGTATGAACGTCCATGTAGTCCAATGTTTTGCAAGTCTGTCTTTCAAAGTTGATGAACTTGTAAGTTTCTGTATTGTGTCGGCTGCTGCTAAGTATGTAGACGCATTATCCGAAATCATTGTGCGAGGGAGAGATTTACTGCTAGTAAATCTTCTAAATGACTGTATAAATGATTCTTCTGTAAGGTCAGGTACTACTTCAAGATGAACTGCACGTGTTGAAGCACACGTAAAAAGGCAGATAAATACTTTTCTCTCATTTCCATTTCTGTCCTTAACGTACAGGGGTCCCGCAAAGTCCACTCCAGTGACTGTAAAAGGCGGAGCTTCTGTCATTCTGATTTTCGGCAACGGCGGCGGATCAGGTGCTATGTATAGTTTACCGCTGACTTTTCGGCAAGTTATACATTTGTGTAAAACTTTCTTCACATACTGGCGAATGGACGGAATCCAATATGTTTGTCGTATCTGAGTTACGGTAGCTAGTACTCCAGAATGTTTTAATGTTTCGTGTACATCTAGAACAACCATTCGAGTAAGTAGATGGTCTTTAGGTAATAAATAAGGGAATCTAGCAGTCTCTGTCAATGGTGCATTGTGAATCCTCCCACCGTAACGAATAGTTCTAGTTGTATCAAGAAATAGTCTTAACTGTTTCACGAGCGACAATCTTTTGCTTGTCTGTGACTTTAAGTTTTCAATTTCCTCCGAGTATTGTCTCTGCTGACAGTTCATTATCTATAGTTCCATGGCATGTTGTAATTCACTAGTTGTAAGCTGGTCGGGTTTTCTCTGTGATTTTCGAATTTTACAGTTGGCTATAAATCTTAGAATAAAAGCGGTCACTCGGATAGTTTTGAATAAACTGCTGTACCAAGTAATGTCCATAATAATGTCAATTCCTGCTTCATTTTGACTGTTACTTTCTTCTTTTGTTGTTGGGTCGTCGTTGTTTTCGTGTTCTACGAAGGTTGATAATACGGTACTATCTGTAAGCGTTGACTTCCATGTCGGCCACATTTCCTCATCGGTTAGCCATTGGGGTCGGTGAAACCAAAGTGCGTTCTGTAAAAACTGTTCCGTAGTCAGTCCTCGAGTCAGTAAATCTGCTGGATCTCCATTCATCCTGTGCAGTCAAATTTCTGATCTCATTAATTCTGTTTTGTACAAATCGTTTTAACTTTCTTGACGTAATCAACCAGTGTAGAACAATTTGACTGTCTGACCAAAATACGACTTTGTTGCTAGGTAGGGTAGTCCTGATGTGGCTAGCGAGGCGAGCACCGATAAGTGCGGCCATTAGTTCTAGTTGTGGAAGAGTCAACTTCTTTAGTGGTGCTACACGATTCATCGCCATTACTACTGCTGAATGACTTCCATTACAAATATATGTTATAGCTCCATATGCGTCCATACTTGCATCGACAAAAACATGTAATTCATTGTGGTCCATGTTAAGTGACGAGCTTGTGAAATAGTGCCTTTTCATTTCTACAGTTGTTGTGATTTTTAAATCTTTAACAACTTTTATCCATAGATGTTGTAGTTCCGATGACGGTATAGGTTTGTTCCAGTCTATTTTCTGTCTCCATAAATCTTGCATTAGTATTTTGGCTCTCACAGTAATAGGGCTTAAAAGTCCTAACGGATCGTAAATCCTTGATGACTGGCTTAAAATCTCCCGCTTTGTGATATTCCCGATTTCCTGGTTCAATTTTACTTCCGGAAAGGAAAGTTTGTCTGTAATTGTATCCCAACGTAGTCCACGTATTTTCGTTTTGATGTCTTTGTCAAGTATATTTTCAGCTTGTGCAAGTTCTCGTAGATGGCTACTATTTGATGTCCAAGAGCGTAGATTAAACCCAGCGTCTGACATTAACGATCTTGCTTTACAGAAATATGTCAGAGCTTTTTTCTCATTTTCAAGGCTTGACAAAACATTATCAACATACAAATCCTACTTCATTGTGGATGCAGTTTCCGTTTTATATTTATCTAAGTGTTTCATTAATGCTGCATTTAAGATAAATGGAGAACATGTGGCGCAAAAAAATACAGATTTGAACCTGTAAGTAATCAGGCTAGTTTGGTCATTCGGATCGCTCAACCATAGGAAGCGTGTTACATCTCTGTCACTGTTGTCTAGGCCAACATGTAGAAAGGCTTTCTCAATATCTGTGCTCACTCCAATTTTGTTCAGTCGAAATCTCATCAGAATTTTTGTAAGATCATTAAGTACTGGCGGTATAGGCATTAAACAGTCATTTATGCTGGCATTGTGTGGCGATTGTCTGCAGCTGCAATCGTATACAATTCTAATGGTTGTGGTAGCTGAGTCCTTTTTTACAGCATGGTGAGGAATATAATGAGTTTTTACCGGAAATGTATCTTCATTTACCTTTTCTATAAATCCTCTTTTCTCTTGCTCTTTAATTATATCCCCATATCTATGAAGTAGCTCTGGTTCCCGACAAAGTCTTCTGATTGTGCTCTCTGTTCTCGATTTCGCGATATAGAAGATTGATGGCAAGTCAGGGTGGTCCTGTTTTCATGGCAACTTGGCGTGGTACTGTTCATTTTCAAATCTCAGTGAAGTCTGTTGATATGTCTGTAGGTACTTTAAATCTTCATCTGTTTCAGCTGGATTTATCCCCAGTGATTCTAACTTCCAGAAGTTTTCAATACTTTTCTCCTCTATATGATGACTTGAAATGATATTGAAAAGGACGGGAGAAATTGATGAAGTCCTGTTATCGCTAACTGGTCCGCACACTAAATAGCCAATTTTGGAACTAACTGCTGTGGGTCCATCACCTCTTATCACCTTATCGTCCACTATCTTCCAGTAAAAGTCTGCTCCTATCAGCAACGAAATTTCAAACTGTTCATGTGAACTTAGTGGAAGCGCTAGTTTAAGACTTCTCAAATACGACAAATTTCTTACGTTACGAGTCATGTTGGTCTGCATAGGAACGGATATGGTTGGCACAATCAGTGCGTGAATAGGTATCTTCTCTCCAGAATCGGTCTGTGTATCAATAGTTGTAGATTCAAGTTGGCGTACATTGTTACTTACGTCTCCAAATGCAGCAAGTTGAACTGTCTCTTTTTCTGTGGCTTTAACATTTAGCTTCCTGGCTAAACTCTCAGTTATGAAGGAACGTTGAGCAACCTGTTCAAATAGAAAACTTGCTTCTGCGTAATTGTGTTCAAAATGTACTGGTGCTATTGCCGTTTTCAACAAAACATTTGCGTGTTGTTTACATGTAGATAAAGTGTGCATTACAACTGGTACGGCTTTATCTCCATTTTGACCCCCCGACGTTACTGACTGTGACTTCTGTTCAGCTACAAATCGACCTCCACATAGGCTTGTATGGTGCTTTTTGTTGCATTTTCGGCATTTATTGTGTGATTTACATTCTTTGGCGAGATGAAATCCAAGGCAATTAAAACATAATTTCTTACTTTTTACTACCGTACGGCAATTCTGTCTGTGGGTCCTTTACCTTTGTACATTCATTGGAATGATGTGTTCCGTTACAAAAAAACACAAGCGTGTGTCCCTTTTGGCATTTTAGTCTGTTTATGGTCATAATGAGGTGGTGGTCTCGACTTCGCACCGGTGAAAAAGGTAGCGGACATGTGATTATCTCCGTAATCTGTAGACTGGCCTACTTTTAGAATTTTTATTTCTTTTACAATCGATTTGCGTAATTCAATCAAAGAAATATTGTCGCTGTCATGTTCTCGTGCGATATTTTTGCGAATTTCAGGTAGAAGTTTTCCAAGTACAACCGGAACTAACAGGGCTCCGTACATCTCTTGCGTCTGACCTAATGACTGTAGTCCCCGGACATATGCTTCAAGTTTGTCCCATAACTTCTCAGGCTTTGTAAACTGTTGCTAGGAGTCGGCATTTCCATTAACGCTTTCATGTAGGCATGAATTATCTTGTGAGGCGATCCAAAACGCTCTTTGAGTAAATTAACGGCAGTGGTATAATTGGCATTTGTCAGTGCGAAACCTTCAATAGTTTGGGCGGCATGACCATGGAGTTGGGCCTTCAAGTAACTAAATGTCTGTTTCTCGGTCAAATTACTGTTAAAACGGATAGTTGATTCATAGGAATCCCAAAAGGTTTGCCATTGTAAAATTTCCCCATCAAAGTGCGGTAAATCTAGTTTAGGTAATCTGTGGTTTTGACTGCTATTTGATACCGAAGAAAAGACTCGGTTGTAGAAATTATTAGTAGACTGCAAGTCACGATGGGTATTTTGCATGGAGCGGAAATTATTAAAATAGGTTGGCTGTACATTAATTTCAGTTTCATTGCTGTGTATAACATTGGCATTGGTAAGCGATGAATTTGTCGGGTAATATGGCTTAAAACTGTTTGCATTTGGATCTAGAGACGTTGATGCGACATTTTGAGAAAGTGAATCAGAATGGGATATTTTTTTCTAATTTTCCGAAGCTTGGACACTAAATTAAACATATACAGATCTGTACTCATCAGACTCTTGAATTTCCTCCGCTTCATCCTCCTCCGACGTCAAATCCAGTATATTTTCATTCAAATCCACTATAGTCCTTTGTTTCTGTTCAATTGCATCCGATATAAGATTCACATCTTCTTTGTCTAAATCCGAATTATTTTCAATCTCATCAAATTTCTTTAATAACTTTGTAACTTGCACCTTGTGTCCTCTTCGTACTGCTTTTAATTTTGATTCCATTGTTTCCGACAGTCACGGCGCCAAAATGTAGTGGCGATTGGAGATGTATAGAAATACAGCCGTTCAAATCTACCATTTAATAACATATAGAATGACTTCTGCCCACGCCGACGTCATTGACGTTCCGACGTAGACAAACAAAAGTACATTAACATAGGAACGTAGTTCGCGCTATTTTCACGACACTATCAAAGCGGTCATATAGTATATAGAGATTATAGTATATATATGTTCATAGTATATAGAAAAACGCGAAATTAATTGAAATTAATTGAAAACAAAAAAATAACGGATTTTGAAAAAAAAGGGGGAGGGCTAAAAAAAATTGTCCTTCTCCAAGTACCTATGACTTTTGATACCTTTCCTGAAATTCTCCAGTCATAAATCCTTTACAAAAATTTATCCTTCAACAGTTTACATACTTTCAACCACGCTCTAAATGCCCGCGATTTCGCGGGTTCGTTCTAGTAGTTTTAAAAGTCATATTTCAAAATCGTATACAATCATTGTTATTTTTCATAGTGTTTGAAAGAAAAAAGGTGCCGATGTTAAATGTATGAAAAATCTAGAGGGAATCATTTCCCGCCCATTATTTTTAATGGCTAATATCTCGGACCCTTAATTTTGTTTCTGCCCTTTAAGTTCCTCGAGTTAAACACATGCCGCAGACATCACATTTTCTATCGATATACATATACGTTCTATCAACATATGCTTGTCTACTCTGTTTTAATGCTCATAACATTTAAGGACATTTTTTTTAAATATTTAGGCTTAGAGCGTACTTGATATAAATTTATTACACACACACTCACAAGCAGAGTTTTAGCTCCTTTAACTTCAGTGTAAATGGAAATATACACTTAATTAATTTCGTGTTTCTGAAGCGTTCAGAATTTACCTCATAAGGAACCGCAACGGACAAACCTTAACGTTCGAGAGTCAAAGTTGTCTAATACTAACACACATGAAGTACTATATAAACAGAATGACCAACAACATAGCTTACTAGAAGTCACAAGTGTAATTACATGTATATATATATATATATATATATATAAACAAGTCTAAATTGAAAACAACGTTCAAACCTATGATTGCGTTGGATAAAAACCGCAATTTTTATACGTGTGCATGCAAACAAATTTCTTGTTAGAGGGGTCTAAATACAGCACAAACAACATTTTTCAAAAGACCAAAAAAAGTGAAAAAGTATATTTTAACAAAACGCATTTGACTAACAGGTCGAACAACAAATGTTCTTAAATCCTGCTGACTGCCATTGGCGATTGCCAAATAAACGGATCACAAGGTGTAATAAATGGATCTTAACTATAAATTTAATACCAAACAGAAAACAATAAACTTGCGGCGAAGATGGTATACCGCAAACAAAGGTGCAAAGATTTTTTGTACACCATATCCGGATTTCGACAATTAATGTCTATTCAGTGATGTTAGGAATCGAAACGGTTATTGGAAGGCCACAAAATTTACCTCAATTAAGGATAGACTCTTGAATTTTGAGGAGTCAAAATAGGATGAACGGATCATATAAACCCGAAGGCAAATATAATACAAGCCAAAACGAAAAAATATAAACAAGTCTAAATTGAAAACAACGTTCAAACCTATGATTGCGTTGGACAAAAACCGCAATTTTTATACGTGTGCATGCAAACAAATTTCTTGTTAGAGGGGTCTAAATACAGCACAAACAACATTTTTCAAAAGACCAAAAAAGTGAAAAAGTATATTTTAACAAAACGCATTTGACTAACAGGTCGAACAACAAATGTTCTTAAATCCTGCTGACTGCCATTGGCGATTGCCAAATAAACGGATCACAAGGTGTAATAAATGGATCTTAACTATAAATTTAATACCAAACAGAAAACAATAAACTTGCGGCGAAGATGGTATACCGCAAACAAAGGTGCAAAGATTTTTTGTACACCATATCCGAGTTTCGACAATTAATGTCTCTTCAGTGATGATATATATATATACCCCTCTAACAATAAATTTGTTTTGCATGCACACGTATATAAATTGCGGTTTTTATCCAACGCAATCATAGGTTTCAACGTTGTTTTCAATTTTGACTTGTTTATATTTTTTTTGTTTGGGCTTGTATTATATTTGCCTTCGGGTTTATATGATCCGTTCAACCAATTTTGACTCCTCAAAATTCAAGAGTCTATCTTAAATTGAGGTAAATTATGTCACCTTCCAATAACCGTTTTGATTCCTCACATCACCGAAGAGACATTAATTGTCGAAATCCGGATATGGTGTACAAAAAACCTTTGCACCTTTGTTTGCGGTATACCATCTTCGCCGCAAGTTTATTGTTTTCTGTTTGGTATTAAATTTATAGTTAAGATCCATTTATTACACCTTGTGATCCGTTTATTTGGCGATCGCCAATGGCAGTCAGCAGGATTTAAGAACATTTGTTGTTCGACCTGTTAGTCAAATGCGTTTTGTTAAAATATACTTTTTCACTTTTTTTGGTCTTTTGGAAAATGTTGTATGTGCTGTATTTAGACCCCTCTAACAAGAAATTTGTTTTGCATGCACACGTATGAAAATTGCGGTTTTTATCCAACGCAATCATAGGTTGAACGTTGTTTTCAATTTAGACTTGTTTATATTTTTGCGTTGGGGCTTGTATTATATTTGCCTTCGGGTTTATATGATCCGTTCATCCTATTTTGACTCCTCAAAATTCAAGAGTCTATCCTAAATTGAGGTAAATTATGTGGCCTTCCAATAACCGTTTCGATTCCTAACATCACTGAAGAGACATTAATTGTCGAAACACGGATATGGTGTACAAAAAATCTTTGCACCTTTGTTTGCGGTATACCATCTTCGCCGAAAGTTTATTGTTTTCTGTTTGGTATTAAATTTATAGTTAAGATCCATTTATTACACCTTGTGATCCGTTTATTTGTCAATCGCCAAAGGCAGTCAACAGGATTTAAGAACATTTGTTGTTCGACCTGTTAGTCAAATGCGTTTTGTTAAAATATACTTTTTCACTTTTTTGGTCTTTTGGAAAATGTTGTTTGTGCTGTATACATGTATAAACCCTCTAACAAGAAATTTGTTTTGCATGCACACGTATAAAAATTGCGGTTTTATCCAACGCAATCATAGGTTTGAACTTTGTTATCAATTTAGACTAGTTTATATATATATATATGTTGTTTTCAATTTAGATATATATATATAATGATGTATGCGTAAGTAGCCTTAAATAATTCAAGCACGTACTTAGGTTTTATTAAGTTTTGGATTTTCAAATTATTTTGGCCTCGATCATTACTGAAGAGACATTAATTGTCGAAATGCGTACTTCGTGCAGAAAAATTAGTACCGTTAATTTTATTACAGGAATTATTTTGGAAGCACGTGTTTTGATGCATCATATTAAGTCTTAGTGTATAATTTACACATTCCAAATCGTTAATGCCTAGTTTCTTTAGTTCTGAACTTAGCAGGTTTAGAATGTCTTCCTTATTCTCTAAATGAGTAAACACTTCTTGTGAATACGTGATACTTAAGTTTTATTCCTGGATGAATTGTATATATGTTTGTGTAACCAGTCTTTTTTCTGCATAGTATTTATATCTTATAACTCGTGGGATGGGGGCTGAACATACAAGTTTTGATATGGACGTGCAACTGGGGCTTTAAAATGCCTTTCGTATATTGAATTAATGCGGAAAATTCTTACCCCAAAGCAAAATCATAACCTATTCATACATTGTTATGCTGTCCGACATATGATTGGTGACACTTTAATTAGATCAAACAGAATAATTCAACTTATTCAAAACAAAAGATCCAGCAAATAATATTAGTTAGGAGTAATCAGGGGTTTACGGTTCTTCTTTCTTTCCAGCACAAACACTCTATATATGAGGTCCATTATCTGGAAGATGGCGGCTAAACTAGTGAGACACATTGCTATCACGCATAATGTAAATGAGGAACCATAATATGTTTCAAGATCTCCCGGAACTACGTCTTGTGCAATATCAGGATATACAGCGATTCCTACAAAAATAAACACCACTGAAAGAAAAAAAAATGATCATATTAAATTTTTAGTGTCGTAACAAAAACTTTACCGGTGTTGTGTTATTTTTTTTATTGATTCTCTTTTTTTTTCTTTTTCTTATATATATACATGTATATATGTATAGAGCAAGGTACTTATACATAGCAGGAACCAAGTGTAAGACGATGCTGCGATTTATGTTTCTCGCACACGCAACTTCTACGACCCTTCGATTAGTGCATTTTATTCTCACATTTTGGGTATATATACACGAGACAAAAGTCTAATGAAATCATAAATTAAACACATAACACTGTTTCTGTTGTTTCTCATCTTGAAGCTATTGCGAGGTCTTCAACAATGAAATCAATGATATATCGTACAGTGAGCTATCTCAAATTTTCTGGCCTCTTTGGTGTTAACACAAAGAATGTCAATTCTCATTTTTATTATCATTCATTCTTGATCGAAATTTGATTTGAATCTGAATTTCTGACAGCATACAAAAAATTGTTGTACATCACATTTTTGTTACAAGCATACAATAAGTCAAAATCAATTTGTGTCAATGATCCTTAAAATCTCATATCGAAAGTTCAGAACGCGCAAAAATCCAATTTTAATTATTGTATATACATCAACTCTTCAAAAGAAGTTAATTTCCTAACGAACATTTTCTTCCATTTATTTATGTCAAATATGAGGGGACGCGGTAATAATCTTATGCCACCATTATGGACGATGATATTACTATTTATCATATATTTAGTACAAAATACAGCAATTTTGTATATCTAATAAAGGTTCTTTTTTCCAGTCTGTATCACCTACCCTGTATCGCATACCCCGTATCGCAAAGCTAAACCCGTATCGCATACCCCGTATCGCATAGCTAAATCCGTATCGCATACCTGGCGTGACGTCATAAATCAAATGACGTCAACGTTTGACCTATGACGTCCAGTTGCTGTATTTCCTGGCATAGGAAAAAAGTGAGTTCCCACTCAAGAAATGTCATATCATTTCAACTAAAATCGATATTTTTCAAAAAAAATATTACCCAGTAACTTTATAAGCGATTTTTATAAAATAGATACAATAAGTTTTTTAGTGGGAACTCACTTTTGTCCAATGACTGTGTATATAGGAATCCCCTGTTTGTCTGTTAATAATCTTTGAATAGATGATACTTGGTAACATTGTTGTCCATATTTATGTATTTAAATGAGTTCAGATTGTAGTATAATGATTAAAATTAACAACAAATATTGGGAAGGTGGGTTGTATTCTACAGGAGGGAACAGTTGACACTATTGTTAGTGAATGCTTTTAAATACATGGTCTTAAAGTATATTTTTTGCCAGATTCATAGTTCTATATTGAGCATGTAATAAGGTTGTAGGGGACATTACGATGTGGATATTAAGCAAATAAGGAAGTCTATAAAAAAAGTCAGCTGGAAAAATACAGGAAAATCCTTATGTTCTTTTGTTTGTTATTTTTTCGGACGATTTAAAAAAAAAAACGTATATCACATTAATCTGATTCTATTTAAATGTATGATAAACAGCATAATACATGACAAAATCCGTATCGCATGCTGTATCACCACTCGACCAATATCAGCCCTCGGGACCTTCGGCCCTCGGGACTGATATTGGTTTCTCGTGGTGATACAGCATGCGATACGGATTTTGCCATGTATTATTCTATATTAAATATATATCTATAGTTATTTACTATCAAAATTACGCTATAAGCAGAGTATTCCGATTTTAACCGAAATTGTACCCCCGAAAAACATGAAATACCATAAAGAATGCCAATATAAAAGTACCAAACCAAAAGAGGTAGAGTCAGTTTTCCATAAATTTATTACACACTGAAGGCCCTTTTTCAAAAGGTCTTTAAATCTGTACAAAAATCACCAAAGCTATATACCAATATACCAACTTCACCTGCATATGGGATATACATTTCCCAAGTCATCCGGTATTCAAGGGCTTGCAGCTGCTACTCAGACTTAATAAAACGTCACCAGTGTCTGAGCAGAAAGTTGACGAACCAGGATTATGTCATAGAACGTCTCGTCCTTTTTCTAAAAATGTTCATCGAAGATACCAAGACCTTGTTGATAAATATTCCGTATCAACTTCACAAATAATACATGATGGTCTTGAAGTATATATTATAGGTACTGACGTTGTTTATCATCTTAATAATGTGTTCTAGTGTTCTTTTTATTTGTATTTGTATATTTTAAACCTTTACTGGTTAGTTCATTTTTTGTAATATACTTTTGGCGTGGCTCGGTATTTATACATTTTATATTCTTGTCTTTCATTTTTGCTCATATGCTTTGTTCAAAGAGTGTCTATATGCCATTTTTGGTTTTTTTCTTTGTTGAAATAGTTATTTGTTTTTATAGTGATTAAGATTATAACACAATATTGACTGTTGTACCCCAATTTTTGACATTTTTTACCTATTATGTCTGTTTGTTTTGCTCACACCTTGTTGTCAATATAATGAAATTCTATGCGACTGTCAAACAAGTGAGAGATTTAGCTAGCTACAAAACCAGGTTTAATCCACCATTTTCTATATAAGGAAATGCCTGTACCAAGTCAAGAATATGACAGTTGTTTTTCATTCGTTTTTTGATATAAATAAATTTGGTGTATTTACTGTCTTCTAATTGGTTAAAAGTCTTACCTTTATTTTCAATTTTTCGCGGATTATGTAAAATGTGAAGAGTCAAAAATTAATTTTATGGTTCAATAAATTCAAAATAAATAATAGCCATTCATTAAGTGTTTGAGCTTTTGATTTTGCCATTTGACAAAGGACTTTCCGTTATGAATTTTCCTTGAAGTTTGGTATTTTTGTTATTTTACTTTTTTCTATACTTTGGGGTTTCTACAACATTAAGTACGAAAATTTACTGATAAGATTATAATTGCTTGAAATGGCTTTCCTTAACTATAATTTTGATAAATGTTTGAAATTTGAGAGATAAATAAAAGGATACATGTCCCTTCTTTTAGATATAGGGTCAATCATTTTTGCTGGATAAAAAATTATGAAAAATTTCAAAATCATTGTAAAGTTTTCTTCAACTGTAATCATTTACCCGAATGATTATTTGATTTTATGAATAAATGTGAAATTCTTTAAAAAGATCACAATATGAATAAAAGGAAGTTTTGAGGATCTGTCAATGAAACAGTAGCCCACCAATCAAACCAATTAAAAACCATCTAGAGGTCAACATGTGGTATTGCTGTGTGTTTGTTTATTCTACGTTGGCTAGAAGTATAGGGGGAGGGTTGAGATCTCACAAAACATGTTTAAACCCGCTGCATTTTTGCGCCTGTCCAAAGTCAGGAACCTCTGGCCTTTGTTAGTCTTGTATGGATTTTTTTTTAAATTTTGGTTCATTTATATATTTCGGAGTTTAGTTTTCTCTGAACTAGTACACATTTTTGTTTAGGGGCCAGCTACAGCCCGCCTCCAGGTTCGGGATTTCTCGCTGTGTTGAAGACCCATTGATGGCCTTGGGCTGCTCTTTGGTCGGGTTGTTGTCTCTTTGACACCTTCCCCGTTTCCATTCTCAATTTTATTGAACAATATCGACATGCCTAGCTCTAAAGAATAAAGAAGTTAGGGTTAGGGTTAGGGTCAGGATTACCGTATTTGTCCTATTAGAATAGAAATAATCAATAGACTTGAATTTATACTAACTTTACCACGGGTATGCCCTTTATACTTTTATAATACCGGCGCTTTTGTTTTCGGAACCTTATACCAGATAGAACGACTCGAGTGATTTTAACACGTATACACGAATTCCATGCAAGCATCCGACATATAGACGCACGTTAAGAAATACGCAGTCTTCATGGCATATTAAGCACGGTAAATCATTTAATAATTTAACATGAACATTTCCAAATTGAAATTTTCATTCCAAAAATTACATAGTTCACAGTCTATTTCAATAGATATTTAAACTTATTATTTAAGGTTTATTTCTGCATCGGATAACAAATGGTGTCCATGCACCTAAACGCTTTGAAATTAATCGCGAACAGAGCGTTCTTTGGAAAATTAACATGTATTGAAGACGTGTTTAAAAAACTCTTACAGCACAAAACATCGCTCGTTCCAGCTGTTTCCACACGATATTTATGACGGAATCTTGACCATGTCAGAGGATACACAGCTTACAATAACTGACAGTCTTGGACATGACAAGTATCTGACATATCTGAGTGTAACATATATACTAATTAAGTTCTAATCAAGATGAAGAAAATATGTTTTATGTGTCAAAAATGAATAATCTGGCATTTTAACAGTGTCTTTATTAAAATAAATAGTTAAAAATCAGAATGAAATTGGTGTGGATAGTGCAAAGTTCTGACATTTCATACAGAAGTCGATCGAAATTGACGAAAGAGGTCGCGTAACTTTATCATTGCAAAACCGAACACCGTGCGTAAGACACATGTCCAAATGGACTCATGTTCTTGTTAACCTATAAAAAGTGTATTATAAAACCGCAGAAACTCATTCGGTCAAAATTGAATTTAGACGATTTTGAAGTATTGTAAACGGCTATTTTGGTCAAGATCTCCAAACAATACCAAATTGTGTTCCCAAACTATTGATGAAGATTGTGTCTGGTTAGACTATTAGTATAATTCGAGAAATATCCATCGTGTCATTGATATCGTGATCAAATTTTCCATTGCTACCTCAAAGTGGGTTCTGTTGTTGGGTAACTGTCGTTTTTCGGGGATACAATCAACCCAGTACCAATGCTTCTATGCATGTAGAAGACAGTTTTAAAGGGGCATTAGCTGTCAAATTCATGCTCACCGATTTGACTCAAATTCTCATATTTGATTTATAACATATTCTCTTTAACTGAGTTTTACTGTGCGTACTGTTGTGCGTTTGTTTTTTCTACATTGGCTAGAGGTATAGGGGAAGGATTGAGATCTCAAAAAACATGTTTAACCCCGCCGCATTTTTGCGACTGTCCCAAGTCAGGAGCCTCTGGCCTTTGTTAGTCTTGTATCATTTTTAATTTTAGTTTCTTGTGTATAATTTGGAGTTTAATATGACGTTCATTATCACTGAACTAGTATACATATTTGTTTAGGGGCCAGCTGAAGGACGCCTCTGGGTGCGGGAGTTTCTCGCTGCATTGAAGACCGATTGGTGGCCTTCGGCTGTTGTCTGCTCTATGGTCGGGTTGTTGTCTCTTTGACACATTCCCCATTTCCATTCTCAATTTTAAAACGTATATCCAAATTACAAAAAGTCTAAAATGAACAATTTATTATGCATGGACTCGGTTTTATGTATCAGCATTTTGTGTGTATTTTTGTCTAGACGTCATCTAATTGACCGTCGAGATGACCTCCGAAGACAGCCGATGGTCATATAACCCGATATAAACATAGATATAAATATAAATAGATACCGATTTTCTATAAAAAAAATAGGTCTGTTTGATTTCATATTTTAGTTTAAAAAAGTATGTTTATCATCACAAGTTCCATACCAGGAAAGCCGTCTCTCAAACACCAGACACACATTTTTATCATCATTTTTACATGTATAAAATGATTTTTTGTGGATCGAATAATATTAATTAAAATTTATTCAGGTAAAGGCAATATATACAAATACATAATAAGTTTTAGAAATTTAGCTAAATACAACTTCAAATATAGCAATGGGTGTGACTTTAGGTACCTCTTATGCCTTAACCCAAGGATGACCCATGAAAGCAAACAAGCTTATTTCCAATGGGGTCCTTATAGTCTTGATAATAAAATAAATAATTTATTATTTAATTTTACAGCAATAAATAGTACTTATGAATCACAGCTTAAAACTTTTGTATAAAAAGCAATCTAATAAAATATAAAATCTGTATCTGACATTGACCTGAGTTTACTCATTAGGTTTTTTTTTTCACAATTTTATTTTTGAATTCACATGAATACCTTTTACATGGTCTCAGTCAAACAAATGATTCATCCTTGTTTCACTTTCAATGTTTACATTCCTTTCCTTTTAATAGCTGAATACATGCGTATCCCATCTACAGCAAAGGGGTTAAATTGAAGGTCACGTGAATACGGATTCAATGAGGTCGAATTATTCACTTGCAAGTGAATAATTCATCAGCGATATTTCTTACCTTATTTTGACAAAATTGAACCAAACTGGCTGCTAAATTCGAATTATTATTTCATTATTTAACTTTTATTAATGATTGAACCAAAAAAAATCTATTGATTTTTTTTTTTTTTTTACATATCTCGAAGCTAATGCCCCTTTAACTGTTCTAATATGTGTTCCTCAACGTTTTGACTGTTTATTATGTTTGTTTTCTTTTGATGTTATGGGAGTAGGTAGTTTGTCATCTTAAGTCTGGCACTTGCGGGTAAACCTTTTTCACAGGATCTGGGATGCAATTCATGTTCTTTAAAGTTGTTGAAAAATTAGTAGTTTCAAATTCTAATGCATTCTGGGTAATATTTTCAAAAAAAAAAAAGCGTACGCCAACACGTTGTGATTGGTTAAATCATCCTTAACAATTGAAATTAAACTAATGACGTGATATTATTTATCAATTTGGGGTATAAACGATGAAATTATCCATAGTCCTGTGGATTCTGAAACGGAGAATTATTCATTCAAAACATAAATTAGACTTACCAGCAAAAATTGTAGTCATAATACCACAAATTCGTAATATTCTTCTTTCATAGGGCTTACATCTTAAACACAAACTGAATGCAACACAAAATATCGATGTTAAGATAGCAAGGAGTCCAAGTATAAGCATGGCTTTACATACTTTTAACAAATCTGAAAAAAAACAAGTATTACGCAATATAATATAAACAAATATATATATAAATAAATGTGCATTTTCTTTTCTGAGAACCAATAGACTTGATGTTATAGAGAAAGTCTATTAACTTTATTCCTGGGAAATAATGGAGCGGACTTCGTTGACTTGCAATAATCTAAAACATTGAAAACAAATCTCCACATGCAACATTTTTTAATGATTTTATTTAGTGATGTAATAATTTTTCTGTCATTCTCCCCGTGTTGTACCTAATCATCAGCAGCCATAATATTAAGAGCAAGCTGACCATCTTCTTACAAAACGGAGTATTGTGTGTTTTGGAGTAATACTGTATGTAGAATAACCTATGTAGGATGATTTTCCAATATTATTTAAACCATAAGGATGTGCTCGATTTAAAAAAGCGTCATTTTGAGAACCAATTCATTTGATAAAATTAAATAAATGTTTTGTTTTTTTTGTTTTTTTTTTGTTTTTGTTTTTTTTTTTTTGGTGGGGGGGGGGGGGGGGTGGGTATTTAAAGGGCCTCGACATAGTCATCATACTGATATGTACTGATAGTAGTGCAATGCAACTTTATAGAAAATATCATTGATCTATTTCAATTAGTTCCTATCAAACTGACTTAAGCAGATAACTTAACATTGAAAAGTGTTAATTAATTCAAAGTAACTGGACCATGACCTAGGGAACAGGGCCTCGATATAGTCATCAAACTGATATGTACTGATAGTATTGCAACGTTATAAAAAATATCATTGATCTATCATAATTAGTTCCTATCAAACTGACTTAAGCAGAAAACTTAACAATTGTTGAAGCCTATGCCGCTGAAAAATATCTATGTCTCGCCTTCCAAGACTTTTCGTCGGAGGCGAGATGAAAATCGTAACTAATGGAAAAATCATAATTTCCGGATAGTGTCTGACAATGGAACTGGAAAATCAGTTTGTTCAAAATTGACCGCAGAATTTCCGTGTTTTTAAATACCGACCATGGATGGTATTTTAAAAATTTGCACGGAATTTAAAGGGCAAATATGTCTTCTATTCAGTACTGATCAGCTTTAGTTGTACGGAATGTTTCTGTTCATTTAAAAAAGCACCGGTTTACGGTGTGGTAAATCCTTAAAATTTTGCAGACTGTTTTTGGGGCCATCACACTCCAGTCACGTCTCAGTCCTTACAGCTGAATGGACGTGCTGGATCAGCTCCTGATTATCTGCTAGCTACAACATGTGGTGCTGAATAGATGGCTCAACGACGTACTGCTATGTTTACAGTAACCAACGCCGTACAGTTAGAATAAACACAGGACACCGAGCCGACCGTGAGAGGGCTTAACAGCCAGTAAAGGTCGTTAAATACCATTAAGTAGTAGTGTTTGGGGCTACGATACGCGCACAGAATCGCCAAATGGATTATGTCAATTACAGTGTGTCAATGAGCAACTTTGATTGTCTGTCAATGTCATTGTGTCAATGAATGCATCGTCTCTTGGCCAGTCAATGTCAATATGTCAATGGATATATCGTAACATTGTCTTTAATGATTATACCTCTAAGTCTGTCAATGTCAATCCGTCAATGAATTATACATCGTCTCATGGTCTGTCAATGTCAATCTGCCAATAAATACTTCATCTCATTGTCTGTCAATGTTTCAATGATTATACCTCTTAGTCTGTCAATGTCAATCTGTCAATGAATACATCGTCTAATGGTCTGTCAATAAATACTTCATCTGATTGTCTGTCAATGTTTGAAAATTCAATGATTATACATGAGGCTTTTCGCCTCTTGGTCTGTCAATGATTACATGCACTAATTGTTTGTGAATTTTTTTAAAATTATACCTCCAACTCTGTCAACTTTAATCTGTCAATGAATACATCATGCCATTGTCTGTCAATGTTTAAATAATTACACCTCTTGCTCTGTCAATGTAAATCTGTCATTAAATACATCGTCTGATGGTCTGTCAATGTTCAATGATTATACATCTTGTTTCGTCAATTAATGTCAAGGTGTCAATGAGTACATAAGGTTTAATGTCAATATGTTTCAAGATCGATAGCACACTATAAGTCATTTCGTCCATGAATGGTACCTGCCTGGCCTTCTTTTACTTCAGGGGACTCAAAATTCCTAGATTTTACTTTGGGGGACTGTGTCTATAAAAGATTTTTCTGGTCTTTTTTATGTAAACTAACTATGGATACGTTTTCTAAAATTGTTTGGTAACATATTAAGGGCATACGATACAGTTAAAGGGGAGGTAATGACGTTGCTAACGTAAAATGTTATTTTCGCGACGTCAAACTGGGACATATCCGGAAAAAAGCATTTTTCGACTGATTTTTATCATTCAAACCGATTTCACTTAAAAACAAGTTCATGGACCCCTATTTTTTAGGTTTGATTACGTATGAAGATTATTTGTACCAATTTTTATGAAAAAGTCACCGATGAAATTTTTTTAAATTAGATAAATAAACAGCAAAAAATGCCGTTTTTTTTCTAAAATCATGAAACTTTGATAAAAATTAATTATTCCAAAGAATTGTTATACAAATCTAGAGCATACTTATGTAAAGAAGATTTTCCAAATGTTTTTACAAAAATCTGCTTGTGTTTTTTTTTTTTTTTTTTTTTGAAACAAAAAAGTTAGGTATGTCTATCCAAAGGATAAAAATGTTCAAAAAAGCGAAATTTTTGAGTAAAATGTCTGAAATTTCGACCACATTTATATCTTAAAGTAGCACATGAAGGTATATTTTTTATTATATATTTGAATTGACTAGGTGCAAAATAACTTGTATGCAAATTTTCGTAAAAAAATCACCGTGGGATCAAGACTGTCTTGTATGCCCTTAAAGCATATTCTTAATGATTTTTGCAGATTTTATTATAAAAAAGGTAAAAGCTTCCAATTGAGTCCCCTTAAGTAAAACAGTGCTATTATGCCTTCTTTTACTTTAGGGACCCACAACCTATACACACATTTAAAGAAACAATTACTATAAAACTGTTTGATTTATATTCGAGTCCCCTAAAATAAAGTAGTGCTATAATGCCATATTTTACTTAGGGGTCCCACAATCTATATACACACTTAAATAAACAATTACTATAAAACTGTATGATATGTATGAGTCCCCTAAAGTAAAGTAGTGCTATAATGCCTTCTTTTACTTCAGGGGACCCACAACCTATATACACATTCAAAGAAACAATTACTATAAACCTGTTTGATATATATACGAGTCCCCTAAAAAAAAGTAGTGCTATAATGCCTTCCTTTACTTTAGGGGAACCACAACCTATATATATATCAATTTAATTCATACTACCAAAAAATCTTATTTTTTTACGAGTACTCTCATTTTTTCACAATGTGTAAAGTCCCCTAAAGTAAAATTAGGTCACATGCCTTTTTTTGAAAGAACAGTTACTGTATTTAACCCCGAATATTTCCATATAATCAAAGTGTAATTCAGGGTTACATTGTCCTAGGATTTTTTTTTTTTTTTTAATAATCCATTATATCATAATATTGTTAGAACCTTAGCGTATACACACGGAGCTGTGACACTGTGAATTATAGATATTGTGGAAAGACTTTTTTGGAAATGGCCCTGGTGTGAAAACGTCCATACCTCTTCAAATTATGTCTCATTATTAGTATATTTGATCAGATATATTGATATTATAGAAATTAATGAAAGACTTTTTTAAAAAGTTATCACAATCTTAGAAATAATTTAAATATTTGGGAACATGCGAGGAACGGGAAAAGATGTTAGAACCTTATACTCAAAAACTTTACTTTATTGGAGTATTAACAAACCTTTTGCTTCTGTAACATTATTGACTGTTTCCCCACATACCATTTCATTTGTACCCATGCGATCAAGGCAATGTTTCCATAACCCGGTGTAGGTTCGATATGTATCTTGAGTAGTCTCACTAAAGTAAGGCGTCGAAAATCCAACTATAAACAATATCGAAGCTACAACTAGAACCAACAAAGAAGTTCCTATAAAAGTCAAATCCGGTTCATCTTCCATCTTTTGTGAAGGAAACCAAATCTGAAAAAAAATTAACTTGTCATCATCATACACCACAATATCTTCCTTACACTATAGAGTAAACTGTTATTTTTCAACTTGACATTTAATTTTTGACATTTTTACCTATTATGTCGGTTTGTTTTGCTCACTAATTGTTGTCAATATAATGGAATTCTATGCGACTGTCATACAAGTGAGAGGTTTAGCTTGCTATACAACCCGGTTTAATCCACCATTTTCTACAATAGGAAATGTCTGTATCAAGTCAGGAATATGACAGTTTTTTTCCATTTGTTTGATGTGTTTGCGCTTTTGATTTTGCCATTTTATAACGGACTTTCCGTTTTGAATTTTCATTTGAGTTCGGAATTTTTGTTATTTTACTTTTTTTTGTATCATTCATGTACAAACTAACCTGATCGTTCGATGATTTGTGTCAAACTGTAAACCTACATAGTATCCGAACAATTGTTTTGTTATTCAGGAAAGGTCTTTCGAGTGCCAAGATTCATGAGATTTTTATCTGGTACGTGCCAGAGGAATTTCGGAAGATATGTTTATCAGAGAAGTACAATGACGTCGTACGTAACAACCATTGTCTTACGTTACAATGTTGCAAGTTACTTGACGTGCATTGCCGGCAAATGTAACGTCGATTTATGAGGCTTGTATTGGGTATATTGGGATACGGGATATTTGCCATTTTAATTTTAGGGATATGGGATATTTGTCCTAAAAATAAATGGGATATGGAATATTGATGCATTTTTAGGGATATTGAATTTTGAACATGAAAAAAAAATGTGAAATTTAAAAGTTAAGTACAGAAATAGTTACATCTCACTTGATAAAATTGCCAAAAATAGGCCGTTAGGTTTCTCAGCAATTGAATTGTTTCATATTTTTCATGTCGGGGCCTTTTATAGCCGACTATACGGTATGGGTTTTTTTCATTGTTGAAGGCGGTACGGTTGCCTATAATTGCTTACCTCCACTTTATTTTTACTTTGGTGGATAGTTGTCTCAATGGCAATCATACCTCATCTCCTTATTTTTATACGACCGCAAAAAATTTGTTGGGATCGTATAATGGTATGATGTCGTTGTCGTCTGCGTCGTCGTCCGAAGACACATTGGTTTCCGGACAATAACTTTAGTTTAAGTAAATGGATCTTTATGAAATTTTTTAAGAAGGTTCAATAATGTTTTAAAACAAATTGGGAATCATACAGAAAACAAAAAAATTTGGTTAATAAAATTAAAAAGAAATCCATCAGAAACTATTTCATGGAAAGACGTGTAGGAGGACCTAACAGCAAAGATTTTTGGCCAACAATCAAGCCCTTCTTAACTAACAAAGGTTCACATTTTTCAAAAGATCTAATACTATGTGAAGACAATAAAATAATTAATAATCAAAATGAAGTTTCTGAATTATTTAATAACTTTTTTATAAATGTTGCCAAAGATATCGGCTCAAAAGATACTATCATCGATGAACACCATCCCAGTATTAAGGTTATAAAAGAAAACAAACCAGAAAAAGAAGAACTATGTTTTAGCCCAGTAAATTCTGAGTTTGTTAAAAAACAAATCAATAAAATTAACATTAAAAAGGCAACAGGAAAAGATGGAATCTCTTCAAAAATATTAAAATTATCTGAATCTGAACTATCCAATCCAATTTCTAAATTAATAAATAAATCATTTGAATTAGCTGTTTTCCCAGATAAATTAAAAGAAGCACAAGTAATACCTCTGCATAAAAAATCAAACACTCTAGATAAAGGAAACTATAGACCTGTAAGTATATTGCCCATGATTTCAAAAATGTTTGAGAGGTCTATAGAAAATCAACTTGTGGAATATTTTAATTCATTTTTCCACATTTTTCTGTCAGCTTTTCGAAAAGGATACGGATGCCAAACCGCTTTATTAAAAATAATTGAAGATTGGAAAAAGGCTTTAGATCAGAATAAATATGTAGCAGCTATATTAATGGACTTGTCCAAGGCTTTTGACTGCCTACCCCATGACCTCCTCCTACTAAAATTAAAATCCTATGGTGTCTCCGCTTCTTCTCTTAAACTTTTGGAAAGCTATTTAACTAATAGAAAACAGTGTGTTAAAGTAGGTACTAATTCAAGCTACTGGCAAACAATGTTTAAAGGGGTGCCACAAGGGTCGATATTAGGGCCAACATTATTTAATATCTTTTTAAATGACATTTTCTTTTTTATTCATAAAAGTGAACTCTATGATTATGCAGATGACAACACCCTTTCATACGCAGATAAAGATTTAGATAAATTTATTAATACTCTAGAAGATGAAAGCAAAATTTTGATAAATTGGTTCTCAATAAATAAAATGAAAGCAAATCCAGAAAAATTTCAAGCAATAGCTGTAGGTAAAAAAACTAAAGACAAAAACCTAAAATTTAAATTAGAAGGTAATGAAATAGAATGTGAAGATAACATTAAACTTCTAGGCGTAACGATAGATTTTAAACTAAATTTCAATGAACATGTCTCTATAATATGTAAAAAAGCATCCAAACAGTTAAATATATTAAAAAGAATAGGAAAACACCTGACTAAACTCGGAAAATTAACAATATATTATTCTTTCATAATGTCCAACTTTAATTACTGCCCACTAGTTTGGCACTTTTGTGGGGAGGTTAATACAAAAAAGATAGAGAAAATTCAAGAGAGAGCACTAAGGTTTATCTATGAAGACTATTCAGCAAGTTATGAAGATCTACTCTGCAAATCAAAATCACCATCTTTAAAAATAAGAAGAATGCGATCATTGGCTATTGAAGTTTTCAAAATTATTAATAAAGATTGTCCTGTTTATCTCCATGATTTAATACACTTAAAAGAAAACACTTACTCTTTCAGATACCAGAATACAGCCGACCTACCACATGTAAGAACAACTGCATACGGCCTACAATCTTTAAGGTATGCAGGTGCTAAGCTTTGGAATGAGCTGCCAGATGTGCTACGTAAGCAATCATCTTTAAATCAATTCAAGAACTTGATAAATTCTTGGTCTGGCAGCTCATGCCAATGTTTTGCCTGCAAAACCAGTTAATTTCTGTTCATTATTTTAGGTTTAATGCTTTATTTTCAGCATGGCAATTTTATTTTATTATCTTTACTATAGTGCTTCTGCTGCTTTGTGCTAGTTTTAGTAACTAACTAATCTATATGTGCTTTTAATGTGCAAACCATTTTATTTTTGCTTTTGTGCTTTTATCTCACAAGTGCATGTTTCAGTGTGTGTTTAACTTGTAAGATGCTTTTAAGAACTTTTGTGCTGCATGTTTATATACTGATATGAACTCTTGCTTTATATGTCTAATTTATGTGTGCATGACTTAATATGTATGTTTTGTGTAATTTGTTGCTCTATCGGTTTTAAAAGCTCTTCAGAGCTTATGTTTTATACTTGTATTTGCACATACCGACTCTAAATAAAGCTTTATGTCTTATGTCTTATTAATACCACAAAAGAAAGATTGGGATTGATTTTGGGGATGATGGTCCCAACCGTTTAGGAATTAGGGGCCCAAAAAGGGTCCCAAAACAAGCATTTTTCTAGTTTCAGGATAATAACTTGTGTATAAGTATTTCGATTGCTCTGAAATTGTACCACAATGTTTGATACTACAGGTAGAAGGTTGGGATTCATTTTAGGGGTTATGGGGCCAACAGTTTAGGAATTACATGTAAGGGCCAAAAAGGGGCCAAAAACAAGCATTTTTCTAGTTTCCAGACAATAACTTGTGTGTAAGTGTATGGATCTCTCTGACATTGTACCGCAAGGTTTCATATAACAAAGGAAAGGCTGGTATTGAGTTTGGGGTTAATTGCCCCAAACATGTAGGAATTAGGGGCCAAAAAAGGGCCAAAACAAGCATTTTTCTAGTTTGCAGACAATAACTTGTGTGTAAGAGTATGGATCTCTCTGAAATTGTACTACAAGGTTCCATACTACAAAGGAAAGGCTGGGATTGAGTTTTGGGGTTATTGCTCCAAGGGGGGTTTCAAAAAGTGGGGGGGGGGGGGATTTTTTTCCCAATTTTTTTTAAGGGATTCATATTTTTTTTTCAAAATTTTTAAAATTTCGAATTTTTGAAAAGTTTCAAGAAGAAATCTTCAATTGCACAGTATTGCGCAATAAATTTATAAGATCTTTGACCACATTTATTTTGTGTCAGAAACCTATATTATGTCAAAAATTTGATTACAATCCAAATTCAGACAGTATCAAGCTTGAATATTGTGTCCAAATTTGCCCCAACTGTTCAGGGTTCGACCTCTGCGGTCGTATCAGGCTGCGCTCAGCGAAGCATTTTATTATAAGGATAAAAATGATAAGCATGTTAAGATTCATCTGCCAAGTAATTTTTCAAACCAATTGGACAACCCTATTTGCAGTTATTACATCTGGAATTATAAATTTTACGAGATATCCTGTTCTTTTGTTTTTTTTTTTTGTTTTTTTTTATTATCTTAAATGCTGATAAAGAGATATTATATACATCAAAAATGGCCAGTAAGTTAATCCCTTATAGGAGTTATTGGCTTGAAAAGCATTTTTTTTTTAATTTAAATTTTCAAGTTTTTTTTAAGAAACTATAATAGATGAAGGGAAACTTTAAGTGACAAAAATGTTCAACAAAATTAGATCTACGAATAAGTTAACATGACCAAACTGATCATGTTAACTTTATAGGAGTTATTGCCCTTGAAAGATTATTTACCAAAAGTTTAAATCTTTTGGAGAATCTATGTTGGACATGGATAAACATTAAATGGCAAAGATCTTTAGTAAAATAAGACCTACAAATAAGTTATTATGACCGAAATTGCCAATCGAGCCCTCAAAGGAGTTATTGCCCTTGTTTGACATACACCATTTTATTTTTCAAATATAGGAACTAGATTAAAAGTTTCATTTGGGAAAATGATCAACATGATGACATGTATCCACCCTGAAAATTTTCGAAAAATCTAACCACTTGTTTTTGAGTTATTGCCCTTGAAATGTCTATTTTTATAATTTTTAGCAGTTGTTGGCTGTTATCATGAAAACTTTATGAGGTAGATTAAAAGTGTAAATAAAAAAAATAATAATCAGCATTACATGATATTTTTGGCAACAAGTTTTAGAAGTATTCCCCCTGAAATGTTGATTTTAACTGTTTTTGAAGTTTTGGCTTTTGGTTTCTAAAATCCTATAGGAGCTAGGCTAATAAGTAAATTGCAAAAATGATCAGCAACAGAAAGAGTAACTAAATTATGTGCATATCAAAGTCCTCATCAGCAAACTGGCGATCTTTTTTTTTCATCAGGTGAGCGATAAAGACAGAGTTGTGCCTCTTGTTTATATGTCAAATAAATAATTAACTTTTCTCTGTGAAAAAGCCCACATCCTTACTACAACGCATACAACATGTATTTACGAATGTTGTATACAAAAATGGGTTTTGGAATGAATTAATGATTTTTTGGGATATTTTAAAATAGTTTTAGGGATAGGGGATATTTGTAAAAATATTTATTGGGATATTAGGAGTAAACATTACAGGGATATGGGATATTAGGACAAAAACTTAATGGGATATGGGATATTGATATCCCCCCTAAACAATCCTCATTTATGGGGTGTTTTCGGAGTATCTCCGTTAATATTCGGTACAAAGTTCACATCCGTTCCGTACGTGCTTATGATAAAAAATAATAATTATAATAAATTCTTTATTTAAATAGGGTAACTCATTTAGAACTTGTCTAATTTTCATTGAGGCCCTCAAACAAAATACATATGTACATTCATACATCAAAATACAACTTATAATATATATTTAACCTGTATAGAATTTTCAAGAAAATGATTGTAACAATGTTTCTTGAAAAAATCCACATTACGACACATTTTTATTGTGAATGGTAAATCATTCCATAGGGTGCTATAAACAGTTTCGTATAAAAAACTAGGGGTTATTCCCCGACTTAAAATAACCATGGAGGGAAATCCCTTTTTATTCATATAATTGGTGAAAAAGTATCATGTTTTTTGTATTTGATTGTAAAAATTAGTTAATTAGCTTTCAATTTAAACAGGTTGAATGATTAAAATAATTTTAAAAATTAGATTAAATATACATGTTTTGAGGGGAGACAACACTGTAAACATCCTGTTTTTTTGGCAGTGAAAATTGAAAACTTATTTGCAGCCACTGTAGCTCTTTTCGAAGCAGGAAACCGTACCCTGAAACAAGATTTTTATTAAAGGCCAGGTAAAAACCTATGAATTTCATACAGTTTTGATTATGGGAAATGTGCCTGTATCATGTTTACATGGGTATGCGCATGACCTGATTTCAGGTTTTTTATGTTCAGATTAGGCAACTTTTTCCCCATTTTCTCTGGATAGAACTTTTTACCTATATTAAAAGTACACTATATTTTTATTTCAATATAAACAAGAGAAAATTTTGATTCCAGTGATATCTAGTTTTATACAAGTATCTTTATTAACCATTCCACCATTAAGGGTCACTTAGGCATGGTCCCTTAAAATATGACGTCATAGAAAAAACTGTTGATTGCACCCATACCTTGGTTGCAGAATAAGAAGTATTTGGTCTTGGAACAAAAAGATCGTTATTAGACACAGATCGTAAGTTGCAGTGTTGAACATCATTATTAATTAGCATTGATAAGTATTCAGGTGTTAGTCCATTTACAATTTTATACATTAGAATTGATTGTTGGTATTTTACTCCTTCTGTAAAAGGTAGCAAGTCATTTCGTACCTTGACAATTTCGTACCTTTGCCATTTCGTACCCAAAATTACCATTTTGTACCCAACATTTACCATTTCGTACCCACGATAGAAACCATTTCGTACCCACGATAGAAACCATTTCGTACCCTATGGGCCAAATGCATCTACCATTTTGTACCTCATGGACTAGATACATGTTTACTATTTCGTATCATATATTTGTAAAAGTTATATTTTTTTTTAAGATATAAAACATTTTGAGATGATTTTAATTTTTTTTTTAATATAACATAAATAAAATGCATCCAGCCATATAAATGTTATAAAGACCGATGATTGGTTTGGTTAAGCAGCACTTGGAAACTTTAATAGTTTTAATTACACTTTGTTTGTTTGCAGGATTTATCCTTAATTAATTGTTCAACTCTAAAAATATGAGGTTAATTAACCAACAAAGGAATAATTATCTGCAACTGTTATATATATATAACTATAGTTATTACCAGTTGTGTTCGTCGGGAAATGCTGTGAAAAGGGACACAAGCTGATATTCATCCTAAAGGAAACCACGAATACAAATGTTTGCATAAGAATTTGCACCTTTTGTGACCAATCAAAGAACTTGCTATGGCTTTTTCAGTTTGAGAAATTACATCTTCATTTATTTTGTATCCGTATATCTGACCTTCTAAATTTCAAAAACGTTTGGTAAACATCTTTTTTTCGTGTGTTGCATGTTTTCTAGTGTATACAAAAGTAACAAAATCAATGTAATCGGCAGAAAAGTGAACTGTTACTAAAGCGCCAGCTAATATTTGAAATAAATATTTTCAGTACAAAGTTTTACAGATTTCAAAGAATTTCGTTTATTGACTTTATTCCTATATGTATATGTCTAATAAGTGCTTTAATTTTAAATTTTAGACATTTCTCGTGACCTCTACCGCCTTACAGAAAAAGGTCAACGAGACTGTTTTAACCAAGAAATAAAACACATATAAATCTTCCACGAGGTACGAAATGGCATACATACAAACCTTCCATGAGGTACGAAATGGTATACATACAAATCTTCCATGAGGTACGAAATGTTATACATACAAATCTTCCATGAGGTACAAAATGGCATACATACAAATCTTCCATGAGGTACGAAATGGTATACATATAAATCTTACATAAGGTACGAAATGGCACACATCAATGAGACAGTTTTACCAAGAAATGAAACACTAATAAATCTTCCCTGAAGTACGAAATGGTATACATACAAATCTTCCATGAGGTACGAAATGGTATACATATAAATATTTCATGAGGTACGAAATGGTATACATGTAAATATTCCATGAGGTACCAAATGGTCAAGGTACGAAATGGTCAGGGTACGAAATGGTTTTTGCCAGGGTACGAAATGGGGGGGGGGGGGGGGGTACGAAATGGTTAGGGTACGAAATGACTATAATTTTATGCAGTATGAGTTTTGCTGATTGTTGAAGGCCGTACGTTGACCTAATATAATTGTTTTACTTCTATGTCATTTGGTCTCTGGTGGAGAGTTGTCTCATTGGCAATCATACCACATCTTCTTATTTTTATATATACCAACTACATCCCATACATTGTTTTTAATGTATGTACACATAAAAATATATAAAACGTTGAGCAACCGATTCTATCACAGCGGCATGGGGAATGGACTCCACATTTTTTTCTATTTTTTGTTAACTTATTTCACTTATTTAATGTGTTCTTACTCTCATACGATAATGAAATAACAGGTTTTTTTTATATATATGATGCCTTTCCAGAAGGCCAGGAAGATCAAAAATTTAAAATCATACATCGGCTCGCCTCCGGCACATTTAAACACCATAATATTATGTCCATTAAATCTTACGACATGTATCAAATCATAAATAAACGACTTACCTGTTCGTTTCTGTTGGTGGTTAACTTGGTATGTACAATCACTCAGCTATCAAGAAATTTAGTTTTTTCACTCCTTGGTAGCTTTAATTGCGACAACTCCTTTACTGATGACGGATTGGTGTCAAATGCACACGCCGTATGAAATGCATGAAATGATGAAGTCCGATAAGTTTGAAAGGTTTCCCCAGTTGTTTACAGCTAGCTCTATTTGTTTTTAAATACGGAAAACCTTTCGAAACTTATCGGACTTCTGTTTCGAGGTTATTTCATTTTATTCAACTTTTATTTTTCAAGAATACTCGAAAACGAAAACGGAAATAGATGAAGGATCGACATAATCATGGTTTAGTCCCACATGGGAAATAAATTTGAAAAACTTCTAGAAAATGCTGGTTTTCGTGTCTGTTTACTAAAAGTATTGAAAATAAAAAAAAAGATTATATTTAAGAAACATATATTTATTTTTCATAAAAAAAGTGTGTTATATGTAATCATGGCTTAGTCCCACCTTCTATGGTAAATGTAGTAATTACTCATAGGGGTGGGACTAAACCATGATTAAGTATATATAACTTTTGATAGAAAACAGTCTTTATTTAATCATGGTTTAGTCCCACCTTCCATGCTAATTGAAGTAATTTCCCATAGGGGTGGGACTAAACCATGACAATATATAGACACACTTTTTATGATAAAACAAATATACATTCGTTAAATATAGTACTGTTTTTTATGTAAAATATATAGATACTTATTTCTTTTCCAACGCCTTGAAAAGGATTTTGTTTTTGGGAGATGCCATATCAAAATAGGGGCTTAGAATTTTTTTGGGCTATATAAATTATAAAAATAACATTAAAAATTGTATGACCTTGAACTTTTTAAATTATAAAAATAACAATAAAAATTGTATTACCTTGAACTTTAACCTCTATATATGTCAAGATCAGGTCAGCATTAAAATACAGGTCAAAGTTCCAAAAGGAAAAGAATATGTTAAGAATCATATGACCTTGACCTCTTACTATATATAGGTGAAGGTCAAGAAGATATTTGACCATTATGTATATATATGTTTGACCTCATACTTTTGAAGTAAGGAGGCGATGATCAAAGACTTCTATGATACTTTTTTTTCTAACTTTCTGCATTAAACAAAAAAGAGGCAGCATATAGCATAGGAGGAATCAAAACTCATTAGTGGAAGTAAGACTGTAAAACCATGGCAAAAAGTGGAAAAAAAACGATGAAAAAGCAAACAACAGTCTACAAAACCCTATATAAACATTACATCAAGTGGGACTATAGTAGGTTACTACGGATCATGGCTTGTCCCCACATATAATCAATAAGTGGGACTATCGTAGGACACCATTGATCATTGTGCATCCCGACATAAATAACATGGTTTATTCCCACATATATTACATCAAGTGGGACTATAGTAGGACACTATGGATAATGGTTTATTCCCATATATATTTCATCAAGTAGGACTATCGTAGGACACTGTGGATCATGGTTTCTTCCCATATATATTTCATTAAGTAGGACTATCGTAGGACACTGTGGATCATAGTTTGTTCCTACATATATAACATCAAGTGGGACTAAAGTAGGTTACTACGGATCATGGTTTGTTCCCACATAAATTACATCAAGTGGGACTATAGTAGGACACTATGGATCATGGTTTATTCCCACATACATTACATCAAGTGGGACTATAGTAGGTTACTACGGATCATAGCTTGTCCCCACATATAATACATTAAATAGTATTAAATAATTAGTTGGACTCTTTGGATCATGGTTTATTCCCACATATATTACATCAAGAGGGACTATAGTAGGTTACTACGGATCCTGGCTTATTCCCACATATATTACATTGAGTAGAACAATAGTAGGACACCATAGATCATGGTTTATTCCCACATATATTATATCAAGTGGGTGCTATAGTAGGACACTATGGATCATGGTTTCTTCCCACATATATAACATCAAGTGGGATTAGAGTAGGACACTCTGGATCATGGTTTATTCCAACAAATATTACATCAAGTGGGACTATAGTAGGAGACTATGGATCATGGTGCATTCCCACATATAAAACATGAAGTGTGACTAACATAGGATACTATGGATCATGGTTTATTCCCACATATATAACATCAAGTGGGACTATAGTAGGATAGCATGGATCATGGTTTATTCCCTATTATATTACATCAAGTGGGACAATAGTAGGAGACTATGGATCATGGTGCATTCCCACACATATAACATGAAGTGTGACTAACATAGGATACTATGGATCATGGTTTATTCCCACATATATAACATCAAGTGGGACTATAGTAGGACACTGTGGATCATGGTTTATTTCCACATATATAACATTAAGTGGATTATAGTAGGATATTATGGATCATGGTTTATACCCACATATAGGTTACTACGGATCATGGTTTGTTCTCACATATATTACATCAAGTGGAACTATAGTAGGACTCTATGGATTATGGTTTGTTCTCACATATATTACATCAAGTGGAACTATAGTAGGACTCTATGGATTATGGTTTATTCCCACATGTATTACATCAAGTGGGTCTATAGTAGGACACTATGGGTCATGGTTTCTTCCCACATATATTACATCAAGTGGGACTATAGTAGGACACTATAGATCATGGTTTATTCCCACTTATATTACATCAAGTGGGACTATAGCAGGAGACCGTGGATCATGTTGCATTCCCACATATATAACATGAAGTGTGACTAACATAGGATACTATGGATCATGGTTTATTCCCACATATATAACATCAAGTGGGACTATAGTAGGACACTGTGGATCGTGGTGTATTTCCACATATATAACATTAAGTGGATTATAGTAGTATATTATGGATCATGGTTTATACCCACATATATTACATCAAGTGGGAGTATAGTAGATTACTACGGATCATGGTTTGTTCTCACATATATTACATCAAGTGGAACTATAGTAGGACTCTATGGATTATGGTTTATTCCCACATATATTACATCAAGTGGGTCTATAGTAGGACACTATGGGTCATGGTTTCTTCCCACATATATTACATCAAGTGGGACTATAGTAGGACATTATAGATCATGGTTTATTCCCACTTATATTACATCAAGTGGGACTATAGCAGGAGACCGTGGATCATGTTGCATTCCCACATATATAACATGAAGTTGGACTAAACTAGGATACTATGGATCATGGTTTATTCCCACATATATTACATCAAGTGGGACTAAAATAGGATACTATGGATCATTGTTTATTCCCACATATATTACATTAAGTGGGACTAAAGTAGGACACCATGGATCATGGTTTATTCCCACATATATTACATTAAGTGGTTTAAAGTAGAATACTATTGATCATGGTTTATATCTACATATATTACATCAAGTGGAACTATAGAAGAATGCTATGGATTATAGTTATTCCCAATTATATTACGTCAAGTGGAACTACATTAGGATACCATGGATCATGGTTTATTCCCACATATATTACATCAAGTGGAACTATAGTTAGATGCTATGGATCATGGTTTATTCCCATATATATCACATCAAGTGGGACTAAAGTAGGACACTATGGATCATGGTTTATTCCCACACTTATTAGATCAATAGGGATTATTCTAGGAGATATGGATCATGATGTATTCCCACGTAAAGTACATATATATGGACGAATGCGAGGACGGAATAAAGCATATGAACATATTTTTCAATTATATTGCCTAAGGTGGACAGCTGACTATGCGGTATGGGTTTGCTCATTGTTGAAGGCCGTACGGTGACCTATAGTTGTTAATTTCTATGTCATTTGGTCTCTTGTGGAGAGTTGTCTCATTGGCAATTATACCACATCTTCTTATTTTTAGAGTAACAATGCAAGGATTGAAAAAGACAAATGAATATAGGAAGAAGTCGATGACACAATAAAGGATATTTAGTAGAAGTGGATTGTTATGTCGGATTGTATATCATACTTATAGTCGTTTAAATAGTTAGACTATAGAAGAATAAAATGGATCAGAATTAAGTTTATCTATATTCTTTCGCTGTATTCCTTCCTTGCATTTGAAAGTACAAAAAAACAGAACTCTGAATAAACATCAGATTTTTGCATCAAATTTATTTCGTTTTTGAATTTTTTTTAACAGTGAAAGATAGTATAAACACTAAAACGACCTTGATCTTGACCTACAAATAGGTCATATATCAAGGCCATATAATTTCATACATTTCATCTATATAAAGTAAGAGGTCGTGTACTTTGACCTGAGTTTTTTTATGTTGACATTGACCTATATATAGGTTAAAGGACAAGGTAATACAATTAATATGTTATTTGTTTATATAGATTAAAGGCCAAGGTCATGCAGTGATAAATGTATTTTTTATAATTTATGTACCCCAAAAAAATTCCTAGCCCCTTTTTTTTATTGCATGTCCCCCCCCCCCCCCTCCCCCCCAAAAAAAAAAACAAACAAAAAAACCTTTTCAAGGCGTTGGAAAAGAAAAAAGTGTTATAAATATATAATTATATATAATGGATAAAAAGCAGTACTATTTTATACGAATACTATTTGTTTTATGATAAACAGTGTGTATATATATAATCATGTTTTAGTCCCACCCTTATGGGAAATTACTTAAATTAGCATAGAAGGTGGGCCAAAAGTTTAGTGTTTGAAGAATGAAGACCTATATATATGCTAAATGAAATATTTTCTCTTATGGGTGGTATTAAACCATGATTATATAAACAGTGGTTGAAGAATGAAGACCTATATATAATCATGGTTTAGTCCCACCTTATATTCTTTAATAAAACAAGATCTTGCATCATTGAGTGATTATTATTCAGAAGACGAGAATGGTTTTCAATTCCTTCACAGTTGATGCGGGTATGGTATTTTCTAAAGCACCCGTTGATGTAGAGTACGTCCGAATTTATACTTTGCACATCATTACTGAATTCGGGATTAATATATATAACTTTGTAATAATGTAACCCTCGGCTAATATTTCATATTTATGACCTGAACAAGTTACAAAATATTTTTTTTCAATTTTGTCATTGCTAATGAATATTCTGAAATGATTTAACTTTGACATTACAATAGTGTGCGATATTCTATATTTTAATTTGCTGTTATGTTGCCCAAGGAAGTTAAGTTGTCTGAATAGACCAGAATTAGTAACTTTTAGTTTGTTTGGTTTTTATTTACAGCTTGAACTGATTTTTTTATATACTAACTTCACCATGTCGGTTAATTAAAAGCTCGACAGAGCTTATATTATGTCTTTGTTTTGAAAACCACGCCGAGTCTAGATAAAGCTTATTTATTTATATTTACATTGTATTTGTAACATCATAGTTTATATGTCCTTTTGTCTTTTGTTGTCATAAATATCTCGTCATTGGAGCTGTGTCCAGTAAATATGTTAAACAAAAGTCTGTCATATTGTTAACTCTGTGATCTTTCTTTGTCATTTAACTTTAACAGAGTTAATGTTTACTAAAATAGCATGAACTTTGGTAAAGATATTGTTTTACGGAAGTTGATATAAATCCGAGTTAAATGACTAGCAAAGAATGGTATTGTTGTGGTGGGGAATTCCACACTTTGTATTATTGCATTGTGTGACTATTAAATGATAATTATGAATAGTTTCGCACCATTGCTAACATATAATTTTTTTGTTATGGTCCTTTTCATGATATATATAGCTTCTAATGTTTCTACGTATTTTTACATAAAAAGAAAACTCGTAGACCGTTTGACATAAAGCTTTCATACTTGGTATTATCATTGTCGTCATGTTCTCTTGACCTTGCTTGATCGTTAGTTTGATCTGAAAATACCCCTAATCCGGCGCTATTTGTCCGCCATTACTGGACATCACAAAGGTTCCCGTAAAATTTGACGTCATAATAGAAAATCTTTGACGCCACAATGGAAAAGTGATTGTTGTATGACGTCAATGGCGGCGCAGATTCTCGGGTCAACTGGCGCAGATTTCCAAATAGCGATAAGGAAAATTGTTACGAGAGTTATGTGACTTTGACAATTTTTTTAGTATTGTGACAATAACACCTCGTGAACACAACTCCTCTGAGACCATTTCAAGAAAGCCTTCATACTTGGAATACTAGTGTTTGCCATCATGTGAAGTTGACCATATTATACCCTCATTTTGATTTGACAATTAGTATTGGAGTTATGGGACTTTTACCATATTTTGACTATCGTTCAACAACGTCACATTGTGACACACAATATAATTCTTCATTTGTACGAGCGCGGGGAACATTTCGCAATCTTGTTATGTTCGATTAAAAATGATTACTTCATTTAAATTTTAGCAGATTAGAGTGAATAAAATTAACATAACATAAAGACTGGAACTTAATAATCGGGAAAAAACATGGACTTCTGCTTTTCTGGCTCAAACGCATGTTTCTCTGGATCATCTGTCTGACAGTACTAACTCATAAAGATACTTAATAGAAAATCATAACATCAGGTTGCCTCTTTACCAACATTATCTAGTGAATATGACAAGTACTGGTTTTATATTAGTTCTCTATTACCGAAAGAGACATGTGGAAGTACAAGTGGCATTCGTGTCTTTTCTCGGAGTTTTAATAATAACTATATTTCTCTTAAACATTGGGAAATCTAGTGACAAAATATTACCTCCCCTGTAAACACTGAAAACTAGATCTTTTCAATGTTTGTCCCGTTTTAGCAAGGATTCTATCAATTATAAATTCAAGGGAAAACGTTCTGGTAAATAGTAAAATTAGAAATAAGTTGAAATAAAAACAAAACTTCCATTTAATGTTATCATTTCCCTCCTTAAATATCAAACGACGAGAACAGCAGGCTATAGGAGCTTGATGTTAAATTGGTTTAAAATGTTGCTATGCGAATAAATTCCTGGAGTACCAGCTTCAATTTATTTTTCTACTGGCTGTATACCTCTCTGGAATACTCTTATCCGTATATATAGACAGCTAGATCAGAGAAAGGCGGGGAAAAAATTTAAAAGGAATCGATAGATAAATAAGCAGCAAAGATTAACTCTTTTGAAATTAAGTTACTAAGTAAATTCAAACGAACCTTATTCCGATGTAAACATTGAATATGAATAGATCGAGAAGACCACAAATACATGTACAAAAGTTGAGACGAACTTTTCTTAAAATTGTATAAACAAATAGTAAAAAGATACCTACTTTATAAAGATATCTATCTTAATTTTTTTAATCTGCACAGATAGACTTTTCAATTGTTACATTCACAAAAAGGCAATATTTCTTTATGCCAAGGGCAGACCGATGTACTCGAAAACGTAGATGTGAAAAATAAGTATATTTTGGGAAGTTGTAACATGCTAAGGACTTTGTGGAACATTCTGAGAATTGGTGACCCGAAAGATCTCTTGACTTTGTATGAACATAATTTTTTTCAATTTGTTTTATCAATATGCAGCATAGATTAACATTTTTTAGATTTCAGTTTCACAAGCTTCTAATGCAATTTTCTCGATAAATACTGAACATAAACATTGTGTATTTGCATGCTCATTTGTAATATCACAGTTTAACACCTTATTTCTTTAAAATGTACAATTGTTATTTAGAAATAACTTTTGATCAGAATCGTTACCGGCATTGTTCTCGACTGTATCATAAGAAAAATGAATTTTCTTTTGTTTTCGTTCGCTAGATTTCCCACTGTAAACGTTTTCTCTCTGTCGGATTTCCTATACTTAGTTCTGAGTACCACATGATCTGCTTACTCTTCCGGAGTACTTGAGATCAACCCGTTTTTTTTTATGGGGTTCGTGTTGCTCAGTATTTAATTTTCTTTGGTGTGTGTTCTACACCGTTGTTTGTCTTTATTGGCCGTTTTCTGTTTGTTGCCACGGCATTGTCTGATGAGTGTGATTATCTCTTTGGTATATTTCGTCTCTCTTTTAAGAGGAATACATTTTGGAAATAATGTACTTGTACATAAACAATTATTTTCAATGTAAATGTTTGTTAATTTCTCATATCTCAATTTTAAAAATTGCAAATCAATCTGAGAATATATTTGAAAATACATATAGTAATAGATAAATTCATAAAAAAAGGATGTCGCATTACGGAACTGCATTGCTATGAGGTTCCATCTTCATCTTTAGATTATCATTCATGGTGACACATTAAAAAGCTGTTTTCCTTAATTCGTCAACAGCTTCATGGTGTTGATATCACCGTGCAGACAGAGACATTTTTTCACTCTCTTGATTATCTTGATATATTGTGATTAATATTCATTTTTGACTTAATGATTCGATAAATTATTTTCAATTGTGATCAGATATGGGACAGTTTAAACTGCTACCAGGTTAGTCCCTAAATAAAATCCTTATGACCAAATATGACTCATTAAAGTATTTCAACTGGAGTTACATGGCGGGAGTCACTAAAGGAGCAGGAGCTACTGACCCTTCCTCATCACCTGAGTTCACTAGCTGCGGATTTTAGCGGGGTTCGTGTTGCGTTTGGCCTTTTCTCGTTTTTCTAAGGGAAGAGAAAACTGTGGTACATTACAAGAAAAGTCAATGAAAACGAAAACGTTGACTTAGATTATTTAGACTTCCATCACAATGAAGTTTGTATAGCACTTCCATACTTCTATTTATGGTTTATTGCTACACTAATTGCCAGTCCAAGGATTCCATTCGTCATATATATGTATAGCTTCGGTTCTGATATAAATTGAATGATGATTCTGAACATAAACGGTATTATACAAGCAATGCGTACATTGCGACTTTTTGCCGTTTGATTTAGCTTTTTTTATCATATCTGTGACGATCTTGTTTTGTTAGTTGTTTATTTTTTACATTGATACATATTTTGTATCGTGTTTTTTATAAAATACTAGTTAAGAAAAACACCCAAGCGACATTATACTAGTAATCTAGCGACTTTATACTAGTAATCTATAGTATACACAAGATATTAACATGGGAAAAACTCATACGCAAGGTAACGAAAGTTGTCTCTCTTCCTACAGACAGTCTAGAAATATTATATTGTGAAGCTATATATGCAGGACTCGGGGGTGCGATGGGGACGCTGAATTGCGATGGTCACGCTAAAGTGCGATTGTCTATGTGACGTGTGATACCTAGTTAAAAATCTAAAGATGTGCAATTTTTTTTGAGAGTTGAATTTATTTTATGAGTTAGCATATAAATACCGACTTTTATACAGCTGAAGTAAAAACCATTTACGAGATCTATTTTATTCCTCGCTCTCATTCACAGCAACCGATTAGAATAATGAATTAGCATTTGCATTTCAAACTACTGCCATGATTTTCCGTTATCGTATTAAGCACTGATTTAAATGGAAAATGAATATATAGCGGTCAATTTCTGAACGATTGTATGGGTGTTGGCTTATTTTTGTCCAATATAAAATAAGAAGATGTGATGATTGCCAATGAGACAACTCTCCACCAGAGACCAAATGACAAATAATTTTACAACTCAAGGTCACCGTACGGCCTTCAACAATGAGCATAACCCATACCGCCTATATTTTTAGTAAACTACAATGACACAGTTATGGCTAGAAATGCAATGAATATTTGCGTGACTGTTTTAAATCAAATGGGCAACATTCTTGATGATTTACTTTAAAAAAATATGAGAAGCTGCTTCTAAAAAACAAATTGACTTCTACATGTCTCTCGGACATGTGAACAAGAAAAACATTGAAAATATAGTTTATGTGATCCATTGCACTTCAGTATTAGCACCAACGTAGTTCGGTGTAGCTATCAACAAGATACAATGTCACAATGCCATCATCGAACTTCAGTGTCAAACCATCGCACTTCAGCGTGACCATCGCGGTTCGAAGTACTATCGCGTTCAGAGTCCCACATATAGTAGTTTAGTTAATTTATATGTTTCGGAGTTTAGTGTGACGTCCATTTTCACTGAATTAGTACACATATTTGTTTAGGGGCCAGCTGAAGCCCGCCTCCGGGTGCGGGATTTGCTCGCTGTGTTGAAGACCCATTGGTTGCCTTGGGCTGTTTTCTGCTCTTTGGTCGGGTTGTTGTCTCTTTACACATTCCCCATTTCCATTCTCAATTTCATATATTATATAAATTATACGCTGGACGCACGTCAGACATTAATATTCTCCATTTAGGTAGATTAACTGTATACCAACACCTTAGATTGTAAAATAGCAGTGCACAATCGGTCAAGCTTTTTTCTTAAATCTGCGAATTTTGAGACTGATTGGTAATTTTAAAATGTGTAAGACTGTTTAAGCGAATAAAGAAAAACTAATAATTTATTGCATCACTTATAGACTGTTTTAACACATTTTAAATCAATTTTTTTGCTAAACTTTAGATTTATAAGACCGACAAACCATGATCGTACAATTGTAACTACCCCCCGCGGCCTATTTCACATTTCTATGGGAAAATAATTGTTCTTTTATTCCAATATGATAATTATATATATATTTAGCAACATATTGTTATTGTATAATAATATTGTCTTTATCTATTATTTAGAATAATTATGTTCAACCTAACGACCTTTCGCGCACAAGGAATTACGTTGACACAACCGATCCAGTGTACATGTATATAAACAAGAGGCTCTCAAGAGCCTGAATCGCTCACATTTAATATTTTGGTCATATAAACTTATTTGTAGATCTTACTTTTTTGAACATTTTTGCTGTTTACAGTTTATCTTTATCTATAATAATATTCAAGATAATAACCGAAAACTGCAAAATTTCCTTAAAATCATCAATTCAGGGGCAATAAACTAAAAATCAGATACCCGATTTTGCTGATACTTTCAGGGCAGGTAGACCTTGACCTAATGAATACTTTAACTTCTTGTCTGATTTGCTCTAAATACTTTAGTTTTTGAGATATAAGTCATAAACTGCATTTTACCTTATGATCTATTTTTAGCCATGGCGGCCATGTTTTCTAAGAAAACAGATAATACAACACAAACTTTATTCTAAATGACCTAAGAATCCATCAGCTGAAGTTTGGTTTAATATGGTGCAGTAGTTTCAGAGGAGAAGATTTTTTAAAGTTAGAAAACATGATACACAAATATTGTGTAAAATTGAGTCTTTAAAGGACAATAACTCCTTAAGGGGTCAATTGACAATTTTGGTCATTTATTTTATTTGTAGATCTTACTTTGCTGAACATTTTTGCTGTTTACAGTTTATATTTATCTATAACAATATTCAAGATAATAACCAAAAACTGCAAAATTTCCTTAAAATTACCAATTTAGTGGCAGCAATCAACAATGGGTTGTTAGATTTATCTGAAAATTTCAGGGCTGATAGAACTTGACCTATTGAACATTTTTACCTTGTCAGATTTGCTCTAAAAGCTTTAGTTATTGAGATATAAAAAATATGTTCTATATTTAGCCATGGCGGCCATGTTGTTTCACGAAACAAAAAATAAAACACAAACTTTATTCTAGACACCCTAAGGATCATTCAGCTTAAGTTTGGTTTGTGGTTTGAATTTGTTCAGTAGTTTCAGTGGAGAAGATCTTTTTTGAAATAGTTTACACCGGACGGACGACGGACGACGGACGTCAAGTGATGGCAAAAGCTCACATTTCCTTTTAGGAAAGGTGAGCTAAAAAGAAAGGAGATACTAAAGAGGCATACGAAAATCAGATTTCAAATAAAAACAGACAATACCATGACCAAAAATAAAAACGACGAAAGAACAAACAACAATAGCAGAATTCATTACATTGAAAACTAATGACTGAGCAACACGAACTGCACCAAAAATCGGGGTGAACTCAGGTAATCCGTACAAAATGTGGTACCCGTAATTGCTTAAACAAGTAAACATCCGATAATTAGTCGCTTTCGGGGAAAAGAGGACTGGATTGTGGTTACAACAAGTCGAATATATTCGTAGTCATATTCTATGACGGTGAACCAAGCTATGATGGCGGCCGTTACACTTTCGAAGCGATGACTTAACCAACTTAACCATTTAAACCCCCTGATGCAATAATTTCCTCGTAAATCGTAACCGTCTATCAAGGAAATAAAAAAAAACGCATACCCATGAATAGCGTATCAACTGGGAGATATATAATCCGTATGCAGGCGCCTCATAAAAATACAAGTCGACAAGAGTTGTATTGTTTATAAAGGTCATTTGCATATCAAACAGACGTCGTAAATCTAAAAATCAATACAAAGAGTTTCTTTGAATTTAGCCTTTGTGTGTTCAGATTCATTTATGAAAATTATAAAATTAGTCATTGTTACGCTTTGTGCTGAATGTATGTTATAGTTGACATAATATTAATTTATACTCCATCAAATTGAACAATTTGAACAATTATGGTTTAGTGAAACATTATCATAATTATTGTAACAAATGCACTTAATTTAGCTATCCAACAATATCTTTGTATAATATTATGAACGGATGTTGTAGGAACGACTTATAAGGGACAATGATAACTATAAATATCTATCCTCTATCCTACAATATTAAAACACATTCCTATTCTGCAACGCAGATGTCTCATTTACATTAATTCCCAAAACTGTTATAAATTTTGATTCATACTTTTCGTTCAATATTATTAATCTTTTTTTATATACTGCAAACGTACGAGTTGCGGTGTTTCTATTTTAAACAAACATTTTTTTTAAGTTGGAATGCAATCCATTTCTGTGTTGTGTCAGAGTGTCCTATAACTAGTTTATTAACCGATCATTATTTGTATATAGCATGTATTAACAAAATGGCTTGTAATAAAAAACGTGACCAAATTTTATCAGAATTTGCTGTACTGGGATTTTTATAAAGTTTAAAAAGCTGATTTTATAGATATATAAATTTATACTTAAAATACAATTTAACATGCGATCAGTTTTCTAAGTAAACTATCCTTAATAGAGATTTCCGGACTAGCTACGATTTATTATTGTCACAATAATATTAATAATTATGATATAATAATAACAAAAATAATCATGATAATACTAAATATAATTTAAGTGCCAGCAGTTTGCCGATGTTCAAAAAATGTAAAACAAAAAACAAAAAAAATATTATATATTGATTAATTTTGTAATTAGAATCATGTGCATAACAGTGTAGACGAGACCATTGATTGGCGCGCTAAAATATTCCATTGACTGGGTCAGATTAGGTGAATGTTCGTCTGTAACGCCCACTGCTCACGACGTACTTATTATAGACATTTAAACTGTGGGGTCACCAAAGGGTCTCAACGCCTAAATAAAATAATTCGAAAAACTAATCAGGAATAACATTTGTGTTTTGATTTATATTGAATACTTAAACGTTCTTTACTTGTGTTTTTGTTATGTTTTGATAATTAATTTTTATGATATCGCACGTTCTTTCAGCAAAAGAAAAAAGGATTTTTAAAAACTGGCTTTAAAAGTTACAATGCATGTGTTGATTATTATCTTTTTTCGGACGTCAACGCGATTTAACAATTGCGGTTGTCCAATTATGTCATCTTTTTACTTTTATCTGGTCAGAATTTTATTTAAGAACGAATGCATGATCAACTTTAAAAAGTGTGCAAATACAAAACATATAGACAAAATATACTTCTGTCCTGTCTTTTTCGTACTTGCAAGTTATTAGACAGTAAAAAAGCTATTTGGATCAAGCCTTGTGAAATTTGCATTTACGTTATTGAATAGGTAAAATGTATAGTTTGGTGAACTTTTCTGCTAACTACTATACTTGTGAAAAACACTTGGCAACAGAAACGTATTCAGCTTTTTTTTTAATCGACACAATTTACATAGTAATGGACGACTTCGTACATTTTATGATCGCAAATAAAATATGTATATAATATACTGTGCAATGTAGTTCGTATATTCATTTTTTTTTCTTTTGTTAATGGATTTGCCCGTCTTTCTGGGAGTGATTATTTGTTATTGACTCCTTAAGCTTACTCGCAAATAATTATAACCAAGACTTGCATTATAAAAATGTCCAAACAAACCTTGATTTTCCTTTTTTTTTAAACATACATCTCAGCCATAGATAAGGACTTAATTTCGCCAAGTCTTTAATTTTAAGTTAGTGAGTTGACCAAAGTAATATTGCGGACCATTTGCCAGTTTCCATGCGGTATCCGTGTTTTTTCTCTCGCTCTGTTCTGCATCCACTCAAATTTCGTGTTTGTCATGACAAGGCCATTTGAAGCTTTCATGCTATACAGTGTGTGTTTTGCTTATTGTTGAAGTCGTACGGTGACCTATATTGCTAACGTCTGTTTGTCACTGGAAGGGATTTGTCTGACTGTCTATTACACCACATATTCTTATTTTTATATGCAGTTATATCTATGATAAAATTGAGAATTGAAACGGGGAATGTGTCAAAGAGACAACAACCCAACCAAAGAGCAGAAAATTTGTTTTTCATTAATTGTTTTGTTGTAGATTAGGCCGTTGGTTTTTCTCAATTGGATTATTTCATATTTTTCATGTCGGGGACTGTTGTAGCCGACTATACGGTATGGGTTTTTCTCCTTGTTGAAGGCCGTACGGTTGCCTTTAATTGCTTACATCCACTTCATTTGAACTTTGGTGGATAGTTGTCTTATTAGCAATCATTTTATATAAAGTTGTATCAATTGTGACTTTAGATACATTGGTGTATTGATTTTTGTTTGCGTTACGTATAGTGTCAAATTTGTCGTGCATGTTTAGGACTATTAAATATATTGCAGATAGTTTCGTAGTTAAACGGCTTTAGATCTGTTATACGACAATAATACATAAAAAGATAAAAGGTAGGAAAATTAAAAGAGACCACAACAACAAAGACCATCGAGTCCTGTCCATAAATAGTAAAAATAGACGTTTAATCAACAATGAACAACAAAAAACTCGGATAGCCGGACGTTTGGCTCAAAATTTAGTGGGCTAATCCAGTTTAACATGCAATCCCTCCCTGGCCAGACTTGGTGCAGGCACACAATCCAGTGGGTTAAATCAGTATAACATGCTCACTCCCCAGCCCGACTTTGGCACGATATGTAGCTGTGTATTGCTATGTGTTTGTTTAATCTACATTGACTAGATGTATAGGGGGAGGGTTGAGATCTCACTAAACATGTTTAACCCCGCCGCATTTTTTGCTCCTGTCCCAAGTCAGGAGCCTCTGGCCTTTGTTATTCTTCAAGTTGTATGTTTTTTAATTTTAGTTCATTTATTTGTTTAGGTGTTTAGTATGACGTCCATTTTCACTGAACTAGTGCACATTTTTGTTAAGGGGCCAGCTGAAGTGCGGCTTCGGGTGCGGGATATTATCGCTGTGTTGAAGACCCATTGGTGGCCTTATGCTGTTTTGATTACTCTTTGGTCGGGTTGTTGTCTCTTTGAAACATTCCCCATTTAAACATGTAACCTTCCAACTTTTTTGTGTCTGTCTTTACTATATTTGGCATTAAACAATACAAGAAAAATAAACTACAATCGCAGCTTCCAACAGGATTACAACAAGAAAATTAATTTTAAAAATGCGGTCAAAAGTCAAAATTTGCTCGCAGCGGAAAAATGCAACAGCTTGATATTCATTTGAAATAAAGTAATTGTAATGATTTACACAACGTTACTTTTTCCAATATGAACATTCAAATTATTTTGTTTTTTTGTTGTTTTTGATTAATTTACAACATCTTTACAAAGACCACATTCTGATTTCGATATTAAGTAGACCGTAAAAGCGATGTTCATTATCTTTCTTCAGTTGTAAGTTTAACTTAGTTATTTTGTGTCATGAATTAGTATTGATGTCATCTCGTATGTTTTTAAATATGAAGAAAGGGGTAGTCCGGTTGTCTTATACGTCAATGAGACACAAAAAAACGAAAAAAAATAAAAGAAGGGGCAACATTCATTCTTCAACAAAAGAATACATCACAAGAATATAAGTTTTGTAAGAAAAAGACCAAATTCGCGAGACGTTGTGTAGGACTTGAATAGCCAAGGCAAACTGATAAATATCTGAATGAATGAATCGATTTATGTAAAAAAAATCAAGGTATTAAACAAAAAAATAAAATGATTTTTTAATTATCCGGAACTCTTCACAAACAAAACCTACATGTATGCATTGAATAAATAGTAGGCCACTCTTTTAAAATGATTACAACGTAGAAGTACTTATTTTCGTAATCAATAAGATATTTTGTGAATTAACCCCATCAATTTGAAGTTTTTTACAATGAATAAACGTATTTTTGGATTATTTAATGATATCAGCTCTGAACATTATTATTCTTTAAAATAAAACTGTTGTATGTGATAGTATAAAAAATATTTAAAACAAATCTTTTAAAGTTTTGTGAAAAGAAAGTTTCATTTTATGTATCGAAATGTGGGATTATTTAAATCCCCACTGGAAGGCCTCTGACAGACTGAGTGAGCGTAAAATCATTGTTATCGATAGCCGATGGCAAACAAGTTACACCCAATTTACAATAACCTTGACAAATCTCACTACTAGTCTTGTTTGTAGTCTGCTCGACTGTCTTCTCTACTACTTGATTGTCTATTATAGTCCTTTGTACCCCAATGAATTCTTTAGAAAATTATTTAGTAACGCTTCGAATAACTGGAAATTAGTTTGTTTGGTGTATAAAGCTCATCAATTACTTGATTAATCTTTGTTGTCTAATCTCGTTTGCTAATGGATCATATGTAACTCTGAAGGCATGTTTGTTTCGCGTTGATTTTTTCGCTTGAATTGTTTCACATTTTGTCATGTCGGGGCCTTTAATAACTGACTACAGGCTATCGGGTTTACTAATAATGTTGTAGGCCATATGATTACCTATAGATGCTCTAATCACCTTTATTTTGACTCTGTATGTTAGGGGACTACCACTTGATATTTTGAGGAGGGGTGCAGAATTGTGAAAATGAATAGTCTGGCCTGGTTATGACTTAAAAATAAATAACCTCGCCCAAACAGAATGAATATGCACATTTTACCCAACACAATGCAGTAAATAAAGGTGTACAAAAGTAAAAAGTAATGTTTGCACGTCAAAACCGTACAAAGTTAAAAATTAATTTCCCTCAGAAAAAAATCCACCTTTCCCTAAAAATAGCAACTGGTTGTACCCAAGTTTTCTCATTGGCAATCATACCACTTCTCCTTATTTTATGTATGTCTTTCAAAGAAACAATGCAACAAATTGAAATATATAAGTATACCATAATCGAAAGGACAAATGTTATTCTGGTCCATGAAAGAACCTACATGAAGTGCACTATGTCAGAAAAGACGACATTGACGAATGACGGACGTGTACGGATAGATAATAAACTATATATGTTATACCCAATTTACAATAACCTTGACAAATCTCACTGCTAGCCTTGTTAATAGTCTGCTCGACTGTCTTCTCTACTACTTGATTGTCTATTATTGTCCTTTGTATCCCAATGAATTCTTTAAAAAACTATTTAGTAACGCTTCGAATACCAGATACATGTAATTAGTTGGCTTTGCCGTATAAACTCGTCAATGAGTTGATAAGTCATTGTTATATTATAAATAGCCTCTAACTAAATTTTATTTTATCTAACTGGTTGGGGCATAGTAGCATTCACCCTATGATAGATTTATAAAAAAAGCAATCATATGAAGTTCCTTTTCCCTATTATACTTTCAACAGATATCTGTACCATCGCCCTTCCCTAAAAATTTTTACATTTCACAAAAGAATCACATGTACAAATTTAATTGGATTGATTATAAGGATATGTATAATATACTAAGTATAGCAAGTCCTTTTACAATTAACCACATCCACGAAATATAAAAATTAACGTCGATGCTGTAACTTCTTCTAGACCGTCACATATAGCCATCTCAGTCAATTCACGTGCGTAACTCATATGACTATGCAAATAGTCTCATTACTTTAAAACATACCTCACATGTATTCAAGTCTGTGTGATATGTAGAGGTTGATATGATAAATCTTTATGACGGTGTCCCAAAATAAATATAAGGGTATTTTCGGCGAATCTACTGGGTGAAAGCCACAATTGTTCATGACAACAGTGTCCCCGGGACGTAAGCAATATTTTCCAAATCAATCTAAATCATGTAAAGCATTAGAAAAAAAGTCAACGAGATGAAATACATTAATTTTGAAGGTTCACCTAAAATATTGAAATATTCAATTCCAAATGGCTCATGCATGAAGGAGGTTTTCCGTGTTGGTGGCATTGGAAGTATATTTGTGTAACTCTATAGCCTTTTCCCCTACTGTTGAGTGTCCGTAATTTCTAGATGAAAACTCCATATCGATGAAAAGAATATGTTCGTCCATTATGAACGTCTGTATACTAGTATCTTTATGCCAAGGTCATATATAAAATAATGTGAAATTACCATTATATAGTTTATTTACTACCACTGCACGTCCGTCATTCGTCATTGTCGTCCTTTTTTACATAATGCACTTAATGTAGTATCTTTCATGGATCAGAATAACCTTTGTCCTTTCGATTATGGTATACTTATATATTTCAATTTGTTGCATTGTTTCTATGAAAGACATACATAAAATTAGGAGAAGTGGTATGATTGCCAACGAGAAAACTAAGGGTACAACCAGTTGCTATTTTTAGGGGAAGGTGGATTTTTTTCTGAGGGAAATTAATTTTCAACTTTGTACGGTTTTGACGTGCAAACATTACTTTTTACTTTTGTACACCTTTATTTACTGCATTGTGTTGGGTAAAATATACATTTTCATTTTGTTTGGGCGAGGTTATTTGTTTTTAAATCCTAACCAGACCAGACTATTTAATTTCACAATTCTGCACCCCTCCTCAGAATATCAAGTGGTCGTCCCCTAACATACAGAGTCAAAATAAAGGTGATTAGAGCAACTATAGGTAATCACACGGCCTTCAACATTATTAGCAAACCCGATACCCTGTAGTCAGTTATAAAAGGCCCCGACATGACAAAATGTGAAACAATTAAAACGGAAAAATTAAAGCGAAACAAACATGCCTTCAGAGTTACATGTGATCCATTAGCAAACAAGATTAGGCAACAAAGATTAATCAAGTAATTGATGAGCTTTGTACACCTAACAAACTAATTTCCCGGTATTCGAAGCGTTACTAAATAGTTTTCTAAAGAATTCATTGGGATATAAAGGACAATAATAGACAATCAAGTAGTAGAGAAGACAGTCGAGCAGACTACAAACAAGGCTAGTAGTGAGATTTGTCAAGGTTATTGTAAATTGGGTGTAATATTTTTTTCATATAGTCAAGACGAGTTGTGATATAGAATAATTATCCCACTCGGACTTGGTGTGGCAGTGTAAGATCACTCTCTGGCCTCCGGCCATCGGGGTCTTCATGGGATAACTATTACTTACACGGACACTTTTTATGAATAGAGTCACTCGTGCATTCAGTGAGTTCATAGGCACTGTATCGTACACCTTGTGACCTAATTACCTTGTTTTATAAATATAATTATATGAAAGTGCTCATAAAAATTATAGTTATAAAAAAAGATAACTATGTCCCAAAATGTTTCCATGCACAAACCTCTCGTGGGTTTGCTTAGCAGTTAAGCTGAAATCTTTCAAATCGTCTAAATCGAACTATACGGAGAATTTCCCCTTTTTTATTCGTGTTCAAGGAATTTGCCGAAGTCGAATTGTGACAGCACAAAATCAGTCTCAACGTCAAATAAACTACCATCCATTTTGGATATAGTGATGGAATATGAAAAATATATTGTGCCATGTTATCAATACTTGGATCTACTCGAATATCACATTACTGTTATGAGTATGAAATTAAAGAACAAACAAAAACAAAATTGATTTCCAAAAAAAGTAGCTCACAAAATTTAAAAACGAGACAAATCAATTATTTTTCATTACATATTATTCCCCATAAAAAAGAGAAACAGCTTTTTTTTATATTTATGTATTTTGTTCTTTATTTTATTGATTTTTACAGTATTTATACATGTTGTATTTATGTTTGTCTGATCCCCCCCCCCCCCCCCGCCCCTCCCCCACCTTCAAAATGGGGGAGGGAGGAAGCAAAACATATTTTTAAAGACTAAATTACTCCAAACATCGTGGTACATTTACCGGTATTCACCGTTTTTTTGTTCAATCCTTTTAATTATGCAATCGTCTTGAATGCAAAATGTATTACTTTCTTATTAAAAACGTCGTACAACTCCGATACAAAACAAAAGTAACAAAAAAAACGGGATGGTAACAACCAGCCGTATAGTTTTTTTCTGCACTTGTATTCAGGTCAAGGTCCTCGGCTATCGCCTCGGACTTGACCGTATTTCTTGTGCAGGAAAAACTATACGGCAAAGGTTGTTACCAGCCTGTTTTTTGTTACCTTTGTTTTGTATCTAATACATAAAACAATATATTAAGAACGTGGATTTTATTGTGAATATTTAAGGAAGTTACATATATTGAATAAATATGATTGTAATAATACTATGAATTAACTTATTTTCCTATCTATATAACAAAAAATGAAAAATTGCTCCGTTAAAAATATGAATTGTCAATTGCCTCAGTGGACCATTTGATTTTTGATGGAGGGGGATTTTTTGCTGATAGTATATTCATTTTACACCGATTGATGGAACGGCTAATTCATTTTCATCATGTCGTGGACAAGGTTATTTTTACAGATAATACCAGTCCACACTATTCATTTGCAAAATCACCTCATGTGTGACTGGGGAATATATATATGGTCACTAAGATCTTTTTCCGATCGGCCATAAAACCCTTGCCAAAACAGGGCGTCCGTTTTGCTGTGCGGCATGTACAAGTATTCAGCTTAATCCAGGACGGCCTCTATAACAGGACCTACCTATTGTATGTATTGTGAATGTGTTCTCGTCCTGAACATGCATGAAATATTTGCTACTATACGTTTATCAATCAACAATCAATCAATTATTTTCAAAATCCTTTTTGTTACGCTGTTTTCGCCAACGAAATCATGACATCTATAGAACTCTTAAAGTTGTCCAAATTAATAGAACTATTTTTTTAAGCTACCGACCATTCATCTTCGTGGGACAAAACATTTTTTTTTTTATTACTTTAATAAAAAATACAAATTTTTTTTTCAATGATATACCTAGACATCCATGTTGAATCCCTCACCCTTTATTTTCAAGAAACAAGAAATGAAACATTTTTCTCACTTCCCTCCTGGAACAAATTTATTTTTTTTCTTTTAAAAATTTGAATTTAGACATTTTTTTTCATGTACACATAATTAAAACCGATGTACAGATGAGAACAAATTTAATGTGAAACCAGTGTTCATTACATGAAAGTAATTGTAAAAATTTTTACAGTACGCAGCGTTTGGTTTGAACACGGCCTTAGACGCAGTGGTTGTCGTCTAAAGTTGTTTTTTTTTAAGTACAAAAACGGGAAAGAGTATTTCACATTTGAAAGGTATGTTAAACCAGACTTTAGTTTGACAAACCTGCCACTTTGATGTGTAGTGAAAACAAATAAAACGCCTCCAGCGGAATATAAGGCTAAATAACGTGCATCGTTAGTAACGCTACTATCGAGGTTAGGGGGGGGGGACGGACGGACACGCGATGACTTTGGTCGTTTATTCAAAATACAAAAACAAAAATTCTTGTCTTGTGTCACAATTGCAATGAATTCACTCAGGTCAAAGACAATATGCTGATATTTGTGAATCTAGTCATTACTTCTCTTTGGACATGCCGAAGAGTGTAGATTACTTGAAATCTGGTACCAAAATTGTATGTTCCCTTTTGCGGATATACAACATATTGGTTCTCTCCCCCTGTTATTTAAAATGTATTTGTAGGCGATTTACACTTTATTGCTTCCTCTACACCAAGGGTGTAAACTGCCCATACATGATTACTATTGCAATATCGAAGAAACATCTGCAGGAGGGAAAACACTTTTGTAAATCTTGTCTAATTGGTCTATTTTTTATTTTATCATTATCTTTGTCTACTATACTTTTCAACAGAAAAGTAATAAGGGAAAAAGGTAAAAGAGTCATTGAAGGGGAACCATTATAATAATTTACCTCATATTATTGTATGACCTTATATATCTAGATATCAATACAAAGTGTTTCTCTGAATTTAACCTTTTTATATTAAGATTTATTCATGAACATTATGAAATAAGTGAGCGTTACATTTTAAGCCGAATGTATTTTATAGTGGATAAACTAGTAATACTAATTTAAAACTATTCTCCATTGAATTTAACAATTTGAACAATTTTGATTGGGAAATCATTATCATAATTATTCGAACAAAGCACTTATTCTAGCTATCCAATTGTATCTTTGTATAATATTAAGAAAGGTTGTTGTAGGAGCAAAGATAACCACTACATCTTTATTTATTATCCTACAATATTAAAACACATTCCTATTCTACAGTAATATGTCTCATTTACATTTGTAGGACTAGGAGGTGTGATGGGGACGCTGAAGTGCGATGGTCACGCTGAAGTGCGATTGTTTGCGCCGAAGTGTGTTGGTCATTTCGCGATGGTGTATATGACGCGTGATGGCTAGTTTAAAAGAAGAAGAAGAATGTGCAATTATTTTAAGAGGTAGATAATTTTATTAATAAGTATGTAAACGTGGATTCACAGTTATCATTAAGAAACTTATGGTCATTTCGGTTCATCGTACGAAAAAGAAAAACCTTCTGCAGATATCGAAAATGAGAGGATATGTTACTCCCTTTTTCCCAAAGTATTAAAAGGTTAGAAGGCCCTTATTAATTTCTTCACATTTGGAATATGCATGAACTGAGTATTTGCGACTGGAATTTGAACATCAAACATACATCAATCTATTGATCTTTTTGTTTCACAAATAAGAGAATTGTGCTTTCGATGTCGTTTTGTCTTGTGACATAGATGTAGTGTTTGAGACGGTGATCCGTGATGGGACCATAATAGAGCGGCTATAAAAAGATACTATTCGTATACCTACCCAACATTCCATATTTTCTCCAGCTGCAGTAGTAATTGCATTTCAAACTACTACCACGATTTTGAAATCAGTTCTGGATTTAATGGAAAATAACCTTTGCATGTAGCGTCTATAGTGGTAAATTTTTGAATGATTGTATGGACGTGGGCTTATTTTGTCCGAGCCTATTTACAAAGTAATAAGCAACGTTATAGTTATGACTTGAAATGCAATGACTATTTATTATGACTATTTTAAATTAAACGGCTAATACTCTCGATGTGTTACTTAAAGACCCGAAAAGATTTTTCTAACAAACAAATTGACTTCTACATCGACACGTGAAGATGATAAAACCTACAATAAGTAGATTATGTAACCCATCGTTCTTCAGTGTTACCACCAACTCAGTTCTGTGTTGCAACTTACAATATACCATCGTACTTTAGGGTGATCAAAAACGCACTTCAGAGTAAAACCATCACACTTCAGCGAGACCATCGTGGTTGGGAGTACCATCGCGGTTCAGAGTCCTACACATTTATTTTACAAAACCGTTGGAAATCGTGATATACCTCATAATTAAATATTTTTGTTTTGTTTTGATGTTTTGTTTTCTCACTTATTTGATTTCTCCACAAGGCACAAACTACTTACGCCTTCTGTTTATTTGACGATAGTCAAAATACAATTGCCTGGTCACTTGGGTCAATGTGAACATTATATTAATTCTATTATAATATGCTGTTGATTTTTGGTGGTTTTTATTGAATACATGTCTGTTGTGTAGACTAAGTTGCATATAGTATTGTTCTGCAAATGTTTAAAATAATATTGTTAATGTGATATATGCCCTCCTGTGTCCCTAAATTGGTGCATAAAAATATTCGATTCCATTCTTTTCTATACTGTTAAACAAAATGTAAAATTTGTTTTAAGTTTGAAAGCGTTGTGTCATGGTGTCCTACAACTAGTTCATCCTTGTATATACCTCAATTACATTAATTCACAAAACCGTTGACAATTTTCATTCATACTTTTCGTTCAATATTATGATTCTATTTTTATACACTAACGACATACGAGTTGCGGTATTTATATTTAACACAAAGTGTAACTTTTGTTTTTAGTTTGAAATCAATACCTTAAAATTCATGTGATGTGTCATGGTGTCATGATGTCCTACGACTAGTTTATCCTTGAGTGTACTTAATCAAGCGTTATTCATATGAGGCGTGCATAAATAAAATTATTTCACATTGTTATTAATAGAGATTTCCGGGCTAGAGACATTTTAAAAGCTTTGTTAAAATGATAATATTATTAATAATGATATAATAATAATAATTATCATAACAAAAACAATGATAAAACTAATCCGTATGCAGGTGCCGTTAAAACGTTGCCTGAGAGAGATGGAAAGTTCATATTGGGAAAATCAAAAGTAAAGTTTAGTTCTCTACCGACCCTCAGTGTCAATTTCTCGATGTAAGTCAAGATATGAGACATACTTAACTGTATCTGTGGTATCCTTTATTTCAAGTTCATCCAGATAGATGCAGTGAACAAAGTAATCATTTTTTTTCAATTATTAATTGAAAAGACGTGCTTTTAGTAGCGGATAGCGATATTAAAGGATAAATCATCATAACAATAAAGGAACAAGTCGACAAGAGTTATATTGTTTATAAAAGTCATTTGCACATCAAACAAACATCGCAGATCTAACCAAAGCACTGACGTGCTGATTACTCGGATGAACCCAAAATCTGATGGCTGGCGAATAAATAAAAAAATGTAGAATAACAGTTGCTTTTTCAAGGCAAATATCAAACATTTCAGCCACATTAAGATGTTAACATACTAGTATTTACCATGTAATCAATTGTATAGGGTCTGTGGGCATAGAGGGTCGAAAGTTATCACAAACAAATCAAATGTGTTTTGCACTGTCTGAAGACTGGATATTACATTTAATGAATGCATTTCGATCAGACGTGATTGTGTTTAAAACAGACACCCTTGCCCCGAGACTGGAGAAGTTTACGTGACTTTCATTCTTTACTCATGTGACTCTTGCTTGTGTAAACAGTATGGTTTGGTTGTCCTTTTCCATAAAACTCCACACCGTAGACCTTTTTTTTTTGTTCTTTGAATAGTTTTAAATATTCATAATTAACTAACTTTTTCTTAATCATTCCATGACCCCATCAATGCATAACATATTAGATTCATGTAATTCCTACCATGTTTATAATAGCAATTGTTTTATTTGTCTTGTTGAATTGTTCAAATGGAAGAGGTTAATCACAAAAGCATATATTGGTTCGCTTGGTTTAATCAGTAATGGATCAAGGAACTATTAAAAAGGGAGAGTAGTTACGTGTTAATGAGGGAAGGATGATGGAGCCAAACCTTCTATTATACTAAATAGTAATATTTAAGATATGAATAAGGAGATAATAAGTTAAAAATCAGCGGGTCAGCAACCTAACATAAAAGATCATCATGCATAGACATCTATTGATTATATATTTACACTTATACCTCGGTATGATAGTTTACACTTTTTTGGCATCATAATAATGTGATAAGATCAGACTATAAACCCTGCTTTGTCCTGAACCGACACCCTAAACCTGAGTCTTAACGTGCTTTCTCACAAGGAAACATTCCACTTGTAGACATGTCAGCCTACGCGGACACATTGTTCTGACTTCGAGTCGACCAGTCTATGCTCTTACTCTTAAATGCCGCGTGCCTAGTGGAGAAGCAGCAAAGACATATTTCCAAATCTTTGCTTTGACCCGGCCAGGGTTCGAACCCACAACTTTCAACACTGGAGGGGAGCACCCTACAAAAAGACCACGAGGCAGTAAAAGAAAATTAAAATTAGAATCAATTTTGTAAACCATGTGTTACCACTTGTTTTGTTACTACCTATGATGACTTTAATATCAACTAAAAAAATTGAAATATTTTGAAAGTTCGTTTTGGTGACACACCCTGAAAAATTCTGGATCCGCCCCTGTTGAGTAAAAATCAATACAAAGAGTTTCTATGAATTTAGCGTTGGTGTGTGCAGATTTATTTATGAAAATTATAAAATTAGTTATTGTTACACTTTGTGCTGAATGTATGTTATAGTTGACATAATAATCAAATTGAACAATTTGAACAATTATGGTTTAGTAAAACATTATTATGAATATTGGAAGAAATGCACTTAATTAAACTATCCAACAATATCTTTGTATAATATTATGTACGGATGTTGTAGGAACGACTTATAAGAAACAATGATGACTATTACATATCTATCATCTATCCTACAATATTAAAACACATTCCTATTCTACAACGCAGATGTCTCATTTACATTAATTCACAATACTGTTAGAAGTTTTCATTCATACTTTTCGTTCAATATTATTTATCTATTTTTACATACTGCAAACGCACGAGTTGCGATGTTTCTATTTTAAACAAACATTTTTTTTCAAGTTGGAATGCAATCCTTTCCTGTATTGTGTCATAGTGTCCTATAAAATTTATTCTTTCGTGTATTTAATGAAATGACTAAACCGATCATTATGTATTAAGTTATATAGATACAATGGATAAGCGTGGATTCTTGAAAAAGAAACCATGAGCCCGGAGGGCGAATGGTTTGTTTTTCATGAATCTACGCTTATCCATTGTATCTATAACTTAAACTATTGTGTTAATTTCTTTTCAAAATTAAAGCCTTTTCTTAATTAGAAGGTATTGTAAGTGAGTTTAAATAACCATGTTATCGTGTCCAACGATGCATTGATAAATCTCAGATCACAATTAATTGGTTAACAAATACAAATATAACACTTCTACCTTTAAAGATCTTTATATTAACAGGCATATGAATATTATCTGTTTATACAAAATAAGACATATTCGAAATTATTTCTAATAAAATTGAAAATGGAAATGGGGAAACGTGTCAAAGAGACAACAACCCGACCAAAAAGCATATATAAAGTATATATAATAAGTATGTTATCGAAATTTTTCTAGCACTCTAGGCACATCACGATTTTCTCGCATAGGAATTTGCGAACAAACCTTTGTAAAATTATGTAGTAAAACAGATGAAATCATACTATATTTATAAAACAAAAATTGACAAATAGAATGTAATCATTTTTGTTTCAAACATGTGAAATAGCCAATAACAATAAAAAAAAACCCGGTAAAACTCGCTATTATTACAAAAATATCCACTATAACTTGCAAAATTAGAAAAAAAAAACAGGATAACTTAAGAATTGGAACAACAGAGAGAATACAGGGATTCGAACCTAAACCGACAAATCCCGATCTTTAACTCATTGATTTTAACCATGCTAACCTCGCGGCTACCAACTCATACTATACGACTGCCTATTTTGTCTATATAAAGGTACAAGCCCTGTGTGTCCGATGAACCGATGTATATCAGATGTTCATTTAAATATATATAATAAACATCTATAGTGTAACCCATTGGTAGCTGAGAGGTTTCGTCGGTGTGTTGATGTCAGTCACACATAACAGATTTCAAGGAAGGGTTCGATTCCCAGTGAAGGCATATAAAAAATTACAAAAATTAAAGGTAAGTTTTTAAATTAATTCCATTAGTGAACAGAAATCAGTAAATTAGCCAATTCAAACTTAATGAAATTAGGCACACAACGGAAACTATTGAATATAATTTGGTGAGTCAATTTCAGCGGCAGATTTAGGAAGCGTTGATTCTAGAAAAAGTATCCACGGTAAATAAATAGGCTGACGTCACGACAATGGTTTAACACAATGACTTGTATTCAAAAACGTGATCTAATCTTTATCAGAATTTACTGAACTGGGATTTTTATTAAGTTTAAAAAACTGATTTTATATATAACTTTCTACTTAAAATACATTTAATATGCGATCAGTTTTCTAAGTAAACTATCCTTAATAGAGGTTTCCGGACTAGCGACGCTTTATTTTTGTTACAATAATATTAATAATTATGATATAATAATTATTACAAAAATAATCATGATAATACAAAATACAATTGAAGTTCAAAAAATGTAAAAGAAAAAAAAATTTCAGTATATATTTATGAAAGAAATAGTGAATTTCCCTATTGCACGTAAACTACAAACAAACAGCACGTAGGAAATGAATGCATTAGACATTGCAAAATTAAACTTATTGATACAGTTCCACTTTACGAAAACTTTAATGTATAATTTTAGGTGCCAGTAAGGTCGGATTTTTACAACCGCAATAACGAACTGAAAATCGCTGTACATATTCCAAATGCTTTAATTCTCGTTCTAATGTGATTACATCGTCGTATGTATTAGCAAAATTGCTTCATCAGAATTTATATTAATTTTGTTATTATTTATATTGCAGACTAAGACCGTGTTCACCTTGAGCTAAACTAGGTGTGGTGTAAGTGTACTCTACACTTGAACTAAACTCAATTACGTTCCTGTTGATAAAAATCAATGTTAACGTATATGTAAGAGAATGATAATCCCTTTCTTCGTGATTGAGTACGAGCGTTAGCGAGTACTTATCATGATGAAAGGGATTATCATTCTCTTACAAACTTAAAATATTGTGAAGTGCTCCAGACTCAATTGATCTCTTGATTGGTTTTATTCAAGATTTTGTTTCATTGTCAGTGCAATGTTTATAATTAATGGATGACTTCCCTTTTAGGCATTTCATTTATGTATTGGTCTTAGTGATGTAAGGAAAAACTTTTAATTTGGGAATTTTAATAAATTGTGTTTTAAACATTACATGACACAACGTTACAATGAAATGGTAGAAATTGTATAAGTTTCCTAATTGTGAATACGAGTGTAAATTATGTAATATTTTAGTGAGGAATTATCTTTTTGTTTATTTATAGTTCAATTTGATAAATTCAAAATCAGAGTTTCAACTAAATTGTATTCAACAGCCAATTTTATTCAGGCTCTTTACATCAAATACAACTTAATTAACTTAAATTTAAAAGTTAAAAAAAAATGCTTTTATAGGAAATTCAGAAGTTAATTCAATTTCCTTTCTGTACCCGTATTTTGGAAATGACTCTTCTTACTAACTGCGAATACAGTAATCTGAGTTTTGTTAAGCGTATTAGCTAAAGATTCAGGTTATACTAAATTTAAATTTTTTTTGTCATCTGCTTGACCACAATATTTTTTCATCAAATTGGGGATCAGAATATTTTTTTAGGAAAAAAACATAACCCTGTTCCCTAACTGATACAAAAGTTTACAAGGGAATTTATGATTCAATTCTATGTAATGTACATGCAAATTACGTGTACATGTTGTTTACAGATGTGAACAATTTTCATGTACATGTAATTAAAACCAATTTACAGATGAGAAAAAAATTAACGTGAAACCAGTGTTACATGAAACTATTTGTAAACAGGTTTACAGTACGTAGTGTTAGGTGTGAACACGGTCTTACATTCATTCTTCACAATTAAGGAACACCAAATTCTACACTTTCATTGGTTGAGAGCACTTTCCTGTATTTTAAATTTAGTTTAAAACAGGTTTTGACTACATGCAGTCGATAGTCAATGTAGGCCTTGTGTGGGTTAAGTGTTCATAAAACAAGACAGTAAGAACGTGGATTTTATTGTGAATATTTAAGGAAGTTATATATATTGAATGAATATGATTATAATAATACTATGAATTTACTTATTTTCCTAACTATATGACAAAAACTGAAATATTGCTCCGTTAAAAATATGATAACTTTGATAACCTTAGTGGATCATTTGATTTTTAGATGGAGGGGGATTTTTTGCTGATAGTATATTCATTTTACACCGATTGATGGTACGGCTAATTTATTTTTAGCGCGAAAATTATTTTCACGTTTTGTATGTAACTTTTTCTTGCAAAGTCCTGCATTTTGTAGGACAAACTATTCATTTTCATCATGTCGTGGACAAGGTTATTTTTACAGATAATACCAGTCCACACTATTCATTTGCAAAATCACCTCATGTGTGACAGGGGAATGTATATCAGGTTACTAAGATCTTCTTCCGATTGGTCATAAAACTCTTGCCAAATTAAGGCGTCCGTTATGCTATGCGGCATGTACAAGTACTCAGTCATGTCCATCTTAATCTCGGACGGCCTTTATAACAGGACCTACCTATTGTTTTATTGTGAATTTGTTCTCGTCCTGAACATGCATGAAATATTTGCTACTGTACGTTTATCAATCAACAATCAATAGATTTCAAAAATTTTTTTCACCTATTGTTACGCTGTTTTAGCCAACGAAATCATGACATCTTTAGAACTCTCAAAGTTCTCCAAATCAATAGAACGATTTTCTTGAGGTACCGACCATTCATCTTCGTGGGACACCCGTTTTTTTTTATTACTTTAATAAAAATACAAATAAAAAAGAATTCGATAACATACCTAGACATCCCTGTTGAATACCCCACCCTTCATTTTCAAGAAATCAAACATTTTTCTCACTTCCCACCTGGACCAATTTTTTTTTTTCTTTTTTCTTTTGAAAAATTTGAATTTAGACAATTTTAAGCAATAGTGTTAAAGCTTGACAAGACAAGACAAGACAATTTATTACAACTTAGGCACACGTATGGTGCTACAAAAGGATAACAATTATACATTAACAATTACATATATACTTATACATTTACAAGCAAGACACACAATAAATAAATAAGTGATATCATACAATAAAACTGAAATATACCATATTTGGTTGATTTGTTTGCAGAATTCTTAATTGCAACGTGGATATGAAGTTATTGTAATATGCTATGAATTATGAAAATATTTTTTCAATATGTCTTAGAAACATGCACACTTTTGTTAGCACTGGCACGTTACAGTGTGATAATAGACCAGTAAATTTCAATTGGGAAGGATTTTTTGTGTAATATGTAGGTATATACCTTTCTCTTAAAGACATAATTTGTTTATTGGAACATACAAAAAAATAATGATATTCGTCACCAATTGTATTTGAATCGCAGTGACAACATATACGATTTTCTCTTGGTGTATTTTTCCACCGACCAACTTCGATAGGGATTTTAATATTTGAACATCTAAATTTACTGTAGATGTATCGATCTGCCACTTTAAGATTGAGTAAATATGGCTCTCAGTAAAACATTGTTTTGTATGAAGCATAAAACACACCTCAAGCTGAGTTTGTCATATCAGCAGATAGACTCTGTCCGAATTGGTCAACCAATCTCTGTTTTATTTCTTTTTTAATATCCGAACTTTTGATATAACCCTGTGCATTGCAGACAAAAGAAAATCCTGTATCATCTTAAATTTGTTTCAGGGAAGTTAACCATTTAAATGAGTATTGGCCTGAGTTATGTAAGTTATACATTAACTGATACAAAATCCCAGATAATTTGTTACTACCGCTTTGCACTAGCCTTGACCAAAAGCATAGTAATTTAGTTTTGATATCAATTTTTTAATTGAAATCTGCCAGTTTCCCCATAGACCATATAATTTGGTGTTGTTGATCTAACATTCAAGACCCTTTTTAGGAAACTTAAGTGCACCTTTTCAATCATGTCGACATTTTCATGACCCCAAATTTCCGACCCATAAAGTAAAATTGGAGCGACCATACAATCAAATAGTCGAAACTGCAGATCTGAAGGGATGTTTACATTTCTTAACTTAAAGTATAATGCATACAGTGCTTTTTGTGATTGTTCAACAAGTTTTTTCTTTGATAAATTAAAATTAAATTGTATCTTATTAATAATCCCAGGTAATTACATTTTTTGTATAACTGTCGGTGAGCTGTAACTCCTCGCCCCTTAGCATGAATCTCATATTTCTTTTACGCTTCGCCTTCTCAAACACCATTACTTTTGTCTTATCAATGTTTACATTTAGTTTCCAGTCAGTACAGTATTCATCAAACTTGTTTAACATTATTTGTAAATCGTTAGCTGATTCTGCCAATAATATTGTATCATCAGCATATAATAACAAGAAAATTCGAATATACATGCCTAGTTCATTTATACAACATTCATTTACCTTTTCTAAACCTGTTATATCATGCTGAATAAAATTATTTCCAAGATCATTAAGGAAAAGAGAAAAAAGAAAGGGTGATAAGTTTTAACCTTGCCTAACTCCAATTTCGCACGGAAAGAAATTTGAACAACTCGCGTTATGTCTTACATATGATTTGACATTAGAATAGAGGTTATAAATAGAGTTAAATATTTTGCCTGTTATGTTACTAGAAATAAGCTTTTGTCACAGTCCTACCCTCCACACAGTATCAAAGGCTTTCTTGAAATCTACAAATGTACAGAATAAACGCTTTCCAGAGATTAAATAAAGTTGAATCAAACAGTATAAACTAAATATATTATCAAGTGTGGAGTGACCTTTCCTAAATCCCGCTTGGCATTTTGAAAGTAATTCTATTTCTTGTGCAAACTTGTCTAGTCTGTTATTTAGTATAGCTGTAAATACTTTACCTAAACATGATACCAGTGTAATACCTCGATACGAGTCTGGATCTTTAAGAGCTCCCTTATTTTTATAAATGGAATTAATTATTCCCATTGACCAGATTTCGGGTATGATCCCTGTGTCGAATACAAAATTGAACAATTTCACGTAAAGAGGTAAACATACAGACATGGAATTTTTAATAAACTCGTTTCTTATTCCATCATATCCAGCGGCTTTGTTATTTTTTTAAATTTTTAATGACTTTGATAATTTCGTCCTCGGTAATAGGCCCATTTAAAATTTCGTCGAACTCATTTTACTCTAGATTAGGTAATTGAAACTCTTCCTCTTCAATTGCCACACTTTCGTTAAGCTTTTTAAAATGTGCATACATTACTTCTAGTGAAATTGGACTTTCCTTTTTGTTGTTTCGGAGAAAATCTATTTAAAACTTTCCAAAATTCTTTCGGGTTATTTGTTGATATATTACGAAGCTCTTTTTCTGTCTTCAACTGATAATTTTGAAAACATTTGTTTATTTCTTTTTTTGTATTCATTACTTGCTCTTTTCAGTGACTTCTTATTATTTATACTTTTCTGTTTATTATATTTATATTTTGCCGAGTGAAATTGTTTTCTTTTCAGCTGACATGATTTATTAAACCATGGTTTATTCCTTTTTTTTGGCCCCATGAGTTTTTTTAATCGGATTATTATTAGCAAAGGTTCCAAAAGAATCCTTAGCTGCCTGCGAGTAAAAATTTGTTAAACTAGTTATAACTCTGTTTATATCATTATTATCGTTTTTGAAGGATTCTATTTCATTACACAAATCAAGAACTTTTTCCTCGTTCTTTCTTACATTTTCGATGAATTTGTGTTTATCCTTTTCAATCCATTTTATTGACTTCCTTTTATGTGAACGTTTTTCTTTTTCTATAGTAGTGACCTCTGTTGTGAGTTTGACATGAATGCGGTTATGTACATCTGAGAATAATGCATCAAAAGGAATAATCTTATACTCTTCAATACGCTTAAAAAGGTTTGACGAGACAATAAAATAGTCATTTAAACTGTTGTCTTTCGTAGTAGCCTTACCTATACCCTTATCCGATCCAGTCCTACCCCCTGTAATATACAAATTATTTCTCTTACAAAACTTTCTAATTTATAACCCTGAGTGTTTGGACGCATTTTATTTTCTGAACATCTTTTTAGTGGAATCTTTAATGAAATTAAATTTTGGTAATCATATAAAAAATCGGTTATTTCATCGTCTAAGACCTCTACCAAATTTTCATCTGGAACGACAAAATCCAAAAGGGTTCCAGTTCTGGTATTAAAATCACCAATTAATGAACACAACTGTTCATCATTTCTAAGTGTTACCATCTCCCTTTCTATTTCCTCAAAAGCATCTTTTGATGCATATCTGCTATTTTCTGGTGGTATATAAACACATCCGATCGACATGTTTGATTGGTTTGAAATATTTTTTAGTTGCATCCATTGAACAAATTCACAGTCGGTTTTGATGAACTTGATATTTCTTTCTATTAGTGTACTATATATGACCGAGATGCCACCAGATTTTTTCTTGAAATTTTTTCTACATTTTGAAAAAGAAAGATACCCATCGGGCAAAGATAGCATATCAAATTCATCAATTTTTGATTCAATACATACCAGAATATCGTATTTTTGAATAGTTTCAATGAATTCGGGAATAGTCAATTTAGATTTTAAGCCACACACATTAATACAAGACAATTGTAGCCCCCCAGGTTCATAGTTTAAAAGTTCAGAAGTAACCTTAACTCTTGTAGCGGCGTTGTCCTACACATATTCGTTTTCTTCATTGTTCGTATCGGAGGATTGTGTACGCGTTCGTTTAAACGGTCTAGGTGGTATTGGATGACTTGCACCACTTTGCTCTTGATTGTTTTTCAATAGGGCCCCTCTGTATTCAGATGCTATATTCTGTTCTTCTTCTGTACTTTGATATTGTTTTCCATTAATAAATAGTTTGTCTCGGACCAACTTAACTTGTTTCCCTTCTTGTCTAGCTTTTTTAAGAACCGGGTACAATTTTTTCCGCCGAGTTTCAATCTCTTCCGGGAATTGTTCATTAACTCCAAAGCTCTTTCCTTTTAATTTGTTTGTGTTTCTAAGCACCGCTTCTAGTTCTTTTCTGTATAAAAACTTTGCCACAATAGGCTTTGTGCCATTAAGTCCTGGCTTGCCAAATCTATGGACATTTCCAAGTTCTACATGAAATTCTATTCCGAGTTCGTTGTGCATAAAGCGTCGAAGCTTTTCTTCACAGTTTCCATTTTGTTGAAAACCTAGTCCTGAGAAAATTAGATTGTTTTTCATTGATCTGCACCTTAAATCTAGAAGGCTGTGTTCTATTTGTTTAAAATTTTCTTTCAGATTGTCATTTTCTATTTGTCTTTCAATTTCTGTGTTTCTTCTCTTCATATTCTCGATTTCTTTTTTGTTGCTCGTACACCTTTCAACGACAGTGTCAAGCAACCCTCCTATGTCTTCCACACTTTTTTCAATAAGTGAATTTCTTTTGATTAAATTTAATATCGATGTTTCAATTTCGGTGATTTTGTTGCACATTTGACTAAGCGAGCCATTCATTTCATCTATCTTAGCGAGCTTATCCTCTAATTTCTGTTGCCGCACATCTATTCTTTCAAGGATCATTAAGATTTTATTCATATTTGAATCATTATCGGATTGTTCCATTGCTTTCTTACTTTCCTCGATCAGCGATTTTGTGTTTAGAGCTATGTTGTATATTTGAGGAGGTTAAACAATGGTAACTAACGTTGAAGCACATATTGGTCTTATTTGTATTAAAGCACAAATGGGTAAACATCGGTATTAAAAGGAATAACTATATTAAGAAGTCGACTACACACCTCTATTTAACAGATCCTACTCACAAAATTTTGTTTTGCAATCACACATTTTGTTTATTTCATAATCGAGCTCATACTTAAGTATTGATGATAACAAAGTTCTATACAAAAAATGATGAAAAATGATAAAAACGAAAAAGCAATGTGCTCCGAAAATTAGGAAAAAAATCATTAAATGCATTACTCACTTGAGCCAAAAACATACTTTACCATTTTTACCGCTGTCATTGGTGTGTTTATCAAGATCTAATACCTCTATATGAACAAAAGGAGATGTTGGGTTTACCTTAGTGGTACTGCAACCCAGCGATATAAACAAAACAAACCTATCAAGAGGTTATTTAATAGTCTTCTACGATAAACTGATTCCTATGCATAATGTCAAGTTATAAATCACTCCGTGTCTAAACACGTTACGACTTAATTCCATAGACAATCAGAGATATGACAACCAAACAAAATTCTCAAAAAACTACAAAAAACATTAGAGATATAACTCTTAGAAATACTGACGATGTTCCAGATTGACGACTGGCACATACATATGTGATGAGTTTGAAATAGTTCACCACTCTTTTTTAATCTCCATAAGTGGAATAACAAATTGGTACCTCAAGGAAGACACAATGACATTAAGTACAAGAAAATTTCTTTACTCTTTAATAATGGAGTAAAAGAATTGAATATCAGACACTCTAGTACATGCAAAACGATAAAAAAGATGTATCATAGCGTTGTTATCGAAAGCCAGGTCGAAGAACTTCATCTAATGATATGAAAACTTTGCCGTCCTACACTCTTATATCAGTGGCTCTACTTCAGAGTAGATTCCATATATCAACGGTGTAAGAGAACAGAAACAGAAATATTGTGATATGCATAAACCGCTGATTAAATTTATTTTTCCGGTTACATTACACGATGATTATGACAACTTTAATGGGTTTTTACGTTATTTCTCTCCAATACTACTACATGACTGAACACTACCATTTACTATAATAGTGTTTTGATCTGGTACCAAACAAATATGAAGCGTATGTGCAATTTACAAACGTGTTTTGATTTTTTAAATGTAAATAGTTTGAAGATGTAAGACCGTGTCGATGTACCAATATCTCATTCACGAAAAGACGAAAAAATAAATCAAATACATCAGGAATGGCATATCTATAATGTCATACCTTACTCTCGTACATGTTTGAATTATACGGTCTTCATCTACAGGTGTGTGCTCCTTACACAAAAACCTGCTGCAACAGAGTTATGAAAAACAACGACTGAAATCGACACTACATAAGTTTTACGGTCACCAGCACGAATTGGTTGGCCAATGCGATGTGTCTGTGTCTCAACTCACTAACGACATGTTTTCCTAGACTTAGGTCTTTAGATAAAAGTATAGTCGTATGATCTTACTGATGACAAATTTACCAATTGTGTCCTATTCCTGATAGACATTTTGACTGAATATGATTTTGCATGGCGGGCGGTGCATGCATAGTAGGATACGGTTCGGTACAGTTACCCAGACAATGCTCTCGGTTAAGATTCTTTTGGAGTTCATGTGATTTCCTTAATTTTTATTTCTTGCCTTGATTTGTGTCTTCATAATCGATTTGCAAGATTTGAATATCGATAGACTACTAATGTCGCCTTCATTTACAACATTTATTTAATTATACCATATAGGTTACGGTCATGGAAATCCATGACGTATGGTACTCTTATGAAACAGGTTCAATGGTATATGTAAGTTAACAGCAGCACCTCTCAAGAATTCATACAAATTACGGGCTATGTAGTACACGTTTATCTCTTCAGAAAGCATACGAATGATCAGAAGTCACTCATATCTGATGGATATCAATTCTCAAGTTTTTAGACAGAAATGGTTTTGCAACATAAATATTTACATTTTGCATGAAACCTTGGCAGGATAACCTAAATGATTATTATTTTTAAAAGTATCAAAGTAGAGGTAACAATAGTTTATCGATGTTCCAATCTCAAAAATCAGTTACAAAGATACAATTCAAAGTACAAGCCAAAACTAAACTCCAAAAGAAGTAAGACCGTGTACGTCGACAGGGTCAGCGCCTCATATATGTTTGGATAGTAAGATAACATGTATAAGTGCAATGAAATGAAATTAAGTATTCACGATTCCCCTGCCGCCTGTTGTTTTGTGTGTACAATTTACGATGATACACTTCCGTCTAATAACTTAAACATGAAGCTATTTGTATGATGTGAATATCAAAGATAAAAATATAAAACAATATGATATGATAAAACATTTTACTACATAAATAAGTAACAAAATAACGTACGTAAATACAAAAGTTGAAATAATCTACATGTAAATACTAATGTATGTGTAAATATACAATATGAAAATAGGACTCCTTTTTTGTAATGACAGATCTTTAAAGCTAACAAATTATGATAGAATATAGCGATCTCCTTGGCACAGCCAAATTGTTCATGATACAAAATTTGAACAATCGGAAGTGAATTTGATGCCTCATATAGTATTTTGCATTTATTGGTTTCAGATACATGTATTTGACGTCTGAAGGCGTAAAATGCTAAAAAAAACAACAAGAAAGCCCCAAAAGTAAATTATTATGGACGAAAAAATTAGCTTAGGAACACCTGCACATAAGAAGACACAGTCATCTTTTCAAAAAAATGAATAAAATAGTTGCTATTGTACTAATTGCAAGGCAAAAACATAAAAAAAAATTAAATGAAATCCACTCTTATAATACTTAAAGAAATTATTTTTTTTAAATGGACAACAATTTTCTTTTTTAATATTCATTCATTTTCGCTCCTTTACCTGTTTAATCTCTATTGGTTGCTTGTTCTCTTATCTTTTCACGTGTTTTCGTTTATTATTTTGAAAAATGAAAATTTATATATTATTTTCTCTTCGGTATATATATTGCGGGAGGATTTGTTATTTTCCTGGGGGAGGACTAGGGCACACTGTTTCTTTCGTAGAATTTATAAAACATTTTATATGAAAAACCAACAAAATAATAATGAAGTCTGTACACACCCTTTTCTTGATTTTTATTCTTTTTCATTATCACACCAATAAGAAAACTTATAAATGCTTCATATTTGTAAACGCAATTATATTCATAAAAAAATGTCTTAACATTAAAATTCACATCATTGTATCCAATTCATAAAAAAAACAACCCATTGCACGAAAAGTCTCCCTATCGGAAGAATAAATTTAATTACATTAAAAGTCATAGAAGCCTCGTGCTTTAGAGGTTGAAAAAAAGAAATTGTCTCTCAAATAGTACCTTGATAGATATAAAGTGGTAGAAATGTATAAAACAATTATGAACTACAAGGCAAATTCAAAAAGGGGGAAGTCCCTAAAAACTGACATAATCAAACGCTATCAATAAACTGAACGGTAGAATCTATAGCACAGGAGATTACAAAACTTAAAAGAACAATGCAGTGTATTTCAGTATTAATGCATACTAACGTATGATGATATGAACATCTCTCATGGTGATATTCACCCAAGACTTTGCATCGCAATGGTATTGTTCGGAAAGTTATCAAAATGTTATAAATCGTAAACCATTTACTGTCTAAAACTTCCAATCTTTGTAAGTGTATCCTGAATCATGGTGACTTCACCTGAAATATATATATAAAGCTTAACAGATATGATAGAAGTCTTGATATTTTTTTATGATTAGATCACAAAATAAACTGAATAATAGTCTATTCTGTTATTAGGGATATGAATGTAAAAGGTTATAGACACCCATTATAACACAAACGAATCTTCAATTTTATAAACAAAACGAAAACACAAAACAAAACAGTGGTTAAGTTGTAAAGTTAACTCTACTGCTACATGTATCATATCTGATTGTTTGGAATGTCCATTACGTGAATTTTGTTTAAATGGTGAATATTTCCATAGCCTTTCTTTCTGATTAGTAAGAAAACAGAACATTCTAAAAATTGCGTTCGTTTGAAGTGCTCTTTTTGGTGTACCTTCATCAGTAAAGATTAAACCAGTGTTGCATAAATACGGAGCAAGTTAGGAGCTATATAACCAAATGATAACCTAAAAAGAAATGCCAAATTCATCTCAGGTCAGTTTTTGGTGCTTAGTTTCTTAATAATTTTTTAATGTGGCAACGGGGAATTTCAAATTTATTGATTGATGGATTGGTGTTAAATGCCACTTGCAGCAATTTGGCTATTTCGTAAATATCAGTTTTTATTGACGAATGATTCAGGAGTGCTCGGAGAGAACCACCGACCTTTGGAAGGGGGAATTTTAGATTTTTAGTTTGTTATAAATCAGTTCAGTACCGAATTAAATTTATTCGCAACGACCGAAGCGAATTAAGGCTTGGCATATGATGTTGAAATTTTATTTTTATTGACGAATATTGTTATCTGTTGGTATTTCGCCACATTGATTTTTCATTGGAGAATATTCTATATATTCGAGAATTCATGCATTTCGCATGCTTTCTGAAACACAAAATTGTTAGGTTGCTTCAAACTGTACTTTAATTTCCCTTTTGGTTGTGCATGCTTCTTGAACACAAAGTTGTTAGGTTGCTTCAAACTGTTCATTTCAACTTCGAACTATAAAATACTGTAACTTTTTTCATCAAATGAAGTAATATTCTTTACAGAAATATCAATACGCGATAGGAAATATCAATCCTTATGGTTTGAAAGCGTTTTGATTTGTCAATTGATGAATGGAGTGCTCATATCTCTGTGTAATTGCATTGATGTTTTTGATGTTTTAATGAAGTTTGAAATCAATGAAAACACGATGATGTTGAATTTCTTTGTTTTTGGTATACTACAATATACAATAACTAATCTATCTCTTAATTAACAATGCTCATCCTCAACCACGTGAAACTCAAACTAAAGTTTATACCTTGCAATTCTTTGACTAGAGTAACTACTCCCTTTTTCCCATCGATAACATCTATCCTTTTGGTGAAAGGGTTGTAACGCACATTAAATGAGCGAGGAATCTTAGATGCATAATCTCTAAATTAAACATAATGAGATAATGTAATACTAAACATATAACAACCGCGAACTCATCATTTGATTTTATGTTTTGCAGATACTTATACATTTTGTTTCACCTTCCATCCTACCCATCTACCTGTTGGTGTAACATGTTTCAGAGTCTGTGTTTGCCAAGTACAAATCATACAGTTTAAGGTCTAGTATTGTTTTAACATTACAGTTTAATTAAAACAATCATTTGGCGACATAGTTTCAGTAAGAATTGTTAGACATATATATCTACAACGTATATGTGTCCTTTGGTCTTTTTGTGAACGGTTATTGGCAATCATAAAACATATTGTAATTTTTATATAAAATTTATTCCGGGTATGTCACATGATCGCGTCGTCATATTATTGCGTATGCTGTTGCTGTATTAAATCTACTTTAAAAAAAAAGCCACCTATACATGAACGTCATAATTTCATGCCAGCAACTTATTTGTGTAGCTGTATTGCTGTCTTAATTGCATTTTCAACAGTATTTTTTAAAATTTTATTTGTTTTTGTTAGAAAATAATTGTGAATGCCCTACAACTTTTATATTACAAGTATATTTAACATTACTCAAACACTTCCTTAAACCTCACATTCATAATAATATATATATCTCAAAATTGCTTACTTCATTTTATCTTTAGCAGACTTAAATGAATCAGCAACATAGTATATTGGTTGAAACCTAGTAATAGGATATTCCTGAATAGCTGCTTTTTCTGGCTCAAAATCCCGTCTCTCTGGTTCATCTGTCTGACAGTACTAAATAGTAAACACAGAAATGATAAACCATTTGATCAAGTAATGTTTATTTACGTTTAATTGTGAATATGAATATGAGAAATACTGATACAGTTCTCTATCTAACAACAATCATTATCGACTAATGTACTCCATATTAGTTCATCATGTGATACGAAACTATACATTGATATGTAACAGACGGATTTTAGTGGATTTAACTTGTGCACGTACTATTGCATACCATAGTTTTAGAAATGTAATAATCAAAGGCTTTCTGTGTTAATATGAATAACAATTAATAATCATTTTAGCAAGCACTTGAATAATATCGCCTTAGTACAAATATGTTTTATTGACAATATTGGGACACTAAATGCGAATAAAAGTAAATTTATAAAAGAGTCCGAAACGCTTTTCTTGATTTACCTGCATCAAGAACGCTCCAAACCAAATCATTTGAAAGCCAGGGATGTAAAACTACGTTGAAACGTTAGAAGCTGTATAGCAAAAAAATCATCTTAGGACACTTTCCTGATGGAGTTAGAGCCTAAGTTTCTGAATAATTTCTTAATTTATTAACGGGGAACTTTAGACTAATACTAGTCAGTCCCAAAGCATCGACGACAAAGCTGGTGATATACTCGGCGACTAAATGTCCACCACCTTAAACAAGATACAATTATAGTTTTTTCAAGGCCAAATTGATACAATTAGGGGCTAGGATACACTTACAAGCCAAATATCTACGGGCAAGTCAATTGTCTAGCAGTAGTATGCTTCAGAATTGTAGTGAACATACACCTTTAACAACAAACGGAGCATAAACTGTACGTGTTTTACTAGCTAACGAAAGTGTCTATTTGACAATGAAATATTACGTACCATTTCTTGAATCTTAAGCCAATAACCTTTGCAATTATCTATACCTTTAATTTGGGTTTCCACACATAGAGTGAAATGGTTAGGGCTCTTCTTTTTCGGGATTTGTTACAATTGTGTTGGCACTATTACTAGAGATTGTTTTTCAACAGAGATGTCTTACGCCTAGAAATCATTTTTATTACGATTCAGGTAAATATATACGGTAATTACCTATACAGATTAAAGTTGTGTGTCTTTTTATACGTAAATACTTACTTCTATTTCTCCAAATGAAGACAGAATTCCAGCACCATACGCCTTCACATCTTTTCCTTCACGACAGAGCCCAAACTCTATTGTGAACCAGTACAACTATAATCAAATTAATTGAATTTGAAATTCATATAACTACAGATAGATATAGATAGATGGTGTTTAAAATTATCTCAATTCATTCACAAATCATACCATTTTTATAGGAATATCATAGTATTAATTGGCATTTGATTTGTAAAAATTGAGGAAAAACAAAACACAATCTTTATTACATACGTCTTGTGTATTATTTAATAACATTCCAATTGAAAACTGATTAACGATGTGAAGTATATGTATTGAAGTGTACTACAAAAGTAACTGTAATACCTTTATAGTATGTTCATTATATAACAGAACTGAATACTTTGATTATTTGAACATTTGCCAAACACTTCTCAGAAAATGGTCTGTTAAAGAGGGCAACAGATCAATGATTGTTGATATATAATGATATGTTAACTTTCTTATTCGAAAACCGTATTTCATTTTTCAGTCATGACTAGTGTTATATCGGATGCATTTTTCGTTCCAATCTCTTTCGACCCAAAGATCTTTGTGCCAAAAACAAAAATAATTAGACATTTTTCTCTCAATTTTCCAAGTATCATTTTCTTCAGCGAACACATGCTGTTTTTTTTTTTAAGTTTGAAGACAAACTGCCACTGAAAACGAATGTATCCGTTGATCGACACACTCGCATAGATATCAGCATATATGCTAGATAAAATTAATTGCATAAGCACAGATTAAGTGCACGGAAGGATAAAAAATCTCATTAATATTAATAAAAATACGTCGTACTGGAGAATAGATTTTTTTTTCAAATTTTGTTTACCTGCCTAACGTAAAGCTTCTTAGTCAACTAGAGGATTTCGAGTAATTTAACAAAAGTTTTATGAACTGGCTGTTTCTGTATTTGCCCGGATAAAGATGTTCGCCCAGCCTTATTAATTTATAGATCATATTGTTGTATGGTTTTAGGCCTCTATTATGGTAAAACATATTTTCAAGAATGATTGAGTTGATAGGTTTACGGTATCTCAAAACAGTTAAAAACAAAATTCTCGCTCAACTTTTGTTGTTTGTACCCCAGAACGAACTTTTGCATCCAGCTTCGGGCAAATGTTTAGTTTTCATTTCAACAGCTGTTGACTTCAAACCCAGTAAATAACTGTATTATGTATCTTGGTATCGGTAATATTGGTGTACAAATAAACAGTATAACGGGAATTATACTACTTAAACAAAAATTACATTTTTAAGCTAATGGAATTCATGTTATGTTTAAAATTTGTCACATTTACAAATAAAATCAACTTCTTGGTATTCCAAGGTTTACTCGTAAAATGTAACATACCGTTGCAAGTTTTTTTACATCATCTTCTGCAGCTCCCAAACTGGCTAATCCTAATTCTTGTGAAAACTGTGCAAAATCAGGATCTGCAAACATGGGTACGTGACCAAGCAACTCATGGCAAACGTCTCTGTATATTTAAATGCCAATTGTAAAGACAATGATAACAATAAGTCTTTCCAAAAAAACTTGTCATAGGTAATTTAAATAACTTTTCCAAAATTAATAATGACATAAGGAAACGGAATACATGTTTTAGAATGCATTCGGTATTAAAAGTTCTAGAAACCCATGATATATATATTACCTATAATGTTTAATTTGATAAGGGATGGTTGAGGCATAACTAGTAGACATCTTGAAGCAGTCACAATTCGTCATTTTTCAAAAATGTTAGTTTAGTCTCGAATTGTTTTATTTGGAATTTTTACCAGTGAAGCATCAAAATCTCTAGTCAATAAAAACAGTAGTCAATGCCAATTTTGCGTGTTTCGACATATTTTTCTTTCAATTGAAGATTGTGGTAAAACATTTTTGAGCGTCTGACCTAAACATAAAAATCAGAAAAACCGTCGGCTTCAATAGATTTCCAGTAAAGGATTCAAGTAGTGGTCATAAAAACATATAAGGGTACGAAGTATCCAATAAATATCTCAATTATACTTCTTATTGCTTCTGTTTTCATACGTTATCTTTAGAAGTAATAATGCTTTTAAGTCAGAGTTTGTAAAATAATCAAAGATTCAGTAGTGCCGTTCGTATAAAACAATCAATAAGGCCAAATAAAGTACGAAGCTCAAGTGCATTGAGGACCCAAATTTCTGAAAGGTTTTGTCAAATACAGCTACGGTAATATATTCCTGGGTTGAAAATATTCACAGTTTATAACAGATAATTTATAAATTTGATCATATCAATAATAATTCATGTCAACACAAAAGTGCTGACCACTTGGCTTACAATCAATTATAATAATGTTTTCACTGCTTGCATATTTTGGAGTCGCCAATTACACGAGTAGATTAGTCTTTTAAAATGATAAAATCTTTGTTTTTATTATGTATGCATATGTACATTCATGGATATTAGGCGTAATAATATACTTACGGTTCGGGTGTATAGAGTGGTTTCGAACCATGTCTAATATACTGTGTTGCATGAAAGACACGAAAAGCTAATCCTGCCAGAAAGTCTCTTGATGATAGCAAACCAGCTACTGGTCGTAACGAGAATCCGGAACGATCTGCACAAAACAAGTTATATCAATGTACATATATGAAAGAGTTCATTAAAGATATCAGCTCTCTCTCATATTTCAAAGAAGAAACTTAACTAACAATATTATAATTTGTAGGAAAGGCAGCTGTAGTATGATATCTTATGAGGAAAATATCCACCAGAGACTAAACCAATGAGGCAAATATACAAAGGACGACGGGTCAACTGTACGGCTTTTAATTATAAAAAAAAATACAATATACTAAGCCAGAAAAGAATATAACAAGAGAAATTTTGAAACAACTAATAACAAATGATTTCTGCTAATAAAAAATAACAAAAAATGAGGCAAATATACAAAGGACGACGTTGATTTTTATAACCACGGGTCAACAGTACGGCTTTTAATTATAAAAAAGAATACAATATATTAAGCTAGAAAAGAATATGACAAGAGAAATTTTGAAACAACTAATAACAAATGATTTCTGCTAATAAAAAATAACAAAAAAACAATTGGCACAGACAGCAACCAAGGACCACCGCTAAATAATAGGCTCTTGATTTCGGACTGTCAAATAGAATAAAGCAGAGATAAATGTGTGTGTGTGAGCTCGCAACTGTTCCCTCACCTAATAATGTGGTGTTACATCACAGAATAAGAACAACCTTTAAAATTCAGCGGGAAAAGGCTTACTCGTCACATTGTCACAAGGCAGAAAAAAATTCTTACAAAAAGAAAGGAGAAACAAAATACCGATATAGTGAATACTCGTAGTTATTTAATCAAGCCAATTTCAAATGAATAAACAGTAGTTTTATTTACTTAAATATCACATTTTCTAGAACTAAAGGCGTCTTGTATCCGCCTTCTAAATGCACCATAAAACAAACGAAGTTATTTAATCAAACGTTCAGCTGCACCTGCATATGGAGTATATATCTTGCAGTTTTAGCGACATTCAACGGCTTGCAATAGTTATCATGATTTCCTTGAAGGAAAGATTTGATTAAGAGCTAGCTTTGGAACCAAGGATTCTTTTCATTGAAGTTGAAGTTGAAGTCATCTTTTCGAAAGTTTTACCTAAGCCATCATAATTTTAACGCTGTGAAAATTTTGTGACTGAGAGGACAACGGATATATCCCGCTTGTCGTAGCTACAAATTACTTCATCAATTAAAAGTAACCATCCTGTCCGGTTTATTCTTCCCTTCCTTTAACAATATCTACCGAATCAAGATATTCACTAAATAAGATATCGAGACATGCTCACCCCTCAGAAAGTTTGATATATCTTCCAGCTGTGGAATGTTATCAGGACCATATCCACATTTCTCCTGTAGGAGTGGAAATGCTTCAAGGAATTCTTTACAAGCATGTTTTGGATACAGTGCTGTTAATTTAGTGTAGATGGAATTCCTATTAGAATGCAAACTTTTATTGATTATATTTTTCTTAATACATGTAGCCTATGTCATTACTTATAATTTCTGCCAAAGATGTTTATGTATAAATGCTATTATTTTATGTTCAGTCCCTCCTAATTTGCCTTCCATTATTAATTACATTTACCGTATTAACAATCATTTATCATATTAAAGATATTGGTTATATGCCTCAAGATACATGTAATCTTGATTCCTATTAAATCGTGTTTTGGTGCAGACGTCTCAATCAATACGATTTTAAAAGACTTTCTTATAAGTAGGTTTTTCCACATACAAACTAGTTCTGAGTAGTTCTTGTAGAAAGTAACTATAGCAATTGTGTTGATGTGGTGACATTTGCTGCCGTGTTCCATTGATATGCAACTTAGTCATTTTTTTTAAATTACCGGAAAATTTGAAATTTGATTTTCTGTTCTTTTGACAAAGGTATATTCTAGGATTTTGGCCACTCGTCAAACCAAAATTTATTCAAGTATCTATTCTCCGACTAAACTTGCTCAAAAGCTCTATAATTGTTCTTATCGAATGTTTGTCATGTAAAGTTGCCATGCATTGTGTTTTGATTTTACGTCTAACTTACCATGTTTTGACTTCATCCGCCCTATACTCTACACGTGGAATAGATTCTCCACTTAAAGAAAAAAAATGAGATCATTTATACATTTGTATTGCGTCTGTCTCTATTTCAATTATTTTTATTTGATGATTTGAAAAAAAATATTCCTCTGTATTTAATAATTTTATTTTATTTTATTATGAACATAGTAATTTGGAAAGGCATACACAAGTTGTGTCTTTAAAACGAATTTTATAGATAATCTTGAGTTAGTATATAAAATCGTATTAGAAAACTTTATTTTGATTCGGCATTAGTATAAAACATGTTGATATGAGCTCTGTTAAATATATAAAACTATATAAAAAAAATAAAAAAACAAAGCATCATACACATATAAAACATACAACTGAATACAGCCATGCAAAAACCAAAATTTCAGATTTACAGTGTTATATACTTAACCCTTCAGGAACACCTGAAATCAACCTGCGTTTTTGGGGGGTTCGTGTTGCTCATTCTGTAGTTTTCTATGTTGTGTTATGTATACTGTTTGTCTTGTGATCGTTTTTCGTTTTTTGCCACGGCGTTGTCAATTTGTTTTCGACTTTCGATGAGTTTGAATATTCCTTTGGTATCTTTCACCTACCTAGTTATGATATGTCGAATATATTTGTTATTTGAACTGAACATTTTTTTGAATGATAATTCAAATAAAAGATACACAAAGACATCATGTAAGGAAGATTCTATAAAAGTTTCATGGAATCCTGTCACTGGTTTCGAAGGAGATGCTAATTCAAGATGCCATCGTCCTCGACATGGCAAATTTGAAACTTTCATTAAAATCATGTTATCAGTCTAATGGGAGCATTGGACATAACGATACCTATATACTCCGCTTCATTAAGCGGTGGTATAAAAAAGGAAAAAAAAATGTTGTTGCTTATCAGTCAAACCATTGTCTTGATTTTTGAAATTTCAGTATAAATTGTTTTAATTTAAAGTTAGACAAAAACGATAGTTGATCCCTTAAGAGTAATACCAGGTCCTTTTTGCTCTAAATCCTGTATAAGTTTGCAGTTCTTACTGTTTGTAATTTTTAGCTATATCTGCAAAGTATTTTCTTCTCTCCCTGTATACAGCATCTGTAAATCCCTATAAATAGAAAAACCCATTGATGAAACCTTCTCATTTTAATCAAATTGAAGAGGTACTTACAATTAAAATAAGATATAAATGTTAAAGTTAGACTTACTGTGTGGATAAGCACTGGTATGCGTGGTGATTAGAAACTGTGATGGAAGAGGAATAAGAGTTAGGGTTTTAAGGACTTTATAGGAGTTAAATATGAGAAGTGTGTATCTCAAGTCAATCCTCATGACGTCATAACGAAGTTTATATTTGTATAATATAACTCAATGTTTATGCAAAGAAGAAACTAATGGCTCTATTATGGTCAACATTTTAATGAAAATAACTTACAGGATGGTCTGCTTCAAGTTCCGCTCCAGCGCTCAGAACTTTGTCTACAAATCTGTCTAGGTCCGAAACGTGTTTTGGGATCCATATTTCTACAAAAAAAATGTTAATTGCCTATGTAATTTATAGAAAAATTGCAGCGGACATATTATAAAATAGAAACAAGCACAAAAGATGAAGCTTTTTATAACAATTCCCCTTTGTTTATTTTGACTGTTCCTTTGATGCTTTTGTTGGCTAAATCGCTTATTAATTGTCACCCAATTTTGATAGACAAGCGTGTGACATTGAGCGTTACCGATGTAGGTTAATCCAGAAATTCACATCGAACGAAGTAAAATAGTACGCATTAGTTTGATAAATTTTATGATATATTATAGTACTTTGCTGAATTTTAGTTATGGAATAATGTTGTGCTCATCATTCATTTTGGCTATGCAAAAAAGAAGTAGACAAGGGTCGAGACGTAGTGCACGACCATATTATTGTACCGACCAGAATAAAAGTAATGTCAATATCTTCCTTTATTTGAACTACAGAATGAAACCAAAGAACAATGAACAATTCTAAAATTAAAAATAGGCAGAGTAAAACATTTTTATTTCAAGCAGACCACAAAAGTCAAATGTGTACTTCAGATTGCGCTGCAGTTATTCCTTCATAAAACACTTTTATAATGCAATCAACTATTACGTTAATCGCCGCCAATTTAAGTTAACGTAATATTGATTGACGTGTCAAACGTGTATCTTATTAACAACGACTGCAATGACTAGGATATAACGGCATTTTCCAGAAGTAATTTATTCACTCTGTTCAAAAAGAACGAATTTTGATTTTTAAGAATATTCTTACAGAAAGTATAATTAAACATGATAAGTGGTGTATCGGTGTTTAAGTTCAGTTTTATCGAAATCCTTCATTTGATATAAGCATGTAAAGGACCACGAGTAGCTGCGAGAATAGTTTGCACTGTAACAGTTCTTGGATTTTCTGTATGAAATCTTCTCGGAAGTATAGATGCCTATATTAAAGTGTATGCTGTATACAGTTTAACTGCTTTCAGCTTGCTAACTGTACATATTCTGTGATACGGTCCAATTACGTATTCGTTTGCATGCTCCTCTCCTTGTCGTCTGTGATACCGACATACCACAGATATAATGCTTTTTTGAACTCATTTTTATTGTTTGTTTCATCTGTGTGCTCTTGGTTATTAAACTGACCAAATTTAAGAGGGAGATTTCAATACTAAAAAAAGTTGAAATTCACCATATCTGGATTTTGTTTTAGATCTATTGCGCTTTAAAATTTGATAACTTTTGGATTTTCAATATTTGGTTAAGCACAACTCTAGAGAAAGACAGTTTCGACACAAGGGCGACACATTTGTTTTTTTGGTACTTTATGATTTCGTTTTTCATCTCTCAAGCATTTTAAAGTAAAATATCTAATTCAAAGTCAGAATCTACTCAAAATGAAAAACCTTAAGCAATTAACAATCAAGCAATCAAAAAGAAATCATTTACTAATATGAGATAATAATGTACCTTCACCAACTATGGTGACACCTTTGCCTATTTTCTTCAGTTCATCAATAGCCGATTGTAAACCATTCATTCGTGTTGTTGGTACAACCATGAAGTCATAAAACTCTTTGAACTCTTTTGATGGACGCGATTCAACATGACTAATACTAACATCATGATTCTAGAAAAAAATACATATTCAATAGATATAAGAAGATGTGGTATGAGTGCCAATGAGACAACTCTCCATCCAAGTCACAATGTGTAAAAGTAAACCGTTATAAGTCAAAGTACGGCTTTCAACACGGAGCATTGGCTCACACCGACAAGCAAGCTATAAAGGGCCCCAAAAATGACTAGTGTAAAACCATGCAAACAGGAAAACCAACGGTCTAACCTGTATAAAAAACGAGAAACGAGAAACACTTATGAACCACATCAACAAACGACAGCCACTGAACATCTACAGAGAACATGCGTTGAAGTACTGTTGTCAAACGAAATTATGATTAACGAACACCATCAAATATGTAAATGTTCTAACATTATTAGATAAAAAAAAAATCATAGAAACTTCCAATAACTTTGCATCAATGCTTACTGACTTCAATTAAGTCATACGAAATGTGCAGAATGAAAATACTAAACTATTTTCTACTTAAGAAGTTTAAAAAATAAGCATAAATTTTCTGTCTGTATGATAAATACTGATCAAGAACTAGGGGTACTTTGTACCTTTTCATATCATCATGCTTTCGGCTGCATGTTACAAAAAACGTATGTAAGATACATAGGTAACATTTTGCATCAGGTTGTATTGTCGCGTTTGCTCGTTTGAAAAATGTGATACTTTCCAGGATTAACCAAGTGAAACAAACATGGCAACAGGGAAAACTAAGCAAATACTATAACAAAAAGTGAGAGCTATTCAATTCATATTACAGACTGATAGGGGAAAAACCTTTTAAACTTAATGCAAACTGTGTCCTTCAAACTACCATAAAAGATTGATTGTAAGAAGCAGTCAGAAATTTTCATAAGAAATTCACGGCAACCAGTTGGGGTCCTTTAACTTTAGAACATAATTTTTATAAACTCTGCAGAGGTAAAAACCTTCTTCAAAATCCGTACAGAAAAAAACAAATATTGTGCTTCAAAACTAGGGAAAACACTCTGCGATTTATTTTCTTTTTTTAGAAACGGTCATTCCAAAACGATTTACGTTGGGCATTGCACAAGATCGTGTCTTTCTTGTCGTTAATGAAATTGCTGTATGAAATCTGCTCGGATATCAATGGCATTGATTTGAGTGCATATGTTATCAAAAGTTTGAATATTTTAGATAGCTTTCAGTTACTTTTATCATAATTTGATACGGTAATGTTTACTTTTTGTTGTCCCCAAAACATTAATCACCGAGTTATGTGCTCTGACCTGATTCGTATTGTACGTACATATTGTTATTCAGGTAATCGAGATTTAGGTGGGTTATCAGTGCTCAAAAACAAACATAACCCTGTCACATTGCCATGTATATGTTATAACTTCTGTTTTGAACTTTAAGGAATTTGTTGTTGATGGCAGATTGATCTTTGATGGCATTTTAGTATTTACATTTTCCATCAATTTTAAAAAGGAAAAGAACGAATTTTGACCATTACTCTGTGAAAATCAAACAACTATCATGGTAGTAAGACTTGACTATCAATTGTATTTCTACCTTGTCCGTTTTCATGGTTACAAATAATTTTAAACGGCGATTTTGCATCAAATATTTTTCAATTAGAATTATGTGAATTTAGAAAAAAAAAATAAGCAAGACTTGAAATTAATTGCAACTAAAGAAAAAAAGTTTACTTGCGTATTTGCTTATCGTTGTGTGCAATGCTCTAACAGAAAATGTCTGCCTTTCTTTATCGTACTATTTCATAGTATAACTAACGCAAGATGTTTCAATACGGGTTCTGCTTGCCAGTATAGGTAGGACCACATATGTTAAACTCATTAGTGAGCAATACCCTGGAAGTATTATATTGACATTTTAATTCCATGGTTATACAGACATGCTCATCGTTCGCTCTTTATGTATTTAGTAAATAATTACTATACCTTAAATATTGATAGCGCTGGAATCAAATTATCGAACTTAGTCGTAAACTTCACAGCTACAATGTCGTCTGGTTGGGCTGCACTTTGTGGTTCCTAGAAACAGGACAAAATATTTATGTCCATTAGCAAACATTTTTGGCATATTTAGAGCGAGATATATTTTTATAACCAGTTTACCGTATATTAATGTACTTCAAGGTATTAGACCTGCACAGTTTGATTCTATTTTAATTCTAGCTCACAAGGTATCATACTCAACTATATCGTTCTTGGTGAAGGTTTAGCCAGAAAAGCGCTTCGGACAATTGATATAAACTACAAGCAGAAGGGATCAATAATTTCCATTTTCTCATTCACGTAGGGAGTTTATAACTCTTTTATAAATTTTGCCCTTTGTCTGGGAAATTATTTTGGACAATACTAACCTTAATCCTTCTTCAGCAATATGATTCGACGCTATGGACTCAATATATAAACTCACTACTCAGTAATGATTTCTTTTGTTTCAAAATGCAACAATTCAAGATAAATATTCAACGAGTGATCGAACAACGCATCTGTTCAATAATATGTGCTTGTGGATAATAGTGATGTTCGATAATATGAATTTTTATAACATTGATATATTGTAAATTAAGTAAAAAATCAAAGGATCTATATCTTTTCCATAGCGTTTTCTATTTCGTTTGATGCAACCTTCTTGACAACGTTTTGCCAACAGTTGTTGCTGTATGACGTTTGGTGGTGAAAATAAAAGATTTACTTCGAACGGCGACCTATAGATGTCTACATTCACGTCATATGGACTCTGGTTGATATTTGTCTCATTTGCAGTTATACCAAATCTTCTTTTTCTTATATATGTCTAAGGACTTATCCCTTTTATCAAATTTAGAAGGTATCTTATAAAGTTTACATGTAGAAGATATCTTATAAAAACTAGATTATATAAGATATCTTATATATTATATGAGATATCTTATATATTATATGAGAATGAATGAATACTAAAACGGCTTGCCATTTATGCATACATTAGCGTTAATTTCTGTTTTGTTACGATATGTTATTTGCGCCAACTTTTATTTTTCAAAGGTCCTTAATTAAACTGTTAAGTACACACGCAATAGCCGTAAGAAGTTGACATAAATCCGAAAAATATGTACGTTGAAAAAAGCTTTAAAAATCAGTCTTCAAGCAAGTGTAAATTGTCGGTCTTTAATGTGTGTGTAGACTCATTGTTTTATTTACATCCGAATAGGCGCAAAGGTATATTTCATCTGTACTGTAAATAATACAAGGTAATTTATAAAATAAGATGCTCAACAGTAACATTGACACAAACGAGATATGGCGCAAAAGAACGCATTTTTGGCGCAAAGGTATATCGCTGTCGAAAATATATTTGTGGTAGGAAGCCAAATAAATTTTGCTCTAAAGGCTTTGTAAAATGAATCGAGAGATACTTGTATCATGATTAAACAGGCATTGTCATTGCGGAATTTTACTACCTTAAACTCTTGGGGTAAAACAGATGACCCTTCATATTTGAATTCTTTCTTACTGATTTTTAAATATTACGCAACTTGTAAAGTACATGTATTATTGTCTTTGCTTTTGTATCACAAGTTCTTTAAATGACGACTATTAATTATTTCATTCTTGGTAATTAGTTCCCATTTCGTGTTATTTATATGTAACAATACTCTTAAGATGTAATTTTAATGTTTCAATATCCGCCGGGATTTAGAGGATAACGATTGGTTTGCACTTAACTGGAGGTGGGAGAATAGGGAAATCAGGATTTTGATTGAGTATATATTAGAATATAAGTCCAGGATTTAAGAAGGATTATTGTACGGATTTTATAACAAAACTCTTTATTTTATTTACTTTTCGTTTCTTTTTTATTACATTTAGGAGCTATACTTTGTGTATTTTTTATTTTTGTTTTTCGTTAAATTATTGTAATAAGTTTTCTCGTTTGTATGTATACAATCTTGGAAGTAGCAACACTTTATATGTGCCGCCCCTTAAATTATTTACATAACAGTTCATTTTCCTTTTCACTAATACTGATAGCTATATCTTACATTCAAGAGTCATTAAACAAATTCCTAAATTTATTTTTTTATTCAATATCGAAAAGAATACTTTTATTACAAAACCTAATCAATTTCATCACTTCCAAACATTAGAGAATGCATTGTCCTAATATTGTCAGAGAGTCTTTAGTTTCGAATGCCAAAAAATGATCATTTGATTACCTGATGAAGGTATATCCAGAAAAGCGTCGGACGCATGAAATTTACAAAGGTTTGTTTTAATTTTTTTTAATATTTATGTCGCCAATTTTATACTTTGGGGTTTATGTTTTATTTTTTGTTTTTTTGTTGTTTTTTTTTTTGGCATTCTCTTTCCTTATATAAAAAAATTCAAATATTGTATATAAATATTTTTATTTATCCTGTCACTTTTTTTGTCCATCGACTAACCAAATCAATATGGCCAGAAAAGAAAAGTTTCAATCGACCTGTATTTCGTCAAAACTATACATGAAGGTTTTATATACAAATAGGCGTAAATATATACTTATTTTTTTGGTGCAAATAGTACTGGGTACTTTGAAAATAAGGGACGTAACGGTAGCATTGGTGCAAATGAGTTTTGCGGCAAAAGTAACGCATTTTGAGCGCACCATTACGTATACTATTTTAGCACAATTGGATATCACAACCGAAAACATACTAGTGGTTGGAAGAAATGAAATTAGTATTTTGTGAACTTATAATATTATCAAGATAAAAACAAAAACATTGCGGAATGTTACTTCCTTAGACTCTCGGTGTAAAATAGATGACCTTTCATATATGAATTGAGTCTTGTCTATTTTTAAATATTATTCAACTTGTAGTCTTTCCTCTTGTGTCACACATTCTTTAAATGTCGTCTTTTAATTGTTTCATTCTTGGTAATTAGCTTCCGCTTGATTGAATATGACTATAGGTACACCCAAGTTATTTATATAAAATAAAACTAACAATCTTTATAATTTTTTTTATTAAGCTTCGACATCCGCCGGGATTTAGAGAATAACGATTGGATTGCATTTGACTGGAGGTGGGAGAATAAGGAAATCAGGATTTTGATTGAGTCTATATAGCTTATACGTCAAGAATGTAAAAAGAGTCATGACCCAGTTTTAAGTATATAAGTAAACAAATGCATCTTGGGATCTCGCGTTAGTGAACTTGAATAACTATGTTGGTATAATTTGTGTTCTTTTGGTTTTTGTTTAACAACCTTTAATCCGCATCTTATTTTCTTAATTTTAATATAATATGAAGTAAAAACAAATATTTTGTTCTAATTTTTCATCTTGTGTCAATACCCCATCATTTACTTTTTATTCTTTTCATTTATTTTATTTTAAAGTTAGTAGTTACATTCTGTGCATTCTTTTATCTTTGTTCTTCTTTAATTCACTTGTTCTTGTTCATACTTACAAAATATTGAAGTAATACTATATATGTTTTATATGTACCTCAGTTAAATTATTTACATTACATTTGTTCCTTTTTCTTTTCCTTAATTCTTTAATTTCACGTTCTAAAATTCTAACATTTATATTTTTAAAACCATATTTCAAAAATAATTGTACTGCAACAATAGTCATTCAATAACATGTAGGTCACTCAGAACCAATTGAGAATGGATAGTCCCCATATTTTCAGAGTCCTTTAGTTTTAATGTCAAAAAATGACCACTTGAAATATTGATCTCGCTGATTTTTTAAGGGGGGGGGGGGGGGGTCTTTAAGGCATTCTCGTTCCTTATATCAAAAGTTTTAAAGGTTGTATCAAAAGATTTTTAGCTACCCTGGCACTTTTTAAGTCATATCAATATGGTGAAAGAAATATTTTTCAAACATTTGCTTGATTTTTATTTCCTCAAAATTATACAACTACATTTAAAAGATCAAATGCGGTCCGTTTTGACAATCTTATACAACATTCCTTACCTCTGCAGAGTCCATGTTAATTAATGTTGTAACTGTAATAATATGAGGAGTTCCCTTTTATATGAACATGATTTATATTGATTTCAACACACGTGATGTTTCCCGGTCATTCTATTGAACTGTAAACCTATTATAAGGTTCTTATTTTAGCCATCATATCGAAAGTTACGATTTTATATGTATACTTGGAAGAGCAAGTTAATATGAAAAAAATATTCTTTCAAAATCTTACGTTAAAAAAAAATGACGATTCAACAAACTTTTAAGGTGACAGAGGTTCCATAATCTTCTTTGTAGAATTTGAAGAATATCTTAATTTTTTAAAGAAAAAAAATAAACACAAGCTTATACCGGGTCAAATGTTTTCCTTCCTATTTGGTTGTAAAAAAAATAATAACCGTGTATACATTTAAAAATATACTATGGATATTTTTCAAATGTAGTTTAACCTTGTCATTAACATTTTGTAAAAATGTTTGTGAATGATGTAAATAATGTTGGACGTATAGTTGATTTAGTATATATATTCTCAACAGATGTGACAAATCTTGGAATTAGTATTTTTGTATATGAAAAGTATGGAAATGTATTCTTTCAAAAAACCATATCATTGGAGAAATTCCTTAGTGTTGTTCTACTACAGTGAGTGATTTAAAGTGTTTCACATCCCGAAAATTATGCTGATTATTTCACATAAAAACACAATTTTTAAAAAAATTGCAAAAAAATTATTTCTGGTCCGATTTTAATATTAACAGTTCAACTCATAACTTTTTGCAGTTTTTTTAATGTTACCGATGAAATATTTTTCTGAAGAGTTATTACTGAAGATATAATTTGTATACAAATATTGTGTTGCTTACACGTGCTATATATTATACTGGAGTGAAATATCCCAGCTAATCCTCAAATTTTATTTTTTATTTTTGGTTTTGTATTTTTTATTTTTCATTCTCTTTCCTCGTGTTAAGAATTTCGAATATTTGATGTTTGGATTTTTAGATGTCCTGGCACTTTTGTATACCATTCTACTAACAATATCAATATGCTGAGAAAAGGCATTTTAAAGATCGCTTAATAAGTAGTTTATCAAAATTATAAAACAAGATTTTATATCCGAATAAGCGCAATAATATACTTCATTTTTGGTGCAAATATAATGCATTGTATTTTAAAAATAAGAGGAGCAACGGTAGCATTGGCGCAAAGAAACGCATTTTTGGCGCAAGTGGATATATATCCGCTGAAACATACCTGTTGTCGAAAGACAAATAAAATTAGTAGTTTTTAAAATAAATGTTGTTGCATCAAGATCAAAACAGGCAAAGACACTGCGGTATGTTACTCCCTTAATATCTGGGGTAAAATAGATGACTTTTTATACTTAAATTCTCTCTTGCTGATTTTTTGAATATTATGCAACTCTTAAAGTACATGTATTATTGTCTTTCCTTTTGTGTCGCATGTTCTTTAAATGACTCTGTTAGTGGTATAATTCTTGGTAATTAGCTTTCGCTTAATTAGATATGATTACATATGTACAATGTGACTCATTTCTTGATATTTATATGTAATACAAAAAGCACATATATTTTTTTATAATATTAAGTTTCAATATCCGCCGGGATTTAAAGAAAACGATTGGTTTATACTTTACTGGAGTTTGGGGAATACCATATGTAATGGGATATTTGATTGAGTTTATATTAAATACAAATGCAGGATTTAAAATAGATTTAAGTATATGATAAAAATAAGCATCATGGGACATCACGTTAGTTATCTTGAATGTTTACATGTATTTTGCATAATATGTTTTAAATCGGGGTTTGCCTCATATCTGTTTATCTGCATCATATTAATATGTTAACATAATATGAAATAACACAAATATTTTTTATCTGATTTTCAGCTTGTGCTATAATTGATAAGTTCAACCCCACCCATCGACTTATCATATTCACTTGTTTTTCCTTGTAATTATCTAATTTTACATAAGAGGTTACATTTTTTGCATTTTTTTTTCATATTTATTTTTCTTTAATTTACTTGTTCTTGTTCATACTCATACAATCTTGAAGTAACAACACTTTAAATGGACAGCCCGTTTTATAATTTACATTACATTTCTTTTACTTTAAAGCATTAATTTTATTTTTGAATCGACATCCTAAAAATATTTGTATTATGATATTTATTCAGTTACTTCACTAGGAACCAATAAAGTATGCATGGTCCTCATATTTTTAGAGAGTCTATTAGTTGTATAAGCCAACATTTTTTTTAACTTGATATATTCAAGTCGTTGATTTTTTAATATTTTGTAATTTTTGAATTTTGTTCCGTTTTGCCTTCCCTTCTCTTTTCAAAGAATTTCAAATATTGTTTAAAAATAGTTTTCCATTTTCAAGACTATCAACTAACCATATAGTTATGGTGAGAAAAATAATTTTCAACTGTTTGCTTGACTATTATTTCCTCAAATTATACAAGTAGTTTTTTTTTAATTTCAAATACAGTCCCTTTTTACAATTTATGCAGTAATCCTTACCTCTGCAGAGTCCATGTTGATAAATGTTGTAATACGAGCTTTTCTATAAGCGCACTATTTTATATTGATTTTACAAGGCACGTGATAGGATTTTTTTAAACCAATATTGCACTGAAAAAATATGAGAAGGTTCCTAATTTTAGCCGTCATATTGAAAGTAGCAAAATAATGTATATCTTTTCTTGGAAACGCAAGTTAATTTTAGAATGATATTCCTTTAAAGTCTTTCGTTCGTAAAAATGACGATTTGACATAAAATTTAAGTAACATAGCTTCAATTATTAAACTCTGTAGAATTTGAAGAACATTTCTATAATAACATAGCAAGCATAAATCATCCTGGAATTATTATTTTTGTATATGCAAAAAATAGAAACTGTCTACTGACTAGTTAGCTCTAAATTCTTTTTTTTTTTTCAAAATTGCGTAGACACTATATCTTCTTTACATTTATTCATATCTAATTAAGGAACATGTACGTGGGAACATTTACATATGAGTTGATCTAAATAAATATTGTTTTCATCGTTATATATTATTTCATACAATTTTGTCATTTTTTTTTCTGTTACAAGTTATAAGTTGAAAGTTTGTTTTGCAATAAAAGATATGCAATTCATTTTATTCAACGGTTTTATAATATACATGGCTACCACTAGTACATCATATCCATTACGGAATTAATTCTTTTTCAGAAATGTCAAGCTTATCTATAAAAGTATTTATATCAGAAAATTTTCCTTATCTATATTTAAAGCATTTAAATATATGTGTCACACTTTAAATAGACTTGCTGCAATATCGGAAGGTTATTGATTACACGACACCATTTGAGATTGTTCATTGTCACTAGTTTTCGTGACATAATTGGATGAGAGCCATTTTTAAAAATTGGAATATAACCAAATATATAATAGTTTTATATTATGTACACACAAAACATTTTTCTTGTAATGATATGTAATAATTAAACACATGTAAGATTTATCGGATTTCTTTTAAAAGAAAAAGTAATTCAAAAATATTTTTATATACAATGTAACTAAATTTCCAAAAACCATGAAACATATGATATCATAGGCGTGAATTATCGATTTAAACATAAAATAAGGTACAGAAAACATCAATAAAGGATCAAATAAGACACCAACCATTCATTTGTTTTGGTGTGGGCATGGCTATTTCAATTCAATTGTTTGATTCTTAATTTCTTCAGAAAATATATTGTTTTTGAAAGGAAATGAAAAAAGTAGTTGGTTTTCTCTGAAAATAAGGGGGTATACAAAATGTGTGTATGTTCGGAAAAAAAGATGTTTCTTTTTTATCAAAGTACAAAACAAAATGTTTGTCCCTAGAAGAAATCTCATGCCCCCTTCAAAAGATGATTGGTCGTTGCCTAATAACCTCCTTCAAGGACTTGGTGTAAGGGCACATTATTTACTTTGAGTTTTTGACATGGATGGGTCCCTCTTTGAAATATCTTATTTATATTGAGAAATTTTTACTCCTCACCTAAGCAGTCTGAGATACAGATTTTACCACATCTTACTCATCTTTTAAAAAGATAGAAATAGCTTACATAAAAATTTTTATAAATCATTGGGACATCTGATACGAAGTTGCATAGCATTGAAAACCAAAATGTTCAAAAGAAATTGTACCAAATCTAGCTAAATGACATTTAATATTGATATTTCATGTAGCACAGGAGTACTGATCACATGCCTATTTATACCCTCGGTGACGAAACGTCCACCGGCAGTGGTATCGGACAAGTGGTATCGGACCAGTGGTTGCAAACAAAATAATCAAATACAAGATACAAGGCTAATATTTAGTGCGGTACATGCACGTTTCGTGTACCTAAGGCTCATCATGAACGTTCAAAAGAAAACAGTTTAAAAGACCAAATCAATCTCGATGAACAGTTAAGACGAATTATTCCAAAAAAGTTGCACCAAATCAGGCATATGCTATATATACCTCGGAGTTGGAAAAGCGTTAAAGTAGTTCAACAATTCAACTACAACTGATTTATAGATTATGACAGTATCAATGATATGTCATGTCAATACACGAGTTGTTGCTGACTTACAAAAGTGAATAAAGTGATATATTTTTTTCTATTGAAACCTGAAGTCATTACAGAAACCAAGTACTGTGGATTCATTTTTATTCGTATGTTACCAATTTTCATTGATTTCGTGGCTATAGGGAAACCACGAATTTAAATGTTCAATTAAGTGTAATTGTCTATAGGTTTCTATACAAACAATTCCAAAACCTCTCAATCAATTATCCACGAACATACAATGTTTTCCCAATCCATGATAATTTTTACCCACGAAAAGAAATTAATCTACAGTAATTTGGACATATTTCACTAAATGCATGCATAAAAATAGGTACAATATTTTTCAACATTCAAAACATACATTTGTAAATGTTCATCACTTGTTAAAACAAAATTGATAACAACATGTTATAAATTTCATACGTTCGAAGCGTTCTGGATTTACCTTCTTCGGGAACACTTAAAGCCGAATATTTGAAAGCCAAAGATGCATAATAACAGAAATAATTGAGTTTTAAGTTACAGAGGGTGTTCATAATAGATAATTGTAAACCTCAAATAGTTTATTTTGTTGGTACAATTAGAGACAGTTATCAAGTCTCAAGGTAGAAATTTACCTTGTTAGGGAAAAGTTACTCGTCCTGTTACATGTATAAGGATATTGGACATATAATAATAGGCCTTTACGAAATGATTAAAATAATAAATGGTTATTTCATTTCAATTCATTATGTGCATTGTCTTCAGCAGCCAATTTAAACTTACATTGGCTCAAACAGGAATAATCAATGGCACAAAGTTACGATAAATTGTCACAAACGTAGAACGCCCCGTTTTTTCTAAACAAAAGTATGGCGTTTTTATATATAGAAACAACATAATATATATAGAATAACCATACATTGTCTCGAAATATACATTTTATTTGTACAAGGCTTAGAAACAGGTAGAAAGCGAGGCTTTGCCGAGCTCTTCTATTCTTTTTTGAGCCGAGTACAAATAAAATTTATATTTCGAGACAATGTATGATTATTCTTTATATACTGCAGCTCTTACTACTGTACCAAATGAAATATTTAGAGTAAAAACCATCATTTTGTAATTTGAGCGAATTCCGCGTACCTGTACCTTTTAATGACGTCATAAATAAAACTCTACGGAAACGCATTGTCAACGTCATAAACAAGGCGATATACGGGGACTGTATACCACAAATGATTATACGGTCAATGCAAATTGACTGCTCAAATAGCATAAACCCGTAACGAAACAAAAATTATATATTATTTAATTTTTATATGATAACGCACTTCGCGATCGTAAAAGTGGATAATATACAATGTCATATGACAAAATAATAGGATGGTGTTTTTCAAACACGAGTACTTTAAATATTTTCAGTTTGCACGCTAACTAGCGACAAAAAAATTAGGAACGCTTAAATGATTAAGAATAAACAATACCAGGATCCTTTGTTTACCTAACGCTTTGTTTTTCATACTTAAACCACTTGGAAAAAACCCAAAACTTCAAAGTAGAACACTCATATTGTTAAATATTTAAATATTTAACGTCACAGTACCCAAATTGCACCGAGTACCCAAATTGCACCTATTTAGCAATAAAGGAGCGGAAATCTTACAAGTTTTTTTAAAGACTAAACAATTTGTATTTATGTGATTTGACATTATGCATGTCTTTCAACATAGCTAAATATATGTAGATATGCACAAAACTGTAAAATCTATGGAAACGTAGCCATGCGACGTCCACTAAAAGTCATCTTTTATAAATTAGCAAATAAAACATGTTACAAGCATCCATTTCTTACAAAATGAAAACTAAGCATGGACTAATGTCAAATTGTTCTAAATAATTGAAGAAATAAAACAAAACCTCTGTTATTCGATTTTTAAGGATGTGAATTTAAGCATGTATGCAATTTTTGTACTCCTCATTACAGAATCATGGATCGTTTGGAGGTTGGTTCAAACCCATTTTTCTATGATTCAATATGGATTCAAAATTAAATTGATGGAACTATATAGTAAATAAGAATACATCTAAAAATTAACCCAGAATGGAAACTTTTGTCTGGATCATAAATAAACGTAGGTGAAAAAACTGTCAAAATAGGTGCAATTTGGGTACTCTAACGTTAGAAAGACTTGTATACAAAGCTCGATTTTATGGACTAGGTTTCAATTGACTATTTTCAATCGATCGTTCTAACCTGAATATTTGTAATACGAGATGACATTATTGACAATATATTAGTGAAATGATTGTCATAGCATATATAGCTTGTGTCGGCCAAAACAATCCCGTCTATGTGAACTATCTATAAAGTCTTAAATTTAGTCCAGATCTACAATTTGTCACTTGCAAATTCAAATCGTCCACTCAGGATTAGAACTATCCTTTAATATGTTTATATATCTATAAGCTGGTAGTTTGCCTAAATTTTCCAATGGAATGAATTTGTTTGAAAATCTTGAATGCAAAACGTTACAATTGTCTATACTGTTCATCGTGTTCCCTTTTGTTAGTGTTAATTTTTTTTTTCTCTCAAGATTTATTTGTTTGTTTCGTTTTTCTTAAATTTTAGCCTAAAATTAAAACTGAGACGTTTAAGATTAAATAATACTACACAACAGTTACTGTATACTGAAATTAGCTAAATATTTACAAGGGTAGTCATCAACGATTACCGTTGTAAGTCGATTTTATATATTTAGTGATAAAGTCTTCCCTTCGAAAGTTTAACGGACGCGATCATGATTTGGTTGACCGTTAAGATATGTGACAGATGACCACGGATGTGTCCCGATTGTCTTAGCCATAATCCATAAACAATGACTTAAACCTACACTGTAAAGTCACTTATAAAAGGCATGACAAAATGTCAAACAATTCAAAAGAGAGAAAGACAATGGATTCATTTATTTAAAAAAAATTAACGAAAAACAAATATAACAGACAGCAACGAATGATAACAACTCCTGACTTGGGACAGGTACATGCAGAATGTGGCAAGGTTAAACATTTGTGCGAGCACTCATCCCTCCATTAAAATTGTCTGTTTATCTTCGACTTATGATTTTTGATTGACCTATCGGTATGTTCTGCTTCTTTATCACAACGTAGATACACTCGGAAACGTATGTGTCTAATATATTCCAAATATACACAAATACATTGTACAATGTTTCACATATCAAGTAAAACAAAAGCTTTTTTTTTTAAATAATACATATCCCGACCCAAACAGTGTGTAAGGGCGTGATGCATTATTTGGTGATTTCTGTAACACCGGTCAAGTTTATTATCAATCCGTTTAAAATTGGACATGATTTTGCAACTAGACACTAAGGATGATTATATTTTTGGTTGTTTGGTTTCAGTTTCTGTAATTGTTTCCTCATACAAGTGATGACACAGCATCAATCAGAATATTTCGTTCTTGTCAGCTAAAGTCCAAAATTACAACCATTTAAATTTAAACGGTCGACAGCGGAAGAGATAATATAAAAATCTTTGAGTCGCATTCATGTCCACTAAACATCATATTGTATTCTTGGGAAGTTATTGTTCTGTGCGTTCTAATTGGTCCTGACGTGTAATTTTCGTGTACATTGAGAAGGTTCAAGGTAACTTTCAAAAACAGAGGATTTATTTTTTTCAATTGTGTCAATTTCGAAGTACACAATACATTGTGCATTTGCTAGATTTCATTGTCCGATAAAATGTATACAGTTGTGTCCTGTAATTCCGCCCGTCCGGTAAACCCGCCAACTCCCATTTACTTTGAATTGTCACTTCCGTGAATAATTCGTTTGCCATTTTATTCATAGGAACTGTACTTATTATTACTGTATGTCAAATTTTAAAGCAAAATTCTTTATTACGAAAATATCTAGTGATATATATATATATATTACAGTTCCTAACGCTAACGATAATCATATTATTGCTTACAAAACTCGTTTTTATGTCTGGAATCCCTTTATAAGTGGTCTATTAATAGATCCCCTTTTCCTTTCATAAACTGTGATAAACTGGCCCTCCATACATATTTACTGCCCATGGGCAGATTTACCGGACAAACACATTTCCGAAAAAAAACATAGATGACCCACTTGTTTTGTTGATTTTAAAATTTATTTCAGATATATTTTGGCAAATGAGATAAACTTCTCAAAATTGATTTGTCAGTGAATCGATTTATATTAAATTTGATACAATTTGTATATTATTAAGCAGAAATGCATACGATCAAAGCCTTATGTGGGCGGATTTACCGGACTGCGTCGTACTGTGATGATATTACTCGGCAGCTGTGTTATCCAATGCATGAGGGTCTGGATGGAGTTTGAAAAATAGAGAATAATGGGCAAAAATGCAGAATAAAGGACAAAAAAAAGGAAGAATAGAGAAAAATATGCAAAAAAAATAAAGAATAAAGAACACCTGGCCCTTGTTTAAATATAAGTAATAGAGAATATTGGGTGAAATAAATAAAGAGTAGAGAAAAATAATCTAATAAATTAAAGAATGCAGAAATGAAGAACCACCATCCAGACCCTTACGCATCGATATCCAGCAAATTAATCCTCTCAAACAGGTACTTTGGGCCGTCTTGAACTTTCAGTGAGGGGTGAGCTTTTGTTCGATATTATATACTTGACTTTGGCTTTGAAATAAAAACAGCAATATAAATGCTCTTCCTTTGGATTTTGGCGTCGTATTGAACTTGCAGTGTGGTGTGCGCTTTAGTTCCATGTTGCAGATCTCACAATGACTTTAAGATATCTTGTCTTGCTGTCATGTTATTTACTATATATCTGAATGTGACCCGTAATTGCCAGATGTTCGTATTGTTTCTGTATTTTGTGGTGTGATTGTCGGACAAACTGACAATATCTGTTATAATTTCTTGCCTGATATAATAATTTGTCAATATTACATCGAAGCTGCGTTCTGCAATGCATCTATAGATGTAGCGCGATCGAAATCTAGCAAAGATAATTACCAAAATCGGTGATATGCGCTGTATTGAACTTGCAGTGCGGTGTACGCTATGACTCCATTTTGAATATCTCACGGTGACTTTAAGATGAAGAAAAGTATAGTAAAAGCGCTTTTTGTTGGTTTTAATCATGAATGCATACACCATATAATTCCTTTCAATTTGATAGCTATTTAACAAACTTCGATGGCGAACATTAACTTACTTTACAAACACAAAACTTGCGTGGTATTCTGAAATTTATAAAAACAAACCTTTCTTTAAAACGCTGGAAAAGTTCCAAAGGTTTTAAAATCTGTATTTCGTGAAATCGTAAACTACTTGCAAGTCGGCCAGCTGTTTTAATTTTGTAAAATTATAAAAAAAAATTGAAGATGAGATTCTCGGTACTGTTGTTAAAGTTTACTTTTTACAAATCGATAAGAATCCAGTTATTCCTAGATAATAAGTGTGAATAAAATATCTTACAGTTAATGTCCTTTAAATATATCTTAATTCAAACATTGTAAAAGATAGTTCAAATAATATTTACACTATTAAAATACATGTAAATGTAGCATGTGTTTCCCATAGATTCCTAAACGTATTGACCAATATTCCATAATTAGATATTTTGCAAAATTGATATAAAAATAAGTGTTATTTATATAAATAATCTATTAATAATACACCAATATACATATGAAAATTCAAATACAAAATAAAGAAAAAAAAGAATAAAATGATGAAATTTTTTTGTACAAGTGAGTTGAATTCAATTTGTCACTGTATGATCGGTTATAATAAGGTTATAATAAGGTTAAAGGATAAAGTCGATTCAAAGTCGTGCACTCTTGGTATAAATACATCGAATGTTCATTGTTGATAAATCATTTTGATAATCCGTCAACCTATACAGATTTAGTTATGAGCAGGAAAAGGAGTCCCAATTTTACCGAATCAGAGCTATGTCTGCGTATATTTTGTTGTCATCGTCTGAGGTGCATTAAATCTACAGCAGCCATATTTATTAACAACTCGTGTTAGGACATCATAACGATGTTTTAACTTATGACTATCCTAAGACCACCATAAGACACCTCTCGTGTAGTCCTAACTTTAAGACCAACTTTAAGAGATGTCCTAAATTAGGACCACTTTGTGAAACCAATTTAGGACTCAGATATGTCGTAAGACCATCCTAAGACACGTCTTAGTCCTAAGACAGTTTGTGAGACACTAAGGAAAATTATATTTTTGGTTGTTTGGTTTCAATTTCAGTAATTGTTTCCTCATACAACTGATGACACAGCATCACTCAAAATGTTTCGTTCTTGTCAGCTAAAGTTCAAAATTACAACCATTTAAACTTAAACGGTCGACAGCGGAAGAAATAATATAAAAAATTTTGAGCCGCATTTATGTCCACTAAACATCATATTGTATTCTTGGGAAGTTATTATTCTGTGCGTTCTAATACACCTAATCGGTATTTATTCCATTCCGGATAAGTTCTAAAATTACACAACTTTTTCATCCAGTTGAAGCTATCTGGGACCCTGTTTAAACAATGCACCATGTATGATACTTTTTAATGAGACCTGTTTAAAACATCGTAAATACCTCAAACAAAATATTTTTTTGACTATAATTTGTTTTTCGAAAAAGTGGATCACAATCTATCAAATTTTCCTATTGATCGCTTTCTAATTATTTCCCTCCCTCAGTTCGTTACTGATGACCTTTGTTTTTTTTTGCCTGTTGACCCAAACAGGAAGTTGTCTAAATGACTGTTTTTTTCCGGATTGGACTAAATAGCGATAAGGTGTATATTGGTCCTGACGTGTAATTTTCGTGTACACTGAGAATGTTCAAGGTAACTTTCAAAAACAGAGGATTAATCATTTCAATTGTGTCAATTTCGAAGTACACAATATATTGTGCATTTGTCAATTTCATTGTCCAATAAAATGTATACTTTGATGAAATAACTCGGCAGCTGTGTTAATTTATCCAATGCATGAGGGTCCGTCTGGATGGAGTTTGCAAAATAGAGAATAATGGGCAAAAGTGCAGAATAAAGGACAAAAACAAGGAAGAATAGAGAAAAATATGCAAAAAAAAAACTTGAAATTCAACATTTGGAACTTTGAGATTCTTTATTTGCGACTTTGTAATTCAATAAATCTAACATTCGTATACTATTTTTATTCTGCCATTCTTCATTTGTTACCACGTCACTTAAATATTTGCCATAGACACGCTGAAACTCGTATATTGATGTTTTGTAACTTGAAACATGTCGATTCGTTAAATGTCATCGTTGTATTATTCTAACGATCATTATGACGACAGATGGCGCTCGCTTTTATTCTTCAGTGTATAAGCCTCCTGTAAGTAGGAGCACCTCCATATATGTATATACCCTTAGTAATTTAAATCAATTATGTACAGCACATACATATAAAAGAAAACAAATAGATAAATATTTTTTTTATTTTTATATGGCATATATACAGGGAGTCGGTTTTATATAGAGGTGACCTCGAATATACATGTATGTCTGAAAATTCAGACTAATATTGCTCTGGACCGGAAATTTAGGACTAAATAAATGATGGGAGAAATGAGTTAAAAAAATTTGAAAAGAACTAAACTATCTTATGATTTGTTTTTTTATACAAGAAGCAAATATATGAAAAATCTCTACTTATTTGGCTCTTGAATAATGAAGATAAAAATGTTTTATATCATGTTTGTACTTTGCAAAACAAATTGAATGAGCAAAGAAATATTATTTTAAACGATTCACTTAATTAATGTATACTATGTATTAAAACTGTTTTGAATATGCAATATTTTGTTATCTATATAGTCTAAAGGAATCTGACCAACCAGAAAACTTAATGAATACTAGATCGTCGAGACATGACATATACTAGTAGTATAATGGTGTGATGTCCTGGTGTCCCCTCTGCATTTTTTGTCAAGGACCATGATCGTAAAACTATGAAACTGTTTCTTTTTTATTACACATCTATAACCACTTTTAACCAAAGTGACACATCCCTCCCTGACTGGTCAGAGAGAAGATATCGCCATCTTGCCAATCTGCTTACCCTAATTTTATTTCTCCATGAAAATCTTTATATATGACAGCTCATTTTAGAGAGCAAAATATCAGCAATCTGTTAGTTGTTATGTCTTCAAATCATTAGGTATAACTTTTTGGACAGGTGAGGCGCCAAAAATGGGGGTGGCAAGAAATACTTTTTGACCAGTACTTCTCTAGCTGGTGAGAGAGAAGACCTCACAGAAACCATTCTCGCCAATCTGTTCATAACAGTTTTATTTCTCCAAGAAAATCTTTGCACATGATTGGGGGGTCTGTGAGAGCTCATTTTGGAGAGCAAATTGGTGGCAAACTGTGGAAAGTGGTTGGCAAGGGAGCAAGGTGGGATCCCGGGAGTAGGGGGCGTAAAGCCGGAGTTGAAGGGGAGGGAATCGGGAATCGGGAGTATTTGGAGAACACCCTGTAGGATGTTTTATCTGTTTCACGTTTTGTAAATTTTTATAGGACGAAAAATCGGGTGGCGGCAATTACTTCTTGACCAGTAAAGTTTAGTAGGCATGTATATTAATATATATCTGTCAGCCCTTCCCCCTCAGCCAGAATCAAATGGTCCGATAATCGCATTTTAGGATTAATAGAAACCGTTTATTATCCGGGTTTTCCTGTAATGATGTAGTTTCCGTTCTCGAACGCAGCGCCAAGTATCGTCTTCAGAAAACAAAATTAAACCGAGTTCCTGTATATATGCCATATAAAAGCGAACATTTTATTTATCTATTTGTTTTCTTTTATATGTATGGGCTGTACATAATTGATTTAAATTACTAAGGTTATATATACTCGATATAGTGGTGCTCCTACTTACAGGATGCTTATACACAGAGGAATAAAAGCGAGCACCATCTGTCGTCATAATGATCGTTAGAATAATACAACGATGACATTTAACGAATCGACATGTTCCAAGTTACAAAACATCAATATACGAATTTCAGCGTGTCTATGGCAAATATTTAAGTGACGTACGTGGTTATAAATGAAGAATAACAAAATAAGAAATAGTATACGAATGTAAGATTTAATGAATTACGAAGTAGCAAATAAAGAATCTCAAAGTTCCAAATGTTGAATTTCAAGTTGCAACTTGACAATTTACGAATAAAGAATTTTGAAATTACATAGTTACAAGTGGCAAATTGACAATTTACGAATTAAGAATTTTGAAATTACACAGTTACAAGTAACAAATTGACAATTTATCAATTATAAATTTTCCTAAGACTGTCCTATAATATTTGTCCTAAGATATATCTTAAGACAAATCTTAGTACACTTTCGATGACACGGTCCCTGGGACCGGTTTAACAAAGCTATCCTAAGACCTGTCATAAGATATATAGATTACTAAACGTATTGAACAATATTCCATAATTAGATATTTTGCAAAATTGATATAAAAATAAGTGTTATTTATATAAATAATCTATTAATAATACACCAATATACATATGAAAATTCAAATACGAAATGGAGGGAAAATAAAGAATAAAATGATGACCATTTTTTTTGTACAAGTGAGTAGAATTCAATGTGTCACTGTATGATCGGTTATACTAAAGTTAAAGGATAAAGTCGTGCATTCTGCTATAAATACATCGAAAGTCATTGTTGACAAATCATTTTGATAATCCGTCAACCTATAAAGATTTAGTTATGAGCAGGAAAAGGAGTCCCATTTTCACCGAATCAGAGCTATTTATGCGTACATTTTGTTGTCATCGTCTGATGTGCATTAAATCTACAGCAGCCATATTTGTTTACAACTCATGTTAGGACATCATAACGATGTCTTAACTTATGACTATCCTAAGACTATCCTAAGACAGCTCTCGTGTAGTCCTAACTTTAAGACCAACTTTAAGAGATGTCGTAAATTAAGACCACTTTGTGAATAGATATAGGAAGATGTGGCATGAGTGCCAATGAGACAACTCTCCATCCAAGTTACAATTTATAAAAGTAAACCATTATAGGTCAAGGTACGGCCTTCAACACGGAGCATTGGCTCACACCGAACAGCAAGCTATAAAGGGCCCCAAAAAATTACTAGTGTAAAACCATTCAAACGGAAAAACCAACGGTCAAATCTATATAAAAACGAGAAACACGTATGAACTACATAAACAGACGACAACTACTGTAATCAGATTCCTGACAGGACAGGTGCAAATATTTGCAGCGGGATTAAACGTTTGATTGGTACCAAACCTTCTCCCTTTTCTGAAACAATAGTATAACATCACAACATAGAAAAAACGCACTATAAAATATCAATTGGAAGGCTTAACTCAATCAAAAAACGTAAATTAACACACAATGAACGAATAAATTTGACCTGTGACACCTGAATGCAAATACACAGTTAATAAAAAATTACAAGGGATAAATAATTAAAGTTAAAAGTAAATAAACAGGTTTAAACAAAGTTAAAGTATGATATCACTTTGAAATTTCAAACAATTTTTAGAAAATCATCACTTTTGAAGAAACCTGCGTCATATTATACACAGGTTAATGAAAATAATTTTGTTGTTAGGTATGCTTCTTCTTCTGTGTGTATAAAATCTTCCGTTTAGGAATTCCAAGAAATTTCTTTAATATCAATAAAACTAATCTAACACTTGGTACATATGGGGTGAATATCAACAATAAAAATATACAATTAGTGCTAGATAAAACTTCATGTACATGTCCAAGAACAGCATCTAATGAAAAATGAAATAATTTTGATGTTCATAGTACGAAGAAGTGAAAATTTGTAGTAAATTAAATACCAAATAATCAAAGCTGGTATATAGACAAGATCCATGTTAACATAAAATAATAATAAAGCATTACAAATAGTATCAACAGGTCAAATTTAAAAGAAAGTACGATTTGAGAGTACTCGCAGTTACTGACAGCTAGTTAAAAGCCAAAACAATTAATAATAAAAAATCATGCATCAGAGACTAAAATCAACTAAAATACATCCCAGGGATTTAGTATTTTAACGTCATGAACAGTCAAAGAAGACATGACTTGTGCAATGCCAAAAATAAATGTATCGACAGGTAGTAGGATAGTTAGGAGTGACTTCTTTATAGATAAAAATGAACGTGTGTGTGTCTCTATACATCCCGTTTGAAAAGAAAACACAAATTTAGTTATGTTTTAATTTGCTAATGACAAAATCGATATTAGTGCCAATGTAAACTATATTCAGAGATCTAATTACAACATTGGTACGATAACCCTTACTAATAAGTTTGTTTAAAGGTTCGATGAGTTTACACGGATCACATAATGATTTCCGCGCATTAAGTACAATATTACCATAAAATGTAGGATGTGAAATACCATTTTTAATAAGTTTTCTACAGGAACAGCCAAATTTACTAATCAAATCTTTGTATCTATGAAAGAATTTAGTAAAAGTTTTAAGTAATTTATGGTAACGAAATCCCTGACTCAATAATTTACCAGTGATGCATTGATTACGTTCGTTAAAATCTATGACATCACTACACACACGGGCATACCGAACGAGTTGGGATATATAAACATCGTATGATGGAGCCAAAGGCACATCGCCGTCTAAAAAAGGAAAATTAACAATAGGTAATGAAAAATCGTCTCTTTTGTCGTAAATTTTAGTATGGAGTTTCCCTTTAGAAATTGAAATGTCTAAATCTAGAAAAGGACAACTGCTGCTGTTTATGTTAGATTTAGTTAAAGTAAGTTCTTTTGGGTAAATTTCGGTAGTATATTTAGAGAACTCTGGATTATTTAACGAAAAAATATCATCCAGATAACGGTAGGTATTGTTGAATGTATCAACCAAATGTAACAATGATGTGTCTCTACTGAGTTTGGTCATAAACTGAGATTCATAGCAATACAGGAATAAATCTGCAATTAAAGGGGCGCAGTTAGTGCCCATAGGAAAACTTCTACCTGACGATACACTTTATCGCCGAAACGAACATATATGTTATCTAGGAGAAAATTTAAAGCTTCAATCATATCCTCACATTTCCAGTAAGTGTATCTAGCATACTTTCCTTTTTCGTCACAGAAAAAGGCTTTAAACGAGTTACAGCAAATAAATTTACAATGAGATTTTTCGAAAGACCATTTTATTAAATATGAAATTTTTTCTTTATTAGATTGTGTGGAAGTGTAGTGTAGAGAGTAGAAAAATCATTACTGTCAACAGAACCAAAAGGACCATCAAAAGAATGTATTTTATCTAAAACCTCTAAAGAATTTTTAACACCCCAAAAATAATTAATACCATTATTTTCATAAGCTTTATTACAAAAGTTAATAACCAGTTCTTTGATAGTAGTAAGGGAGGTAGTAAGAAGCACTGATATATGAGTAGTAGAACACTTACTAGATGCGGAGATGAAACGGAATTTAAATAGTTTTTTGTGTAATTTCGGTAACCAGTACATGGTAGGGACTTTCAAATGTTCGGAAGAGGCTTTAAGCTGGGTAGTGGCAGTGATATGCTTGTTAACGATTTGACACTCAGTGGTGCGTACGGACCTGAATGTAGAGGAATTGATAATTTCGTTTTGAAGAACTTCCGTGTAGTATATGCGTCATACCACCACTACATTATTGGCTGCCTTGTCTGCCGGTACGAACACAAACCGCTCTGCGAGTACTTGGAGTTTATTTTTTATTCTAGAAATGGGAATATCATGGACCCTATTATTAATTTCAGAATTGTTTTCAAAATGAGATATTCGAATATTAACAGTATTCATAATTTTATTCAAATAACAGTCTAGAGATTTTTTATCAGATTTTTCACGTTTGCACCAATTTTTACAGTAGGCAGACAGAGCGTCTTTAATGACCTGACGACACTGTTTCCAATCTATTATAGATGGAGGACGGTATTTCGGTCCTTTCTTTAGAAAAGTTTTGACATCACGGTCTTCGATGATGTTGAGGTCTCCTGTAATAACATGACCATAGGGAACATATCTAAAACTAGATGTTTCACAGTCTCAAGTGGAAGGAACATTATTTTCTATATTGACGTCTGATGTAACTGACGTATAATTAAACCCATTTAGGACTCAGATATGTCGTAAGACCATCATAAACGTGTCTTAGTCCTAAGACAGCTTTGTGAAACTGGCCCCTCTGATCAGTTTCACAAAAAAATCTTACGACTAAAGTTGATAGTAAGTATACTGAATTGTTCATGACTTACGATCAACTTTTGTATTAAGATTTTTTGTGAACCTGATCACTGGTATCTCTGGCGAGTTTTTTTTTTTTTAATTATTTTTTTTATAATGTTATTTTGATGCAATGCTTAACTGTATAAGTAATCAATGAATAGAGATATGTTCTTCAAACTTAATGTTCATGACAATTATACATTCGTTTTTTAACCGCCAAATATTCAAAAGATCCTGAGCCATAGAACGATATGAACTCAAAGCAGGGATCCAACAACAGGAGTAATTTCAACTTCCGAAGCAAGGTTGTCGGCTTTCCGAACTTTCCCGAAGTCCTGCGTTTTATGAACTTCGGTCCATGCTTGGAAGTTGGAGTAACTTATGAACTTATTATCTTTTTTTAATCGGGTGGGTGAGGGGGTTGGAAAAAAAGTTGAATAAATAGTCTAAAATTTTTAGGGTTAAACCATGGAAGTATTATATTGACCTTCAACCTCCGTTCAACCGTCAACCTAGTCCGTGATTGCTTTGACGTCTGACAGAATTTTTTTTAGGAATTACCTGTTTCTTGTTGAATTGCATGAAATATTTGCCATTGGACTTTCAGTAAACAATTAATCAAAATATTTGTCAAATTTAGCAATAAACCTTAATTACAGATGCAGATTACAACAGGTTTTTTTTTCTTTACCAACGGAATTTATTGTTATTCAAGCTAATATTAAAATAAGGAGATATGATATATGATTACCTATTTCATTATGCCAAAATATGATATTTTTTTCCGATCAAAACCTTTTTATGATTTTCAAGTCTAGAATCATCGCTGCATGTATTATAACAGTTATGCTTGTTTAGCCAACGGCCCTCTCAATGAATAAAAATCTTACTATTTAAATTGACTGTAACTAAAACTGAAATGTTCATGGCTTGCGAATATTTTAAATCTTCAGTTTTTTTTTTGTGAAAACAGTCGCGGGGTTTCTTTCTTTTTATTTGTTTAAACGCAGCAAACCTCGTCAAAACTGACATATTTATCAATTAAGTACACATTCGGTTATTTCGGTATGTTCCGTAATATGGACCTATAGCAAAATGACATAAGGACGTCTCAGTCGTCTCCCTTTGTATACCAATAAAGAAGATACTGATCTAATATAATCTTTTTTTGTCTAGAAAATCAGAACATCCAAGGTCATCGTCCTTTCCCTAGACTAATGAATGAAATAACACATTATGAAATTGGCACTTTTCAGTCTGGATTTGCATTCACCAGAAACTCTCAAACCTAAATACTTGAAAACTATGGATGAATAAATACGTAAAAATTTGCAAAAGAGCTGTATGACCAAAGGGACATAAACAAAGTAGCCAAATAAATCTTAGGTCTCTAAGGTCTACTATAATTCAAAATAACACTTTATCAAGTGTATGTATAAATCCCCTTAACAAATGGACTAAAGCCTAAAGCCATCCTCCTTTGTCTTATTTTTATAAAAGTTTTATATTTATTTTTTTTTTCCTAAGGGAAAACCCCATGGCCATTTTTTAAACTCATCCCGTATGACCGCAGGTCATTGGGTATTGTCCGTGTATTTATCCTAGACAAAGTGGATGACCTCAGTTCATTGTGTTCGACATAAAGATAAAAAGGGGGTGACAGGGGTTATTGTCTTCAGTACTATTATAAAATTGAGAATGGAAATGGGGAATGTGTCAAAGAGACAACAATCCGACCATAGAGAAGACAACAGCTGAAGGCCACCAATAGGTCTTCAATGCAGCGAGAAACTCCCGCACCCGGAGGCGTCCTTCAGCTGGCCCCTAAACAAAAATGTATACTAGTTCAGTGATAATGGACGTCATACTAAACTCCAAATTATAAACAGGAAACTAAAATTTAAAATGATACAAGACTAACAAAGGCCAGAGGCTCCTGACAAGCGCAAAAATGCGGCGGGGTTAAACATTTTTTTTGAGATCTCAACCCTCCCCCTATACCTCTAGCCAATGTATAGAAAAAACAAACGCACAACGCACAACAGTATTATACTTTGATTGGCCTTGTTTTCTTGTGTTTTGTACACGTTATAACACGCTAATATTTATTTTAATGGTTTTTGTAACAACTTTTGGTTAAATACCGACAATCATGAAAAAAAACCAACACTGGTAACATGGTCTCTCATCATGAAATCAATTGAAATCGGCAGTATGTGTGAGAGGCCAGAAAGTTTTAAAATTCGGCAGACCATCGAAGAATACACATTTTGACTTAATCCCGCCTACTTCCCTTACTGTTGTTAGAACGAATGTAGGACAGAAAGTCACAGGACAAAAAGTCAGACAAAAAGTCACGGACGAAAAGTCATAGGACAAAAAGTCATAAATCAGTTTTTGAGATTATTTTCTGTGAATGAGAAATCACTTATTTAAAAAAAAAATGTATTTTTCTTGAACTATTGTATATTATGTTAACCAACTTTGAAAACAAAATTTATTAAAAAATATCAATAATGATAAAATAAAGAAAACAAAATGTCAAAGTCGCTTGGTACTTAAACGGCTTCATGGTGCCAAGAAATATATCCTTTGAATGATTAAAATTTAATAAATCTTCATTTATCAAGGCTAATGAACAATTTCCTTAACTGTAAAATGAATATATGTAATAAAAAGTAAATATATTAAAATTTAATAAATCTTCATTTATCAAGGCTAATGAACAATTTCCTTAACTGTAAAATGAATATATGTAATAAAAAGTAAATATTTCAAGATCTTTCTCTTATATATATTCTGTTTGTAAACAACTGTCCACAAATTATTTGTGACTTTCTGTCCTGTGACTTTTTGTCCTGTGGCTTTCTGTCCGCTTACCGTTAGAACTTGCATGAATTTAGATATGTGATCATCAATTCTTTAGTTATATTTACGACGTTTCAATAGAATATGGGATGAGAAACAATGTCTTATATTAGTGTTTATTTTTATTTTCCTTTGTAGACCGTTTGGAACGTTATCAACATTGCGCTTAATTCGTCTCTAACTGACTGGTCTTTCAGGGGGTTAAGATTTTTTGAAAAACTGCGAGTTGACTGGGGTATAAAAATATGGTCACCTGGATTCCTGTCGGATGTAGATCAATGCTAAAGAGGGTCGTTCGTTTGACGGTGTGTGATGTCTGTATACGCAATCACGTCCGGTCGGAATGGGGACATTAAATTCGACGCTGTCTATGTGTCTCTAGAAGCACACTTACAACGACTCTTTGAGGGATCCATTGGTAGCCTGCTACAAGGACAAAAAATATGGTTCGTATAAAATATACCATCAATTTCAAAAGTAAGAGTCCAAATTTTTACACAATATAATTATGGTCCCCCCACTTTGCAGAGCCTACTTTGAGTTATTGTTAAGTTGTTCCAGTCCTGAATATGCCTGAAATATTTGTCACTGGAAGTTTTCCAAACAGCAATCAGTAAATCAGAAGACCGCATTAGAAATGCCATATACAAAAATGAAAGGAGATGTGGATATACGTGCTATGGAGATAGCAACCTAACGACACAAACAACAAAAAGACATCTATATGAGGATCATCAAACGGTTTTCAACAAGAGTCTACACAATGTGTCAAGCTCTTTAAGTCAACACGAGTCTGAAAATGTTATGAATGAATTTACAAAAGACTATAAAAAACATGCTCATGAATATAATTATCAAATTAAATTCAAATTGCATGTTTATATTCTTATCCCATTTTTGCCTTTATTTTGACTAATTTATCTCAGAGTTTAGTTGGTAATTAGTAAATTTGAGCAAATAATACATAGCCGATTTTTTATATTTCTAATTTATAGTTGCTAAAGGTTTTTGTACATGTTTCGTTTGCAATATTTAATCTTCTATTTCAGGCAAGTCTCTATATTCAAAATATTTAATTTCGTGTTTGATCCGATGAAGGAGCCATGGACCGAATTTTTCAGGAACATGTTCGGGTCCATTTGAGGTGAACTTAGACATGAAATTGACTCCTATATCACTGTCAAAAGATGGAGATAAGAAGAATGGAACTGAAAATCTATCTATCCCGATATCTAAAACCCGATGTCTGGTTGCTTTAAAACGTCCAGCCATCATCCGTGAGAACGTTACACCTATGTTCATAATTAAACTGTTTGGCCTAGGTGGGACAGCTATCCATTTACCGTCCAAATTAAGAACTTCGAGACCATCATAATTAAAGATATGAAGCAATGTTAAAAAGTCGGAGTCCATATGCTCAGGCGTAGTCACAACTTTTCCATCTTCTATAATTGCGTTTTCAGGAGGTTTCCCTTCCCATGGAGGGTAATGCATTATACGGAAGGTTGAACATGGTTTATCAGAAAATAAATGTTCGAATGAGTTTTCTTCTATCCCCAATCCAAGTGCAGCCAGTCGTAGTATTTCCTGTGATGTTTCGTGAACTATTTCATACATATTTTGTAAGAATTCCTTAAAAGCAACGGTGCCGTTTTCTTCTGGCCAAACTGATTTTTCATACATCCAGTTGTTCGGCGAAACAGTTTTATCGTCTACAGGAACATCTCGAGCGAATTCAAATCCCTCCTTCCGGCTTGGTTCGCCCTCTACCACAGGAAAATATCCTCGATAAAGGTTGTGGTTTTCAGATTTAAAGTTTTTTCTTGTTAACTCCATTTTTGTTTCCATTGGCAACCCGAAGAACCACTGACATATTTTGAATAACTTATCAAAATCAATACCTTTTACGTTATCAATGTATAAAAATCCTATGTTCTCAAGGGCGTGAACGACTTCTTTCGCTAGTTGTATCCGGTCCGTCTTGGCCCTAGATAAATCTATCACCGGTATCGGAAGCTCCGACATTTGTTTCTTCAATTCTGTAAATGAGAAGCAATGATTATGTTTCAATATTTAAATTTTCACCGTTACTCAGAGTCTGTGGAAGAAGGAAAGGATTAAAGAAAATTAGAGTAATACAAATGATAAGAGAACTAGGAATGAGTAAGAGAAATAATCAAATTTTACGACAAAAATTTCATTTTGCTAATTTTCTTTTTATGGACAGTGATGTTTCTTCATGCCTTCATTCGGTCTTTATGTTTTTCAACTCGCTCGCCAAGACTGTGTCTGCAATGATATCCTTGATTTTTAAGAACGTAAGCGATTTATACCTAGTAAAGTATAAAAGTCAAGGATTTCATACCGTCAATTACTTAAAACCTTTTGATTGGAGTTTTATATATATATGATATAATGATATAACCAGTACTAAATATGTCATGCATTTGTTAGAATTAGTTTACAGTTGATAATCTGTACAATGTATAGGTATTGATTACTATTGTATAAAAAGTCATATTAGTAATTTAGCATCATACAATAACGGATTGGTGAATGCGTCTTGTCTAACCATAAGACATAAAAAAAAATTCATGTCTAACCATAAAACATTAAAAAAAAAATCATAAACGATTGATACACATAATTTTCTACTCCATTAACCTGGCACTTTTGACAGTTCAAAATGGTCTTCAGTGCAAGGGATAGAAAAGAAACAGCAAATACATTAAATACCAAAGGCACAAAATAAAGCATTGAAACCCGAACATGAGGGATGAACACATGTGCTCTTGGGTGGATTCGAATGGTAGTTGATGCATGCATAGCTCCTTCGTAGTTATTGTGTGTTCTTCAGTTTTTGTTTGTTACCTTGATTTGTCTTCTTAATCGATTTATGAGATTCGAACAGCGGTAATTTACTGTTGCATAAATTTAAGTATTCAGTTAACTCTTGATTAAAATTTTGTAGTTCCTGAGAAAAATACTACGAAAATTTCACAGGAGAGACGAACTGACGGACGGACTTACGGACAACTGTATGGACAGCTAAAGGATAGACAGGGGTCAACACGTTTCTTAACGGGGTATAAAAATTACAATTGACGGGAATACCATTGACAAACATATGGGATAAACGTTAATGAAACAGCAAATCTACAAAAATACCGTTTGTAAATTATATTTCAAATCTCTCTCTCTCTCTCTCTCTCTCTCTCTCTCAAGAATCTTCCTCTTCAGCAGTAACTGAATTAATTCCGCTTTCTTATAAGGTACCAGTAAGTGGAATCTATGGATAATTTCTTAACATAGTTCAGTAGTTCTATCTGTCATGGTTTTGTTCACTATTTCAACTGACCATGCACAATTCAAGAATGACATTTACAAAGTGTCTCATAAAATTAAAGAAATTTTGACAGGGTTTTTACTCGATATTTTAGAGAAATATATATTGATCAACTTACCTGTTTCGTCAATATGAATACCTCTGGACACAGTCCAGTTTTTATCTGATAACTATCAATCAATGTGTTTGAAATGCAAACATAAGTACATATAAACTGAAGATATACTGTGGATTCATTATTATTCGTTGGATACCAATATTCGTGGTTTTCGTAGGTACAGATGAACCACGAAATTAAATGTTCAACGAATGACAAATTACCTATAGGCCTGTATGCAGACTTTGGCAAAAACACGAAATTAAATATCTACGAACATGTAAGTTTTCCTTAATCCACGAAAATTGGTACCCACGAAAATAAATGAATCCACAGTACCCGGTATGTATGAGTACAAGTACGTGGAAAATATAGTTATACACCAATATACATTATAATATACGGCGCTTTTATGCAACCACGGTTATTTTTTCCATATTTTTAAACTTATATGTACATATTAGAACATAAATTTATTAATTTCTTTATCAAAATTGCAGGTTATTGTTCGTGCATTCTATAAAAAGTCATCAAAGATACCAGACACACAAGACGCGCATTTAGTCTAAATAAGACTCGTCGAGTTAGTTACAATAGGGAAAACTTACAGAACATTTCCAGTTCCAGGCTTTGCCTCTTACTACTGAATAGGCGTGATAGTACATTTTATCGTCTGATGGATAATCCATGCGTATCAGGAGATGCTTGAACGGTCGACCCATTTTGTCTCACTACGATTGAAGTTCGTGTAGATCTGTTTATCTTTATAAGAGAAGATATGGTATGATTGCCAATGAGACAACTATCCACCGCAGAGTTAAAATGAAATGGTAGTAAGCAATTATAGACCAGCATATGGTCTTTAACAATGAAAAAAACCCATACCGTATAGTCGGCTATAAAAGGGCCCGGCATAAAAAATGTGAAACAATTCAAACGAAAAGCCTACGGCCTAATTCATAACATAACAATTTATGTTTGTTTGTTTTATACATGGAATTATCAAGAGTTAACCGAACAGTCGTATTGAAGCTTTATATTTAGTAGGATAACCATATACATATGTAACTTGGGAAGAACGAATTTCTTTTTTCATTATATGTGTGAGTTCTAACTCCTGGAAAACACTAACTCACAAAATCGAGATTCAGAATGAGTGAAATATGAGTTATCCATAATGTTTTATCACGTTTATTGCTTGTAATTCTATAATATTAGAGACGCCCATTGAAGTGTCATCAGTTATACTTTACTTAAGCATTGGACCTATCACTTGTACTTATAATGCATTTTGTAATGATATGGGGGAAGAAGCATATCTTTTAAAATCGTTTCTGGGAAACGGGAGATAACTCAATTTAAACTATATGTCCCATCGCCCAATACGTGCATGTTTACGTTATGTCCTCTACTAGTATTTTCTGGTATAGTGTTTATTCAATTTACCAGCTACAGTATAAGTTTTTTTTCCAAAAGCTAAAAGTGAAAGATTAAGGCAATGGCTTTTGAATTTCCTTTTTTCTTAAAATTAGTTCAGATAGAAGGCCCTTTTGATTTTGATATTCCCAACTACTAGTATATTTATACTTGTATTTCTTAACTTTTGGCCCCAAATGGTTATTCCAAAAACATGTGAAGTCCTTATAACATTCCAACAGCACATGTAGATGAATTATTTATTTCCTACTGGGTATAACATTTTATTTTCTTGATAGACGGTTGCTGCTCACAAAAAAGTAAAATAACAAAAAAAAAACGAGCTCCAAGGAAAATTCAAAACGGAAAGTCCCTTTATCAAATGGCGAAATCAAAAGCCTAAACACATCAAACGAATGGAAAACAACTCTCATATTCCTGACTTAGTACAGGCATTTCAAGGAAGTTTATAAATTAAGAGTTCTTGTGGGTAAAACAAGAGTCGTTTCTTCGAAAGATTAAGGGTCGTCATTATTACCTTTACAGTATATCTTTAACGTCTCATATGACATTGGATTGACTTCGTTTGTCTTATAGGCACAGTCCTGTCCTGACAAAGAACCAACGATATTTTGGGAAAGGTTATAAGTGACAGAGATGCTTGGTTGCAAATAACAACTTTTAATTGGTTTATAATGAATAAGAATTTATGACTTGAAAAAAAAAGAAAATTTGGTGTGTATTTTTCTTGATAGACGGTTGCTGCTTACAAAAAGTAAAATAACAAAAAGACCGAGCTCCAAGGAAAATTTCAAAACGGAAAGTCCCTTATATCAAAAATGGCGAAATCAAAAGCCTAAACACATCAAACGAATGGAAAACAACTGTCATATTCCTGACTTAGAACAGGTATTTCAAGGAAGTCTATAGATTAAGAGTTCTTGTGGGTAAAACAAGAGTCGTTTCTTCGAAAGATTTCATTTGTATTATAGGCACAATCCTGTCCTGATTTCTTCGTTCATGACGTATAAACTACTACGATTATCACAAAGTTCACTTGTTATGAACAATACGATGGATACTACTTCTGGAGTGTTTACTGTTCTCCTTCGCTACACGGTGTTTACATTGGCGTCCTGACAAAGAACCAACGATATTTTGGGAAAGGTTATAAGTGACAGAGATGCTTGGTTGCAAATAACAACTTTTAATTGGTTTATAATGAATAAGAATTTATGACTTGAAAAAAAAAGAAAATTTGGTGTGTATTTTCTTGATAGACGGTTGCTGCTTACAAAAAGTAAAATAACAAAAAGACCGAGCTCCAAGGAAAATTCAAAACGGAAAGTCCCTTATATCAAAAATGGTGAAATCAAAAGCCTAAACACATCAAACGAATGGAAAACAACTGTCATATTCCTGACTTAGTACAGGCATTTCAAGGAAGTCTATAGATTAAGAGTTCTTGTGGGTAAAACAAGAGTCGTTTCTTCGAAAGATTTCATTTGTATTATAGGCACAGTCCTGTCCTGATTTCTTCGTTCATGACGTATAAACTACTACGATTATAATAAATTTTCACTTGTTATGAACAATACGATGGATACTACTTCTGGAGTGTGTACTGTTCTCCTTCGCTACACGGTGTTTACATTGGCGTCCTGACAAAGAACCAACGATATTTTGGGAAAGGTTATAAGTGACAGAGATGCTTGGTTGCAAATAACAACTTTTAATTGGTTTATAATGAATAAGAATTTATGACTTGAAAAAAAGAGAAAATTTGGTGTGTTTTTCCTCCATGTGCTTATAGAGACCACTAAATAGCTGAGCCAATTTTGACAGAATCTAGCGTGGTGCTACAAAAGTTCAAAGTTGTTAGAAATTTGCATGAAACCAACTTATTGACCATTCAATTGCTCATATGTTTCCTTGTTCGAAAACTTTGTGTATGTATCAAGATAGTATACAGGATATTAAAGACTATTTTGGTTGTACAATGCTGCGGCAAATTAGAAATTATTTTCCGTTTTTAAACACAATATTTAAAATACGGTATAAATCACAGGTATAACGATTGACTGATTTTGTTGTTTGCTTAATGTACAGCGGCAAATATGTCATGCAAATCATGTACGAGAACAAATTCAAAAAATAGGTATGCCCTGCCCGGATGGAGGACGGGAAATTTGGACTGCCACTGTAAAATGAGGACATGATTTAGAGGGGTGTATCTGGTCTTGCAACATGCCACTTACTAAACACTAAAACGGTTTTGCAGAGATTCCTTAAAGTGCAAAGAGTGTAGCATATTCGTTACACAAGGCATCGTCACCATGCTGACCGGGCGCGGCTGCGTATCTATATATCCCGCAGAGTCAAACGAACGTTGCTTGCGGGCGGCCATATTGAAAAATCGTCTTTTGATTTTGGGAGATTTATCTTTCAAAATTCGATCATTGAGCATTGAAACAAAAGGTAAGTAAATTTCGACGTATACTTACAACCTATTACATTAATATCAATGCTATAATTTACAACCTTTTCTGTGCCATTATATTTCAATGTTTTTACACTATGATTCAAGATTAAATTCCTGTTCGGGTCAAACCAAAGACTTGAAAATTGGAATTTGCTGCCTCTCCACTAAAACAATAACATTTATTGGAGGTATGTTAAAACTGAGACAGGCCGCCGCGTAGTCCGAATAATATATGTACTGGTAGGATTGCATGTCTTCTTCCAGACTGTTACCTTGTGAAGATGCATGTTTAAGTCCAATTTAGCGTGTAGTTTTAGTATAATAAGGGTTCATATTTATATTACAGTACTTTTTTCTCGTCATGCAGGTAATATTTGCCACTGGACGTTAAAAACCAATCCATCATCATAATCATTTTAATGTAAATCTCATTGTGACAAATTCATAAGATTCATACAATTTAATATAAATATCAGTTTTAATTCTTACTTACTTGAGACTTCAGTAAGTAAACGTTACAATATATACTGAGTACTAAAAGAAACGCAACCCCTGCATAAATTTTCAATTTAAAAAAAAAAGCGATAAATATCCTTTGTGAGCCCCCCCCCAAAAAAAAAGTTTTTACTTTGGATGGTATATTTCTCCATAATGAACCCCTATAACAAATGTTATGAACAAGTAATGCAGAGTAACAATTTTCCTTTGCATTTTGTACAGTATGATCCCGTGCACGTTTAAATAAAATTTGTGAGTTTTTATTTTGATGTTTCTATTTGCACTCAGTATATTTACTACTTGTTATGTATTTTTATACGATATTTATTGTTCTTCAAATGTTTCTAGTGTTATTGTTTATATGTTACTATGGCCTTCTGGGACCCTCACATTTGGAATAAAATTCTTATTCTCAATTATTACTTTTCTTATTCTTATTCTTAATCATTTTTAACTTATATTTGAAGATCTCTAAACTGCGGGCGTTTTCTTTCAAAATTAAAGTTCTTTATATTATATTGATTACAATCGCTCATTTAACTGTTTCGTCATGTAGATAATTCTTATTGTACTTTGTTTTGATTAAAGATCTTTTCAATCCATGCCCATCACTTAATATTGTCTATATTTATGTAAGCTTGTCTGTATTTACGCTTATCACAAAAATGGAACAAAGGTGTGTCAGGTTTAACCAATTGAATCCTTTGTTTTCATGTTTTGACCAATAATATTATTTATTCCATTTAAAGCAATGTGAAGGTCGTGACTTATACGGTTTTCGTCAACTGTAAAAGTAAATACGGGCAGCATATTTGCATCAAATAAATCTAGACATGGACAATGGAATCAGTTCTAAGATCGGTAATGGTCCGACTCCCGAGAAACGACAGAAGATTGAAAATGGAACGGGATCTGGGGTAAGTATAATTAGTTTTTTTATAATTAATATCTGCATGGAAAGTTTTGGAAATGCAAATTGATAAGCATAATGATATTGAATGTCCTTCAATACGTGCAATAGTATAAACTATCGTCCCTCTAACATATTTATAAAGAAAATAATTGCAAAATTTGTAAATATGTGGATGACATACTTTTTTTATTATTGATTTAACAAAGAGAAGACCCAATGTTGTGATTGATTTCCTATACCCATAACAAACACAATGTATATAAAACAGATACTGACACAATATTTTATAACAAATGGAGCGTCCTGAATATCTCTGTGGAGCAGTCGTTTTTTGGTGCACAGGACAAATCCATTATTTTGATTGCACAAGTCTTTTTTTACCAACTTCACCTACAACAACGATCCATTAAATTTTGACATTTTCTACAGTATAAAATATCTCTTTTTTACTTGTAAATATGCCAGTTCATTCAGTTGAAGTGTTTATCAATGTAATTTGTCATTTTACAGGTTTAATCATTTCCTTTTAAACATATCCGCGTTTACAAATAAAATTATTTACTTATTGAATTAAAACTATATTGTTTGACTTAAAATTTTTATAACGAATCCCGTGATGTTTATAATTGTATGTAATTTTCTATGTTCTCTTTTTGATGTAATACTAGTAATCATATCTCTCGACCATTAAAGAGCTACTGGTCATGTCCTGTGGTCATTTCTCGACGCTTACAAAAAGAAAAAGGGGTGGGGGGGGGGGGGTGAAACGAGATGCTCATTTCCCAGATCCCGTTTTTTGTATCCCACTTTCCACTTTTCCCACTTCTTTTTCCCAGATCCCAGCTTTTAAATCCCTATATCCTACACCAACAGCGTGTCATCCCCACCATACAAATAAGAAAAAAGAGGGGATCAAGTGCATAGTTGGGAAATAAAAGGTTCCTATATCTGTAGTTTTAAAATCTAAAGATAATAGATACCTTATGCAAATTCAAGATCTAAACAATGAAATGTAAAAATAAGACAATATGTCTTTATTTTACGGAAAACTGGTTGTCACGATCTATTGATACATGTACAAAAAATTGTTTAACAGTTTAAACGAGCGTTCTCACCGAAATGTGTTAGCACATACGATTTTAATACACGAAAATATGACTTGACCCCTACAATACCCCCAAAATCAGCCGAGTAGATTAAAAGTAAGTTAAAGAAGACTTGTTGTTAATTTATTAACCATTTACTCTAAAAATCAAACTAGTAAATATCAGTTTAGAAAAAAATAACTTGACGAAAAATATGCAGATTTTAAGTATGCATCCTTTTCTTTTTATTTCTTTGATCACAAGACCTGCATGTTATACTAATTGAATGGGGGTCGTCAGCAGGTATATACAACAGTGATGCAATTATATAGGAAAATGATGAAATACAAAAAACTATTCATTTCATTGTCGATCAAAAATGTCAACCGTATATAAACCGATGATTGAAGGTTCTCGGATATGGTATAAATACATCTGAAATATACATGCAATATTAAAATTAGACGGACCCAGGCACAGCTGTAGAGTTATATTTATATCCACATTGGATATTATCGTTAATTTATTTTATTTTAAATATGGAAGGATTTATGTTTTATTGTATTCAGGTCAGTTTAATGTTTTACAGTAATGCCGTTGCTTAATATGTAGTGGATATTTAAACATGTTTGTTGTAATCGCTATATAAGACTTTTTAATCGGTTTAATCTTTGTTTACATTTTATTTTTGATGAACGATTGCAATATTATACAATTGAAATTGTCAATTCTGCTAAATAACTTTGATAAGATTGGTTATTATCTGCCTTTCTTGTGACATACGCCTACACAATTGTAGTGCTCTTTGATTTGAGTTATATCTTTGGTTTGAGAAAAAGAAAATAGTCAAAACTTTATGAAAACTTATTGTACCTGCGAATAAGAAATACGTTTCAAGAGCGATCTAGGATTTTTGAAAGGGGTGCGTAATTCCCGAAAGTGGAATAGATACTGCCGAGCAGAGCTAGTCGATAATTGTTTTGGACAACTTATAGTTTATGATATAAAAAAAAGTTATATAATCGTGAGAAACGTGAGATGTGGGTTTTTTTTTTTTGGGGGGGGGCTGCTATTATTAATAGATTCGGGACGATTTTAAATGTTTGAAAACAATTGGTGATGATGGAAGATTTGTTATATAGTTTCATTATTTTAAAGATTAAGGGCGATTTAAGAGCTCGACATATTGTAAATATACCTGTCTATCGTTGAAGAATTTATACTGTGCGCCCTCTTATTGTATTAAGTTTATTTGCGTGGTGGGTAGCTGTCTCAATGATGTAAGCTCCATATCATACTTTAAAATCACTGAAAGACAAACTTTGAATAGACTGAAACTCTTTAAACTATCTTGCTGAGTACAGGCAATAATATCTGCTGAGTACAGGCAATAATATCTGCTGAGTACAGGCAATAATATCTGCTGAGTACAGGCAATAATATCTGCTGAGTACAGGCAATAATATCACTCAAAAACATCAAGGAAAGGTTGTGTCAAACAATATTATTAGCAATTTACAGACAAATATTCTGGTCTTGCAAATTTGCCATCATGAATGGATAATTTACTATTTTAAGATCCCATTGGCAAAAATAGAAAGAGGGATTAATATTTGTCTATTTGAACAGTGCCTGTTGTATAATGAATCAATTTGTATGTATTATAATTACTCATCTCAAGGCGATACATAATCTTCACAGCAATATTCTGTAGAACAATACGATATGTCATTATACGTCGCGACACTTTTTATTAACCTAGATCAGAACAGAAGCAGTTCAGTCGGGTCATTTTTTGTTGTTGTCGAAAGATTGAGAACCGACACGCGTAGAGTGTGCGACTCATATTATGGAAATTTATCTGAATTTCATAAAATATCTTTATACGTTTTTTTTCTTGCATGAAAATTTAATTATTTTAAGAACGAATTGAACATTTATTTCATCAATGACAGGAGGTAGACAATGTAGCTGTTTAGTCGGTTTTCCAGCTAGATATACAGCCAGGGGAGTCATTTAGTCGGTTTTCCAGCTAGCTATACAGCCAGGGGAGTCATTTAGTCGGTTTTCCAAATAAATATACAATGTTGTTGTTTTGTGGTTTTCGGATTGGTACATGTTATATTTGTACGTTCCCATATTGACACTTAATGCAATGAATTATATATACATGTAATAAAACATATTGAATTTGTCGACTGGCCAACATATCTTAGAGGACATCACATTTACTTCGAGTAGATACTGAAACATTTAAACATGTGTAATTGTATCATCAAAATAATTAACTGTAGGATAAGTTGTAAAACATCTCTCATTTTTGACAACCCCGTCTTCCAACAAAAACCTACAAAACGATTTATACGGGTAAAACATTTGTAAAAGTACTTTCAAAATTAAGTAGTCCAAAACCCAATGTTCGAAAGACCGTTTCCGGAAATATTCCGAGATACTATACATTAAAATAATTCATGTGAAAATATTCTTCATTCATTGAATTACTTTAACACGGCTGGTAATCTACACACGCAGAACAATCGGTTCTGCAATGAAAACCGTGAGAGGATTTTCCGGTTATGCTTGAGTGGAGTAATTGTCACCGCTTCAAAAGGTATGTAGATTTCTAAATCGCAATTTTCTAATTCAACTGATCAAAATATTGAAAATCGGAGAATGCTATGCTGTGGTGAATACTTTTACGAAGTGACACATGTATCATTTACTGTTGTGCATGTAGTTAAACCCCTACAAAATCAATCGTCCCACGAGTAATTGCCGAAAAAAGTGACATTTAAATTTTGAGATGGTTCTATTAACAGACCTACAAGTTCAGATTTAGTTTTTTTTCTGTCAACGGGATTGAATGTCGTTTTGGGCGGCGTGTGCGCTGTTCGAAGGTGATAGACGTCTTAATAAATCTAAAAACTGCCAATTTTCATTATTTCATGCGTGAGGGGATCGGTTCTGATTGAGGACATCGTGAATGCGTGAGGGGAAGTGCAATCATATCTTTATATGGAAAAATGCAACAATCACTTCAAAGAAAGGCAAGTAACTTGCATAGTTTAATTGAAGTTTATAATAAATATAAATTGACAATGGAAATGGAAATGGCTACAACGTAAATATAAATGGTTTAGATTTATTTCAGGTTCAAATGTGCTTATAATTTGTTATTTGTTTTTAAATATCAAGTCGGTTAAGAGCTCTACAGAGCTCATGTTTACCTTGTTGAATTGTACATATCATGCCCGACTCTAAATAAAAGTTACTTACTTACTTACTTACTTACTATTTATGATTGACTATGTTTTTTTCTTGTGCATGTGCATGCATTAAGACTTTAATCTATTTTTTAGATGAATAGAACACGCCACCATTGCCTGCAGTGTGATACGTCATATACTTAACGTACAAAGCTGAACTTCCATGTAAAGCTGGTACATGAAAACACATAAGTCGAGAAAAGTCACAAGGCCAAAGATTAAGAAAATGTTTGCACTTCCCCCCACGCATTCACGATGTCCTCAATCAGAACCGATCCCCTCACGCATGAAATAATGAAAATTGGCAGTTTTTGGATTTATTAAGACGTCTATCACCTTCGGACAGCGTACACGCCGCCCAAAACGACATTCAACCCAGTTGACAGAAAAAAAACTAAATCTGAACTTGTAGGTCTGTTAATAGAACCATCTCAAAATTTAAATGTCACTTTTTTCAGCAATTACTGAGTCACTCGATTGATTTTGTAGGAGTTTTACTCCATGCACAACAGTAAATGATACATGTGTCTCTTTGTTAAAGTATTCACCACAGCATAGCATTCTCCGATTTTTAATATTTTGATCAGTTGAATTAGGAAATTGCGATTTAGAAATGTACATACCTTTTGAAGCGGTGACAATTACTCCACTCAAGCATAACCGGAAAATCCTCTCACGGTTTTCATTGCAGAACCGATTGTTCTGCGTGTGTAGATTACCAGCCGTGTTTAATGTATACTTCATTCAAGAGAAGACATATGCATGTTTGATATATAGTTCATTCAAGAAAAAACTTATGTTTACATATTGTGAACAAATGAAGAAGTACTTATAGAAGTCCTGATGATAAAGTAAAAGGATAAAAAGAAACGACATGTCTAAATGAAGTTAAGATACTTGACTTTATCAGTGTTGGGTTGAAAAAGTTTAATACGTGGGAAAATTCCCGCTCTTAATTGAATACCAAGTATACTTGTGATTAAACATGCATTTTATGCAGAAAACTTTTCTGTAGTAAATTTCCTCCCTGCTGCGAAACGCGGAAGGATATTATCACACACTATACTAAAATGATCTCATTGACACGTATTCCTTATATATCTCAATACTATTATAAAAAAAAAGAAATCCAAGAAACCCAAATATTAAATATTAAACTAGAGAACACAAAGAAAGTGTTGAAAAGCATCAATTCGACTAACCCCGGCACAGCTACATCGGGTAATATCGTTGATTTGCCTTGATATGGAAGGATTTATGTTTTATTGTATTCAGGTCAGTTTAACGTTTTACATCACTATACTTAATATGCATTCGATATATAAAGACTGTTTTACCGCGACATCAAAATCATAGTCAAATCTCCAACAATAAGATGAATTTTGAATTTTACAAAGTTCAATTTCCGATTTAAGTTCATGTACCCACTTTCAACCATACATTATTGAATCTTAAGAGCAGGGTGATGAATTCCTGTCAAACAAAAGTGTTGATGGTCGAATTTGTAGGTAATTCAGGGGAAATCTCCTTGAGCAAAAGGTCTCCAACCGTTACGATTGTAACTACCATTTGGTACTTTTTGGTAGTACACATGTATTGTCACTTCTATAAATCGAATGAAGTAGCCAGCCATCTTTCCATGTTCAAAGAACGTTTACAACATGTTGCTTCAGTCCTTAATCTGCAAACCGCAAATATGAAAATTAGATTACTATTTTCAAGGAGATCATCATAAATTAAGCGGCTATTTTCCGACCACGATTTTACTATGATTTTGTCATTTTTGAAATAAATTACTAGTGTACAAGTAAAGGCCATTATGCCAGCCGATTTCAATTCCAGTATACTAGAAATTAAAAAAAAACCTTACCACGCTCATTATACATTGTGTTCAATGGTTTTGTATTAATAAATGTGAGGGTACCAAACGATTGTTGTAATTTTCTTAAAACTGTCAACTGCCTCTATTGAACACAATTTTCAAGTCATTTTCATATGAACAGGAACACATTGCTTGTTGGTCTGTCCTCGCTTTTTATCCTACTGATAAGGCACTATCCAAAAAACCTTGACAAGTGTTATGTTGAAGTAAATGTCTTAAGAATATAATTGAACTAAATATTTAGGTCATTGGATTTAAAGTAAACACAAATTATATTATTCGATTCTTGGGAAGTATTTGCTTTTCTTGGGTGAACAAATAAATAAATGTATATTGTTTCATGATTGTTCTCTATTAGACCATTTGCTACCAATTGTACATAGACCTATCACGTGACGTGAGAAGACGACTTCAAGATAACCTGATCCACATAGATATTATGAATGTTTATTAATACTTTTGCAGTGAAATAGATTATTCTGTAAGAATCATGCATGAACAAAAACTATAAAATGAGTATTCATATTAATGAACATTTTGGTATGTTACAGCATTCATCCGTACAGTATCATGGGTATCTAGACGAAAAACAGGATTTTGATGGCAGCTTTAGTTTAATTTTTACATTGCCAGAGAAAGTCGGAGCGCTTTGTGGAGCATTGCGAATATTCGAGGTAATTAGATTAAGTAAAAAGTATATTAAAAAAAATGTTTATTCTTGAAAAAAACAACCTACGAATTCATGTACACGTACAGCAATATAATGCACGGATAAGAAAACCAGTGGTCACTTATACAAATTCCACTCCTAATAGTAAATTATTGGCATGTGGTAAATTACAGACTTATGACAATTTTTTGATGTGAATTTTTCTATTGTTGGTTGACAATTATGCAAATGTCTCCTTTTTTCCAGAACAATTGTCGGAAATATAAGTACGTCATATGAATACGTATAAGAACACACATATGAACGTATAAATGAAAATTAAAAATACTAAATAAGTAGCATTCATACCCCATTTATTATCGGGTATTCATTAGAAACGCACAGTGGCGGATCCAGGGTAGGGCGTGGAAGATGTACGCATTCCTTGATCGCCCCCTAAAAGAAAAAGGGAAATATCATGTTGTTTCTCACGAGTATGAATGAGTTTTAGCATAAAATAGTCCAAAATAGTTTCGCCTCGCTACGCTTGGTTGTATCTATCCTATTTCCCAGCATATTACGCCCCCTTTCAAAAATCCTGGATCCGCCCCTGAACACCTAACCCAATGAAAAGGTGAAAATAAGTTGTTAATTCCAGCAAAATAGTAGAAGAATACACGTCACAATGCATCATATATGTAAATGCTTAATAAGTTTCATTCTTATTTCATCGTACATTGATTAATGTCTTGATACAATTATTTCAGAAACACAGTGTGAACTTACATCATATAGAATCTCGTCCCTCCAAACAAGACAAGGCGTTGTACGCATTTTTCGTGTCATGTGACAACAAAACCGGAGGACTCAAAGAAGCCATACAAGAACTTAAGGAGAAATCTACAACATTTAGTATTTTGTCCAGAGATTCTGATAAAGATGCTAGTAAGTTATATCTTTTTTTCAAAAAAGTTTTGAATAAGAACTTCAACAAAATGAATGACTTTTCAGAAAACATTTCCGACAGAAACGTTGCAAAAAACAGTAGGTTGCTGTTTTTGGTGAATATGCAATGCTCTTCTTTTTGTTGTTTAGCGGCCTCAATCAACCGTCTGCTTATTCTGCCACTTTGTGTTGCGCACGCAGTCTAAATTAATAACTTTGTATACAGTTCTGTGATAGTTAAAAAAAATATACAGGTGCACTTTTAAAACAGTATTTGTTGTCTACATTTTTAGCCGAGCATTGAAGCATTGAATCATTCATCCTCTCCCTCATGCAACGCTCTGGTTCCTTGCCTGGCTTTGGCTATATTTTTTTTTTCCTTTTTGGTTTATAGCTCCTCATCGTTTTAATAAGCTTTGGATTTTTAAATATTTTTGCCTCGAGCATCGCAGAAGAGACATTGATTGTCGTTATGCGCATCTGGTGAAGAAAAATTGGTACCGTTTATGTTATTCAAAACTCGGCGCGGTGATTGTTCCTAATTTCTGCAAATTTACATTGCCTGATATGATTTACAATCTTACATTTTTGATAACCATTTTTGTATGTTCCACAGTTCCATGGTTTCCACGAAAGATTGTTGAGCTGGATCGGTTTGCAAACCAGATTTTAAGCTACGGATCAGAATTGGATTCAGACCATCCTGTAAGTTTAGAAATGTCAATTTTGTGTATTCTCTAAAAAAGTTTGTAATATATTTTTGGTATGTTATTGAAATATTTTCATTCATACTATATATCTATCTTTTCTACCACATTAATTAACGTCGTATCTAGTTGTATACACAGCACATGTAAAAGTTGTGATCATTCATCATCATTTTATGACTATGCAGTGTGAGTATCCATTGTCATGACGCTATGACAATGGATACTCAATCTTTGTTACACATATATATGTAGAGCAATGTAAATAAACATTTCAAAAGTATACAATTCACAAAAATATATAAGTAGTTCTATACGACTTTATAGCGAATATCAAACGTTCAACATTTCCCGTTTTTTGTTCTCTTTTTTTTTTTTTTATTTCATTCCATCACTTTTAATGATTGAGGATTTGGATGGGGTTTACTGAATAATGGGCAAAAAGTGCAGAATAAAGGCCAAAAAATATAAAAGAAAAATGGGCAAATGCAAAAAAGAATAACAAAATATTTGGTGCTGAAATATAAAGAATAGAGAATAGTGGTCAAGACATATAAAAAAAATTGACAAATGGCATAATAAATTAAAGAATACAAAAATGGATGACCTACCATCGAGACCATCATGATTTGCATTTCCCGCTATGGAATTATTTTCTTTTATACCATTTTTATTTCTTTATAGGGATTTACTGACAAAATTTACAGAGCAAGACGAAAAGAGTTTGCAGACATAGCATTTAATTACAAACAGTAAGTTAAATTTGTCATTGATGCATGCATAGGATTTGTTTTATTCAAATAATGAAAACAAAACTAGAGGGGATATATAATTAATTCACTTTGATGCTGAACAATATCAGCATTTACCTTTTTCTACAAATGCACAGTCTTATAATGCTTTGACTTTTATTGCAAATGATATATACAAATGCCGTTTAAAGATCGTCATTTCACTAAAAGATCTGATTAAGATAACTAAATTAAGTTACTACATATACGATTAACTATTGGCCACATCTTATTGTGATGAGGTTGAATAAGTATAATTGGTTTATAATTCACCGAGTGGAGTTTGATAAACCTAAGTGAAATGGGATAATTTTAGCCTGCGAAAACATTTTTTTTGGTTAAAATTGGCATTGATTTAGCTTTCAAAAACTGTGAGTACTCTTAATCGGTACTTTTTGATTTTTGCTTTCGTTTGTTTTTCTTCGTGTCGATCTAATGAGTCAAGCCCGTTCCAATTGATTTTAACAGTTTAATCTTATGTTGTGCTGCTACACCACTGTCCAAGGCTAGGGGTCGGACACATGCTTAACCTTGCCTGATTCTTGATGTGCTTGTCCCAAGTAAGGAGACTGTAACTCAGTGGTCGTCGTTGGTTGCTTTCTGTCCTATTTCTTTTAAGTTTCTTGTTTAAGCATGAATCAGACCGTATTTTTTCTTTTGAATTGCTTCTCGTTTAGTCATACCGGAATCCTTTTATAGCTAACTATGCGGTTGTGGTTTTGCTCATTTTTGGAGGTCGTACGGTGACCTATATAGTTGTTTTTTTAATCCACACCTATTGGTCTCTGGGGGATAGTCCGAAAATTGCAACCATGCATGCTATCTGCAACCCGATGAAGAACTACTAATGACATATTAAAAATCAGCGCGAAAAAAACCATACAAGCTGACATTTTACAGAATGTGACTGACTTTTTAAAAGGAAAAATATATTAAACAACTTCACATAATATAATAAGTAAACGATTCATTCCAAAACAAATATTTTGTTAAGGTATTAGATTTTCGAAATGTAAAAAAAATTTTATTATATATTAACATGAAAATAAGAAATATCACAATGTAAAACAGCTTTAAATTTATATTTTCTTTCAGTGGTCAAGAAATACCAAGGGTTACCTACACACCGGCCGAAATCAAAACATGGTATGTATGCATTGGTAGAATTTGCAACGTGTGATATTTAATTACTTAGGTTGTAAGATTCTATCACACAAAATGGCTATCTGTATTGAGTTGTTGAGTTCGTAAATTTCATATTTGATAGAAGCTGTTTGCAAAAATCATCATAATCACGTCAATTAAGTCATATTATCAAACACAATACGCATGCATTGGCATATACACTTTGTTACTGTACACGATTATCTAACCCAGTTTATAAACTTTCTCGAAGGTGACAAGTGATTGCAAGAGACATGCACAAAAGACGTAATCGAACATGTGCCAAACAATCCCCCTCGAGGTTCCACACAAGAAAATAATTCTGCAGCGTTAAATGTTATAAGACTATTTGCTTGTCGTCTACAGTCTCATTTTCGGAATTTAAAATCAATCTCACCAAAGCTAACAAAGAGTAAACCTATGTGTCATATCAATTGAGGTGGACTTTATGCTCTGTTTGATATTTGCAGCCATTCAATCAGATTGGAATCTGTTGATGCAGCTTAGAGACCGCGTGAGCGAAATTCCTCTATGTCAATACGATCTTATTTCATCTTGTTAGTACATTTTTTTTTATCAGTATTGTTACATTAAAAAAAGGTTGCAATTTGAATTAACAATTCTGTGCCATATACTATATGTCTGTTTTTTTGTAGGGGAACAATCTTCCGAGAATTAACAAAGCTATACCCAACACATGCTTGTCGTGAATTTAACCACATCTTCCCTCTGTTGTGTGATAACTGTGGTTTTAAAGAAGACAATCTACCGCAATTACAAGATATTTCAAACTTTTTACAAGGTAATTAATGTTATCAGGTATAGTTACTGAATTAAACATGGTTAAAAAAGAAGAATGATTGTTAGACATCAAAGATATCTTCGATCAAAAAGAATTGAAAACATCTGACAGAGAGACTGTGTAATGTGTCAATATAAAGCTTATTTATAGCATATGTATAATATGATAACACATTGAACGCAATGTATTGTGAAAAAAAACTCTTTTGATCTACCTTCACTATGAACGCTCTAACTCAATCACCTGAAAGTCAAGAACGTATAAGAATAAAACATGTTGAGAGCTATGTGACCAAAAGGGACCTACAAAAAACCCACATTTATCTGAGGTCGTATTTGCCTGAGTGAGTTTATAATTTCTTCTGAATTTATCAACGGCGAATTTTAGAATCATGTTATGACTGAAGCAAAACAATCGTAATTATCTGTTTGCACAACGTTTTCGTTCAAACAAACCGGCATGTGGTGTTACCATGTGATTGAACGTAAAGTACTAAAGCACTGACCTCTACTTCTCTTCTTTAAGTTTCTAGCGATCCTTCAATTATTGAAGATTATTCGCCGGGAAAGTTGGTGATACCCTCGGGAACTAACAGTAAACCAATAGTGGTATTAACGTTAGATGAAAATTAAAATTGTTCGTTTACACGACATTTTCCTTTAAACAAACGTTGAAACAAACCTACATATGAGAACATTAGGTTTTGAAATTATAACGATCGCGGATCCCGTCTAAGATACCGTTACAATGAGGATACATGCTTTTCAGATCCACCAGCTACATACAATAGCATATATATATCTTTATTTTCGTAAACCAAAGTACAATGGTATAGAGACATCATGGTCTGAATGAGAAAGGCAAAAATGTAAGAGAAAATAGTGTAAAAATCGTCCCAAAATCTTTTCACTTTCATTAGACAACACTTAAAGTATCATCATACAATTATAAAACATTACATAGTATCAATATGGAATTATAAAACATTACATAGTAGTACCAATATACAATTATAAAACATTACATAGTATCAATATACAATAATAAAACATTACATAGTATCAATATACAATTATAAAACATTACATAGTATCAATATATAATTATAAAACATTACATAGTATCAATATACAATTATAAAACATTACATAGTATCAATAAACAATTATAAAACATTACATAGTATCAATAAACAATGATAAAACATTACATAGTATCAATATACAATTATAAAACATTACATAGTATCAATATACAATTATAAAACATTTCATAGTATCAATATACAATTATAAAACATTACAACAATCTTTCTCTAACAACCCTGCAACAATTGGTACGATAGTCCACAATATCCTAAATGATAGCCGGACCCTAAAACCAATAAACCAACCAATCATTCTCTAAATACAATATGCAATAACCAAATTATGCAGCTATTTTGTTCAAATACTTTCAAACATTGAGAGATATCAGTAGATACTTTATGTTACCGGTAATGCGCATTACCACCGGACAGTAAAACACATTATTGCTTCAATCTGGCTAAAAAATGTTAATTTATTCTCATCTGGAAGGACGTATTTCTGTAATAAGTAATACATAGACTTTTACTGAGAAGAACAATAGGTTCACGCAATTTGACGTTAAAATCACCATTCGTCATGACTTTATCTCTATATTAAACATTATTCTTAACCTTACAAACATACAGAATGGTAAAAAACAACAAAATCAAGAATTTAAATTTCTTAATGTTTGTTCAGTTTAACATTTTGAAATTTCAGATTGCACAGGGTTCAGATTACGGCCTGTTGCTGGGTTACTTTCATCACGTGATTTCCTTGCTGGTCTTGCGTTCAGAGTATTTCATTCTACACAATACATCAGACATGGATCAAAACCAATGTACACACCAGAACCGTAAGTTGTCTTCTGTCCTTTCTGAAGATTTTTGCCTTTTTTATTATATGGACCATGCTATCTTAAGGCTTTCTCTTTCAATATTATCTCAAAACGATAGCTTTATTGACAGACACCTTTTACAACATGGCAGTCTTTTTCACCTATTATCGATTTAATTAAGAGGTCCATAAACCTTGGTAAACCTATTTTTCTTCCAATAACTATTTTCATTTTCTATCCATGTGTTTTTAACCTTTACATTGTTTTCGTTTTAAACTGTTTTGTTAATATATTACAATAAACGCATTTACCTTGACATGTTTGGTGTATTCAGTGGAAATATTATTACTAAAATAACTTTTTACGGAGATGTGTGCCAAAAATAACCATAACCTTGTTATTTTATATGAAATACCAACATTTACTTTTAACCGAGTTTTCCCGAAGAAAACATCCGGTTATTAATTTGGAGAAGTACAGGTTGACAGGCGACTGTCAACAATAACTTATGAACTGTTCAACAGATGCATTTCGAATTTAAATATGTTGTTAGTGATAACAAAATATTAAAAATTTTCACTTTTTCTGTTCAAGAGTTATGGTCCTTCATAGATTTTTAAATTTCAATTCATGTTGTTTCCGTTTAATAATCTATGAACCGTACAACCAATGCTTTTCAAATTTTAATATGTTATTACTGTTGATAAAATGGAGGTCAGTTTCAAGTTGATGAATTTCACTTTTGCCGTTTAGGAGATATAGTCCTTGGTAGATTTAACTGGAAAATAGGCACAACACGTGGCAGGTCAAACATGCCTGAAAGTGCCTTCAAATTAAATAAACCCGGTTTGCTGTCAGTTTGACAGCTCATTTCATGTTAACATTTTTTTAACGACATGCGTGTTTGGTCAAAATAAGCATTCTATTTTTATAGAGATATATGCCATGAAGTCCTTGGACATGTGCCTTTATTTGCTGATCCATCATTTGCACAGTTCTCACAAGAAATTGGATTGGCAAGTCTTGGTGCACCAGATGAATACATTCAAAAATTGGCTACGGTTAGTTAATGTAACAGTTTTTTTTCTTTTACGTTTTACTTGTTATAGATGCAAACAAGATTTTTCATCGTTTGTATTATGGGCAATTATTGGTTTGCCATGACAAAACCTTGATGCATAGACGCAACTTTAATCATCAAATATTCATACATTATAAAGAGTTGTTAATTTTCAATTTTCCTCATAAAAGATCGTTAAAGAATAACGTTAGGACTGTTTCAGGATAAAACGCATTGAAGCGCAACCATCAATTATATAAAATTTTATCTCTACTTATAATTATTATAAACTTCTACGAAAACGACAATCGTTAACAATCAATTAATTTGAGTGCCTCCAGTCCTCCCTTATCACTATCAATTTTTGAACAGCCCTTAGTTTCAATCATTATATAAATTTGATATCATACAAATACCATTGCATCGTAGTTGTATCTTAAATATTAGTATTTACACTTCAGTGTTACTGGTTTACGGTTGAGTTTGGATTATGTCGACAAAACGGTGAAATAAAAGCTTATGGTGCTGGACTGTTGTCGTCGTTTGGTGAATTACAGGTAAGTTAAATGAATTGCTAGTATGTTTGTTGACATTGTTAGAATTTGACACTCCAACATTAGTTTTTATCATCTCAAATTAGGACTAGGCTTGAGTATAAATTCAAACTGTATTTGGCTTATGTATAGATTACAGTTGAATTAACTGTTAAGTTGTAAAAACATCACTTACCCTTCCTAAGCACTTGAGATCGTGAGTTTTGATTCTCCCTTTAATTTATTCCGCCGCTTTTTATGCCCCATTTATGGGCATTATGTTTTTCGGTCTATGCGTCCGTTCGTCCGTCCATCTGTTCGTTCGTTCGTCCGTCCGTCCCTTCGTCCGTCCGTCTGTCCCGCTTCAGGTTAAAGTTTTTGGTCAAGGTAGTTTTTGATGAAGTTGAAGTCCAATCAACTTGAAGCTTAGTACACATGTTCCCTATGATAGGATCTTTCTAATTTTAATGCCAAATTAGATTTTTAACCCCAATTTCACGGTCCACTGAGCATAGAAAATGATAGTGCGAGTGGGGCATCCGTGTACTATGGACACATTCTTGTTTAAATGAGTAACAGAGATCAAATTCACATAAAATTGGACTAATTAGTATAAGCTTTCAAAATTACCATTGAACAATCCTGTCGGGTTCCTATTCGTGATATTTCCTACTGCTTATATCTTTTTTGCATAGTATTAAATGTTTGCTCTATAGATAGTTTAACATTTTTGAGAGTTCAAGGAATGTCAATGATTGATTTTCTCTCACGTTAATTTGTCCTTAAATTTATATTGAATCTAATTTAACATTGGTATGCTATCTTTTCATGTGCCTTGACGTGAACTTGATCGTAAAAGACATAATAAGAAGTGTTGGCTCCTGAACAACATTTAATACCTATGACATCTTTGGAGTCTATTGTTGTCCCCCCCCCCCCCTTTTCAACCCGCAACGCTCAATTTAATAAAAAAAAGGAGTTATGCCCCTCGGAAATATTTATTATATGAAAATTGCATTGTTAGTGCTCTCACGAGTACAATTCTTGTCAGAATTTTATGAAACTTGTATCATATGTTTATATCAGCAATGTCTCGAATGAGTTCGAAAATCAGTGCCGATCAATTATTCTTAAAAGAGTTATGCCCCTTGGAAATATTTATTATATGAAAAATTGCATTGTTAGCACTCTCTTATTTATATTGGAATAATACCATGTATATAGTTATCAAAGGTACCAGGATTATAATTTAATACGCCAGACGCGCGTTTCGTCTACATAAGACTCGTCAGTGACTCTCAGATCAAAATAGTTATAAAGCCAAAACAAGTACAAAGTTGAAGAGCATTGAGGACCCAAAATTCCAAAAAGATGACCCAAATACGGCTATGTAATCTCTTCCTGGGATAAGAAAATCCTTAGTTTTTCGAAAAATTCAAAGTTTTGTTACAGGAAATTTATAAAAATGGCCATATAATTAATATTCATGTCAACACCGAAGTGCTGACTACTGGGCTAGTGATACCCTCGGGGACGAAACGTCCACCAGCAGTGGCATCGACCCAGTGGTGTAAATAGGTACCAGGATTATAATTTAATACGCCAGACGTATATATCTTTCTTTCCTCACATTGTGCACAATTTAATGAGAAAGTAAACAAATTCGAGGTAAGGTTCACTCTAGTCATCATTTGGACTCGCATTTTTATTTATTTCTCCATTAGTCTAGGCCAGTTGTAGAAAATATTACATCTCACAATCGAAAATAGTCATATGTGTATTTATTTCCTTCAATTTTATACAAAAACACAAATAAATAAACATATATCCGACCATTTCTCTGTCTGTAGATACTCCGTCACCGTACTGAATATCATATACTACCGAGACTAAACATTTTTTGTCGGGGTACTTTAAACATAGTGTTTCTGTGAGGATATATACAAACTAGAATCGAAAAATACCAGCAGACGTCATGATTATCTAGATTAGTAAGAGCTGCTGTTTCTTGTACTTTCGAAATTGTAGCTTTTTACATTAGATTATGGTCTTATTTTAGTACTGTGTAAGTGACAAGCCTGAAACAAGACCATTTGATCCAGCAAAGACAGCTGAACAACAGTATCCTATCACAGAGTTCCAACCAATCTATTATGTAGCTGATAGCTTTGATTCGGCAAAGGAGAAAATGAGGTAACATGATAAATAACGTCATCGAAGTCAATATGTATCTATCAATGTATCGTATCATAGCATGTTTAAAAATGTCAAAACTCTAATTAAAATGAAAAAGGGAAAGGTGAAATGAATACAAAGTTGTTGTCAAGGAACAATTTTGGACTCTTATTTCAAAAAACTCTCTACCATATACTATATTCTGTATGAAACGTTGTCTTAAATACAATGATCATCTGTAAGTAGAATTCACCATAGATATCAAAAGGAAAAAACTACTTATAAACTATTTTCGAATACAGCTTACTTAAGTGGCGGATCAAGCAAAAGTGAAAAAGGAACTATAGTATTCGATAAGGTTCAGTTTTTATTTTGCATTTATCATAGTTGTTTGTTCAAAAGGGTGTCTTTAAAATCGCTACAGTACTCTTGTTATTTGAAAATGAGTAATACTTAGGAGCTTCATCGGAATGTCTAAACGTATTCCCTTCCTTGAGACTTTTCAAAGTATGCACTCAACAAACGGATAATGTTTTATCTATCCGTTACATCGTTCATGTTTATGATTTCTGTCTTTCAGGGCATTTGCATCGACCATACCAAGACCGTTCAGTGTCAGATACAACCCTTACACACTTTGCGTTGAGGTTATTGACAGTAAAGATCAGATAATCAATCTTACAAAGACAATCAAAGGTAATTTGATACACAATTATAATTGTAAAAAGAAAATTGACAACTGGTTTTATAAGAATATTCCTAAAAGAATTGTGCAACCCAATTCATTTTAGATATAAGATCATATAACCATTTGACGTACACTAACAAAGCGCAAACTTTATAACTTTAGTTGGACTTACAATTAGGAATGTCGGTCTTTTTGCACTTTATGAAATTGAACCTGTACAAAATGTGTATGAACTACAGGGTTCTCAAAAGAAGAATTCAAAATCGCTTCAAGCATATGGAAGAAATTTTAACACCCCTTCCTGTTTTCTTGGTGTTTATATTGTTTAATCTTTAGTATTCAATGTATGATTTTTTGGACGTTCTGTTTTTGTCATTTCGTCTTTTTGCCATGGTGTTAGCATTGCATTTTTCGACTCACCCACCTTCTTAAACATGTTATATGCTTATCCTTTAAAGACAATACTAGGTATAATTCATTTAATATTCAGTATATCATTGCATTTTTCTTTCCACAGGTGATTTATCACTTTTGGAGGACGCCCTTTCAAAGTTGGGAAGCAACAAGAAAGAATAGTTTGTTCTCTGTGACTCATATCATGTGGCAGTAAACATCTGACCACAGATCATACACATGACAAGAATTTGATCTATATTGACAACATAAAATTCCCTTTTCTTCCGAAACAATGTATTGTTTTACATTGATCTACAACGGAAAATAGCTAATTTAAAATATGATTTTTTTTTTAAATATATGTTACTTTGTTGATTTTGTTTTATTTTTGTTTTATTTTAATTATCAGACATAACGAGAACTTTAACTGTTATTTATGTGTAACATGTTTTACTTACTTTCATATGATGTTACACTTAAAAATTATATAATTTTGTGAATAGGCAAGAGTTTTGTCAAGATAAGAATTGATGATATTGTTAGATAATGCTATTACATTTGTGTATAATACCTAGAAATTTTATTCCATAAGTTTCAGTTACTGTGAATTCATTAGTATTCGTTGGATACCAATTTTCGTTGGTTTCGTGGAAACAGATGAACCACGAATTTAAATGTTCAACGAATTACAAATTTTCTTTAGGCTTTGTATGCAGAGATTGGCAAAACCACGAAATCAAATATCCACGAAAATGCAAGTTTTCCTCAATCCACGAAAATTGATACCCACGAAAATAAATGAATCCACAGTAGTCATGAAATTTCGCTCTCTCATACCAGGTACAATTGTTCTTTGAAAATAACTGATTAAATATGTTAATATATTTTAAAGTGTGTCGACGTTGTGCTTTATTTCAATCTTTTTGATTACAAGTATATGTAGACAGCATTAATTAAATATAATGATTTTGTTTACAACATTGTTATCTTCAAATGTATTTTTTATAACGGAATAGGGCATATTACACAAGAGATTTTTAAAAGTGGGTGTTTTGGGCATAAGGAATACAGGATTTGCTTTTGAAATACATAACTTGGTTCAAGTCATCTAATAAAAATTTTGATATTAATAATTGTACACACATTATACATGTTATATTATATGTAAATGCGTGTGATATGACAGACTTTTGAGTTACTCCTTACAGTTACACCTTGCAGTTCAAATTGATATTCGTTTAACTTATTATAATCTGTTGTGGCACTTTTTAATGCCATTACAAATTATATTGTTATACATGCTTTTACTTGTTTTAATTTGCCATAATTTGATTACATTTTTAACTATAATTTTATCCTTGCTAATTGACATTGAGAAGGATATTATGAATGCTGAAAACATAATTTGAAGATTTAAAATAGCTTAGGATATAGCTACAAGGACTTATAATCAGATGGTTTGAAAAGAAAGAACACCTAAATTAACCAGAACCATTTGTGAAAGTATGCGTGTATATTTGATAGAATAATTTTCCTAAAACCACAAATGTTACTAGAAATTGTTATTTTATTCATGTTTGATGTGTTATTTGTTGACAATAAACAGGTGATATATTTCATGTGTTCATGTCTCCGTGTCCCTCTGTGACAAGAAATTAATTACTTATGTGACACCATATGTATTGTTTGTTTGTAATACACTACTGCAATTTAAAGAGGTCAGGTATTTACAGTACAATCAAGCTACCCTAAAAAGCATGAGTAATTTGACTTTGTAGATAAGCTTATGCAAATTCAAAGTTTAACATAAACTTCATTTAATTTGTTTTTAAATTTGCTCATTTTTTTCCAATATAAATACAAACGCTATGCAATGAATACTCTATTGTATTCATGTGGAAATGTTTGCGGATCCGAGGGAACTTCAGCAGATTTTAATCTTGTCGTTTGGTTAAAAAACCTCTACACAATTTGGCATGATGACTAAACATTTAACAGAATATAACATAAAACAGTAGAACAGCTATGTTGGTTGCTGGTAGACGCACCAACAAAAAAGTTAAAAGATGCCATCATTTATAATTCTTCCAATTGCTACTTTGTGATGTTTTGTCTACGTGAGTTTTTTTTCTTGAAAGATTCAACTACCAGTATTCTTAACCATGCAAGAACTGTTCTTCGAGTTTTAAGTGTACTGCCAAAACCAGGTTTACATTGAAAATGTTCTCCGAAATGTGTATACCTAGTCGATATTATGACGGAATCATGTATTGTTTTATTGCTACCACTGGGTGGTAGATTGTTTCCATTCATGAAGGTACATCGGTCCAGTTGTGGTTTCTTTTCTAATGTGTTTTGATCCAACCCCCGCACAAAAGTAACTCTTTAGTTTTAGGTTTCCATTAATATGTCGGAATCAACTAGTATGAAGAAAATACTGTTAAAAGTTTAAGCGCTTCCTTGCATTATATCTCCTTCTCATTTGGCAAAACCTTTTGGAATTTTGGGTCATCAATGCTCTTCAACTTCGTACTTAATTTGGCCTTTTTAAATTGTTTTAATCGAGCGTCACTGATGTGTATTTTCTAGACGATGCGCGCGTCTGGCGTGCAAAATGTTAATCCTGGTATTTTTTACATTAACAACAGAGTTCTAACCTGTATATAATTAAACAAAGTAAACATTTTCAGGATTATGGAGACAAGAACGATCGGACATTGTCCTTATATTGTATGTAATACCACCTGAACGCCTAGTACAAAGTAGCTATTACTTAACAGTCGTAAGATGAGATTACAATATTTATTAATGTACCACTTTTAAATAACTTTGTATGTTAGTGAACACTGTACCGAAAGTTTCATACCAAATATTGTTCACCTATCATGTGTAGTTTTTAGTTCACTTACAAAACACTGCGGACCTGTTCTTGCATATTGCCTAAGAGACAGACCAATTCGAACAAACTAAAAACTAACCTAACCAACGGACCATGGAAATTAGGTTGATATATGTGAACGGAATTATACTCATAATCCTAGAGACAAACAAATTCAACTTGAAAAGGAAAATAAGGTCATTTGCAGACACAATTACTTGTTGAAAATGTTAATCTTATGCAATCTCTATGTATTTTGAGCTTTTTGCCTACGAAAAATCCTTTTTACAAAACCACTAAGACACTTGTAATGCCAAGTAAAGATGGTAGTACAAAGACAATCTGTAGGACACATCGAGGTGTAATACGATTACGGCGCAAATTGTTTGATCATTTTAATTACAATTATTATGTCATAATACTATTGTTTAAGGTCATTAAATTCTTCCTTTATCTCTTTAAGAACGTCTGGTTTTGTGTAGATATCCAATGCTGTCATTGCCAAAGCTTTTGATATAGCTAATGTGTATGGTTGTGCTGCTTGGTCTCCTTTAAAATAGGAATACATAGCAATTAATGAGACTTCCTCTATCAAATACAATTCAGAAGAAACCACATAGAGCAGTAGGTATATAAAATGGGGACGATTACCGGCTTCATTACAGTGAATATATAGATACGGTATTCGTCAATTACTCATTTTTTAATTTTTCTTTTTGTTATATTAATTGTTACTCTTCTTTAACTATTTTGACCATATAATCTCTGCTCAAAACTGAAAGATGGAGTTGTCATACAAAAAGGATACATGGTAAAACCTAAAATTAGTTTATTTCACAGTTTTTCAACTGGGAAATGCCCGCCGCAAATCTATAAATACCGACAGAACAAAAAGCAATTAGTTAAACTAGATAAATAAGATATGGAAGATACCAAACGGAGAATAAAAACTCTCAAGTCGGAGACAAACCCCCAAAATTATGGCAAGTCATAAAAAATGTCGGAAAGTAAAAACTAAAAACATCAACACGAACCCCGCCAAAAAGCCATGGGTTCCGGAAGGGTCAACTTGATATAATTCAAATTAATAGTCAATCCTGATACCACTGCTTCTTTTTGGGAGAGTTAACTCTTACGTGATGAAAAAAATGGTTCGTACAAAAGGTTTTCTGAACCTAACATCATCAGGATACTTGATTTTTTTTTAAATTAACCAGACATATCTGTGCAGTTTGATGGACTTGTATGTCAAGGAATAGTATGCTTTCAAGTAGTAACCAACTATGTACCTCTTTCTCAGACTTGTTGTGTACGGATGAAGCAGAATTTATACTAGAAAGTGAAAAGAAGCTAACAGAATCCTTTAACTTTACGATCCGCTATACATGTGGGTCCTTTCACTGAAAATTTTGACATTTGTTGGCTATATTGAACGCATCTTTCAAATCGAATTTAAAAAAGAAAACCAAAAATGCATCTTGGTTTGCTATATACCTTCATACCAGTATTGTTGTCTGATCTGTCATGTTACCGATTGTGCCCTATTCCCTATTGTGATAATTTGACTGAGGGTGGATTCGCATGGCAAGTGATGCATGCATAACATGAGACCCTGTCGACGCAACCGTTCTCGCTTCTTTTGGAGTTTATGCGAGTCACTCCGTTTGTGTTTGTTACCTCGAGTTGTCTCTTCTTAGTCAGTTTTCAAGAATTGAACATCAGTAAACTACAGTAGCCTTAATCTAGATATTGTGTTCCCTCTTATTTTGTAGGAGTTTTTTAAAACGCGTCTCTAAACTGAACAGTCTGAATTTTCACTCTTATAGAAGTATCCATAGATAATTGTAGGAGTTAAAATGATAGTCTGACGGTTGGTATTTGAATACACTTGACATTGGAATAATATTCAATTCATTCCATAGATTAGTTTTCAATAAATCAAATTTTGTATACAAGACACAATCCATGGTGTGTGTTTATTTACCAGGATTATGCAGATTAATGATGAATTTGGGGATTATCTGGTATTGTAAACAAAATGCGCAATTACTTACCCGAAGCTGTTGTGAATCCTTCGTTGTGGTTGCATATTTTTGTGCCGATATAATACTTAGGATGTATACTCGGAACAATCCTTGATACATTTCCCATGTCCGTGGCACCACCATATTTAAGTACCACATCCGGATCATTGTCTATATGGACGCCAATAGATGACGCATTATATTCAAACAGCTTTGCCATTCTGTTATTTGACATTAAAGCGGAATAAAAGTGATCGGCAAATTTGTATGTTGCCTATGAAAGAAAAAGAATGATAACTAACATACTAATGTGGATGCAATAAAGACGCATTTCTAACGTTTAGTTTAAGAGATGTGGTGCAAGTTGGGATAATTGCTCAATCATTTCATTTTGATGGGAAATATACTAGCGATAAAAAGCGGTAAAAAAACGTTGCATTTTTCATGTTTCTAAGATATGTCAATATTTCAATCATTTACATTATATGTTCTCGTATTCTATAATTGAATAAAGTTTATGTTTAAGAACTTTTGCAGGTGTACAAGTCCTCTTTTTTTTAACCTCGTCATGGTCCATGAATAGGTTAAAAGATAGTTGTTTAGGAGCATTTTGCATTCTTTCTGACAGTTGTTTTGATTTTACAGAACAGATTAATAGAAATAAAGCAATATCAATTTAGGTAAAAATTGCCACCGGAAGCGCTTTCTTTTTACTTCCACGACGATTTTGTTGTTTTGGAATCAGGTTCATGTTGACCCTATGGCTAAATTTGCTGCTTTTTCACCTCAAAATTTACTCTGAGTACAGAAAGACCTGTGTATCTGGAAAAGTTTCAAGGATTAGCATGCACTAGATAAATAAAATTCAAATGCATTTTATTTTTTAGAAAATTTAAACTTAACTGGATTTTGGAGTGCACTTTTTTCCGTTCCTTCAGAAGGTGTCAAAATAAACAAAGAATTGAGAACTTCCCCATAGGTAATAATTGAAGTGAACTGTATTGATTGAAATGGATAATAGAGGGATAATAGATACCTGACAACAATTGGTGATTTTAACTGTGTCACTGAGTGGACCATATCAAGTGAAACTCAACTGTTTGTTTATTTTATCATCTTCTGCAGGGACGAAAAAAAGTGCACTGCAAAATCCAGTTAAGTTTCTTATTTTCTAAAACATGAAATGTATTTGAATTTTATTTATCTAGGGTATGCTATGTCTTAAAACTTTTTCCAGATACACAGGTTTGTCTGTACTCAAGGTAAATTTTGAGATGAAAACTCAGCCATTTTAGCCAAAGGGTCCACATGAACCCTTTAAATATGTATCGATATTCGATAATTAAATTTAAAAAAACAGTTATCAACAAAGACTGAATAATAGAATTTGAGAATGAAAATAGGGAACTTGTCAAAGAGACAACAACCCGACCAAAGAGTAAAAAACAGCCGAAGACCACCAATGGGTCTTCAACACAGTGAGAAAATCCCGCACCCAGAGGCGGGCTTCAGCTGGCCCCTAAACAAATATGTGTACTAGTTCAATGAAAATGGACGTCACACTAAACTCCAAAACATATAAATGAATTAAAATTAAAAAACATACAAGACTAACAAAGGCCAGAGGCTCCTGACTTGGGACAGGAGCAAAACTGCGACGGGGTTAAACATGTTTTGTGAGATCTCAACCCTCCCCCTATATCTCTAGTCAATGTAGAATAAACAAACACACAGCAATACGCACAGTAAAACTCAGTTTAAAAGAAGTCCGAGTCCGATGTCAGAATAGGTAACAAAAGAAACTAAGCAAAATGACAATGATACGTAAATTAACAAAGGACTACACTATATATATAGCAGTTACTGACATGCCAGCTCCAGACCTCAATTAAACTGATTGAAAGATTATGTCTTCATCATATGACAATCAAGCACAATCCCTCCCGTTAGGGTTTTAGTATCATACCATCATAAAATATATGAGACGAACATAACCCGTATCATGCCAACAACTGGTTTTAGAATAAATTTGTTTATTTCCGATGCAAAGACCGTATGAGTGAATCAATATTAATACCAAAATATGCCATCTTTAATGACCTGACAACAGTATCGTAACTATATCCCTTCTGAATAAGTCTGTTCAACGGTTTGGTTAGCTTTTGAGGTGAATGTCGACATTTCTGTGCTTTGTATAGAATATTACCATAAAAGATTGGATGTGAAATACCTGAACGTATAAGATATCTGCATGTTGATTTATATTTACGAATGATGTCCTTGTACCGATGATAAAATTTACGTTGAGAGTCGGGGTCAGCGTACACATTTTTTTAAAACTAGAAACAATATTGATGATTGTGGCCAAGTAGTTTCAGAGGAGAAGATTTTTGTAAAAGTTAACAGACGACAACTATAAAAGGCATTGACATGAATAATGTGAAACAACTCAAAGAGAAAACTATTTGCAGAAAATATAACAAAACAATTTAAGAAAAACAAATATGACAGACATGAACCACCAACATATTATATTTACGAATCATGTCCTTGTACCGATGATAAAATTTAGTAAATGTTTTGACTAGTTTGTGATAACGAAAACCCTGGTGTAATAATTTTTAGGTAATACAGAGGTTTCTTTCGTTAAAATCAAATACGTTGTTACATACACAAGCGAATCGAACAAGTTGAGATATATAAACACCATAAGATGGTGACAAGGGAACGTCACCATCTAAAAATGGATAACTAACAATAGGAAATGAAAAATCATCTCTTGTATCATACATTTTGGTATTAAGCTTCCCGTTAAAGATATAGATATCAAGATCCAGGAAATGGCAGTGTTCATTGTTAATATTAGCTTTATTTAAAGTCAGTTCAGCAGGATAAATCTCTTTAGTGTACATACTGAAGTCGTCATTATTGAGAACCAATATATCATCCAAATATCTAAAAGTGTTATCAAATTTTTGTATCAGATGTTGTTTCGATAGGTCTTTGTTGATTTTAGTCATAAATTGTAACTCATAACAATACAGAAACAGGTTATCATAGAGGTGTTCTCGCTCGGACACACACTCCAGTATCTAGTATATTATAAAAGCATAAACCTGAAGCACGGGGAGACGTTTGGTTATGTCTGCTGTTTCCGTTTGCGAATTATATGCAACGCTAGACCTCAGATCACTGTGAGCAAAGCGGTATTTATTTCCTTTTATTTGTGACTGCGCGTAAGATGTCTAAAAAAATGTTAATTTGTGCATAATTATTTCAATGTTTTACGTCTTATTTCACAAAACGCTGACACAGGCATTTTTGCGAACAAAAATTAAAAAAAAAAAAAGAATTCATGAACAATACACGTATCCGTCGTGAGGAGTTGGCTATCATTTGGGTGTCTTCAAAGGCATTATTTAAATAAGATTTAGACACATTATAATTTAACACTTTAGGTTTGTTATATTGTTGAAGGTTTCTTTTATGAATGGATTTGATTGCTGTACACCGTTACGGTAATGGGCAATTTCAAAAAATTGATAACTGTTCACAAGAATTGATGCACATAAAGAACAAGCATTTGCATAATTTCAAGTTGTAAATGAAAACAAGACAGATAGAGAAAGTGATTAAAATGATTTGAACTGATATATTAGGATTGGTATGATTGTCGAAGCTACAGTTCATAAATGTTAACTTTAATATTATTATTATAAACATATGCACTTGCATGGTACTACAATCTGTCGATATATATATTTTGGCATTGCACAAGGTCATGTTTTTCTCTGATTGTTAATGACGTAAAAAAAAAATCCATTGGATGTTGGAGGTGTACTGATTGATATTTTAGTCTAAGATACATGATTTTTTTTTATTAGTTGTTATTAGCTTTGAACAAGCTGTTAGAAACTGCGAGTACTCTCAGATCTGTATTTTTTTTGTTAGGGATGAGGGATGGATATATACCCTGCCAAGTCCGGTCTGTGTTTTTGTTTGATATTTTTCTGCTTTGTATCGATTTGATGAGTTAAGCCTTTTTCAACTGATTTTTATAGTTTGTTCTTATGTTGTGCTTTTACACCACTGTCTAAGGTTAGGGGTGGGTTGAGCGCTCACAAACATGTTTAACCCCGCCACATTCTTTATGTGCCTGTCGAAAGTCAGTGGTTGTCGTTTGTTCATGTCTGTCATATTTGTTTTTCGTAAATTGTTTTGTTATACATTAGGCCGTTAATTTTCTCAATTGAATTGTTTCATATTTTCATGTCTGGCCTTTTATAGCCGACTATACGGTATGGGTTTTTCTCATTGTTTAAGGCCGTACATTTGCCTATAATTCCTTACATCCACTTCATTTGAACTTGGGTGGATATTTGTCTCATTGGCAATCATACCAAATCTCCTTTTTTTATATTTAATGTTCAGATACATGAATAAAAGGAGCAACACAACTAGACATATAAAACAAAAAGACATCAAGAAGTCAACATAGGGTCAATTATGTTCTTAGACCTTATCGCTATTTGGGAATCTGCGACACTTGAACTATTGACGTGATATAACCATCACTTTTCCTTTGTGACGTCAGACATTTTTTATTGTGACGTCAAAATTTTACGGGACCCTTTGCAATGTTCAATAATGGCGGACAAATAGCAATAAGATGTATATGCCAACAGACCTGGGGTTATTAAAAATGTAATTGTAATTAGCTGTAATTAATTACAATTTTGCAAGTAATTCAATGTAATGTGTAATTGAGCATATAATATTTTCAATTACATGTAATTGAAAGTAATGAATTACATTGCATTTTTTGTCATGTAATTATGAATTACTTTTCAATTACTTTGAATTACATTCAAATAATTGCTGGGAATTTTTTTAACATTTTTGGCCTTTCTGATGCAACTTATAAATTTATTTTTTCCTATATTTAGTATGCACTTGGTACTTTGATTTTTTAAAATACTTTTTAAACTTTTATCATGATGAAAAAAATATAACATACCTTGATATTTCATTAATCATTATAGGATGTATAATAATCTTTATTTGTATTTAGTTCATTGATTTTTTCACATGTTTACATTAAAATATAAAAATTAAAAACATTACCAATTTATTTACATACAATTTATAAATATGTTGTTCTAACAATAAACTATAATCTTAGCCTCAGGTTATTCCTTTCACTCAACTAATTAGGATGTACAAGTTTGCTCCTTGATTAAAATGCCAAAGGCATTTATTTTAAACCATCATATGTATATGTTAAAATCTGTACAGATTGATATTTAGCACATACTTACAACTTCTCGTCCAATCAAATTGCTTATATTTGCCTTCTAATTTTCATAGTACATACTTTTCCCGTGTACTAAGTAACTACGCATGTATGACCACAAGGGTAAGATTTCATTGTATCATAATCAAGATATTTAAAACAAAAATTGCCGCTAGCCATTTTGAAATAAAATGCTGTGTTCCAAATTAAATTAAATAGTTTGTAATTAGTTTTCACGTTGATTTTTAAATATCCTGCTATTAAAATCTTTGGATCTAAAAAATGTTTTTGACAATTGCCATTTCTTTCATCGAAATTTGTACACTACTAGACCGATAGTTTGTCGTTTCAAAAGTTTCAAAGACAGGGAGCTAGTACGATACGCAGCTTCAGCGTTGAAAGGGACCCGTTTCGGAGTGAATGAACAATATCCAAAAGAAATAAATGACAGGAGAAAGTTACTGTGGCCCTACTTCAAAGAAGCCAAAAGTCAAAAACGGAAAGTTCACCTAAAAAAAGATCGGTTATTTATTGACGGGGCTGAATTCATCCCACCCGACAGAAACGACGAGGCAAGAATGGAGACAAATGAAAGACAATTATATATTGGACGAGGGGCACGCCCGAAAACTACCACCTATGGTCCAAATAACCAAACAAGAAACACTGGTCGAGACCCCCGTAAATTGCAAATCCAAAGTTAAAGAGGTCAAGGAGGATTAAAGGACAGCTATTGTCAACCGAAGTACTCGAGTGGAACAGATTTTCACCGTAGTAAAAGTGTTAATACTATTCACACTGACTTTACTTATAAAGAAAACAATAAATTACAATTATTGATACTAAATGTATGTGGTTTAAAATCCAAACTTCTATATCCAGAATTTAGAAATTTATTACAAGACCATGATATTGTTTGTTTCTCAGAGACCAAATTAGATGACTTAGATGATATATCTTTGGAAAACTTCACTTTTTATTGTAAAAATAGAAAAAAATTCTCAAATTATAGATCAGGTGGTTTAGCTTTTGGCCATAAAAGTGTTTTTAAAAATTATATCACTCCGATAGATACAAATTGTCCTTTTGTCTTTTGGTTTAAAATTTGTAAGAAATTAGTACAGCTACCACAAGATCTAATATGTGGTGTGATCTATATTCCACCTATTAATACATTATATACAGCAGATGATGCTATATCTGAGATAGAGATAGAATTGCATAATATGTATAAAGATTCACAATATGTCTGCTTATTTGGCGATTTTAATAGCCGAACTGGTACCTTAGCTGATTATTATGATAAGGATGATTTTGATGATACATTTGTGAATGAATTGATTGATTTTAATGAGTTCTCTGAAATAGGCATTTTAGACGACCTTGGTATACCGAGGAAAAGAAACTCTCAAGATCAAACAGTAAATACATATGGCAGAAAACTTATTAGTTTTTGTAAAAATAATAACATATTTATATTGAACGGTCGATTTTTATCTGACAAAGTTGGTAAGCCAACAAGTCGTAACTTAAGCGTAGTTGACTACGTATTGGGCTCTGCAAATATGTTTCACAAAATTGTTGATTTTGAAATTATGCAATTTAGCAATTTATATTCGGATATTCATACGCCAATCTTTTTACAACTAGCTTGCAATGTAAAATCGGACATGCTAAAAGTAAATACATGTATTAGAAATAATGACAAATACATAGGTAAATGGAAACATGAAAAGAGTACTGATTTTACAAGTAACATAAACAGAGATGAGGTTAATGAATTATTGTCACATATCTTAGAAATACATGATGATATTAGTAAAGTGGATCAAAGTAGTGTAAATGAAATTGTTACCAATGTTACTAAGATTTTGCTTGATTCAGCAGAAAAAACTTTTGGTGTATTTACGAAAGATTGTAGTAATTCAAAAGAAGATTATAATAATAAAGAATGGTTTAATCTCGATTGTAAAAATAGTAGAAAAGATTATAGAAAGTCATTAAGATTGTATAAACATTATGGGTCTAATATTTTCAAAGTTAGACTACGAAATAATGAAAAAATATATAAAAAAACTATGGATGATAGCATTCGTCTCTTTAATCATGATTTGAAGAAGAAAATGAAAGCATTACGTAAGAAAAATCCACGTGATTTTTGGAAAATGTTCAATAAGTTTAAACGTACAGTGAATAATGACATTGATATCAAACAGTTTTATGATTTTTTTAAAGAATTGAATAAAGATAATCTTAATAAAGCGAATATTGAACTAGATAACAATTTTGATACTGATAGATCAAATTATTTCTTGAATAAAACAATAACAAGAGACGAGGTTATCAAAGGTATACAAAGTGTTAAAAATAATAAGTCACCTGGTGACGACTTAATAATAAATGAATATATTTTATCATCTTCTGAATTGATGTTAGATATATATGTATATATGTTCAATTTAATTTTCGATACAGGTTTCTTACCTGAAATATGGCTTTTAGGAAATGTTATTCCAGTGTTTAAAAACAAAGGTAGTAAAAGGGAACCGAAAAACTATCGGCCAATAACGTTACTATCCAGTTTAGGTAAAATATTTACTTCCATTTTAAGCAATAGACTTTGTGATTATTTAGATGAGTTTTTAATTTTACAAGAAAATCAAGCAGGTTTTAGACCAGGATACAGCACAAATGATCATATTTTTGCTCTTTATGCCTTTTTTGAACTCTTGAAATTAAAGAAGAAAAAGTTTTATTGTGCGTTTATTGATTTTCAGAGAGCTTTTGATTCTATTCAAAGAAATCTCCTTTTATTTAAACTTTTGAACAATAATATTAACGGAAAGTTTTTCCGAATTATACAAAATATGTATAAAGATATAAAATCCCGTATTGTCTTCAATAATGAGAAATCTGACTTCTTTCCTTGTGAAATTGGGGTACGACAAGGTGAAAATTTATCTCCTGCTTTGTTTTCTGTATATCTGAATGATTTACAAGCATTTTTAGAAGAGTTAGATACAAAAGGTTTACAGTCAATAAGTGCAGACCTAGAAAATGAACTAGATGTGTATCTGAAGATTTTCTTATTGTTATATGCTGATGACACTGTTTTATTAGCGGATAGTAACACTGAATTACAAAATATGTTAAACAAATTTGCAATATATTGTAACAAATGGCAACTTAAGGTAAATGTTGATAAAACAAAAGTTCTTGTTTTTGCTAATGGTAGAATTCCACAAAATTTGAATTTCTCTATTAATGATACTGAAATTGAGATTGTTAAAAATTATAAATATTTAGGAATATTCTTTTCAAAAAGTGGTTCATTTTTACAAACTAGAAAATATTTAAGAGACCAAGGAATAAAGGCTATGTATTCTATCTTGAAGAAGAGTAGAATTAATAATTTATCTATCGAATGTCAACTAGATCTCTTTGATAAGGCTGTTGTACCTATTTTGTTATATGGGTCAGAGATTTGGGGTTTTGAAAACTTTGACTTATTAGAGCGGGTGCACCTAAAATTTTGCAAACTCATTTTACATTTAAAGCAATCAACCCCAGACTGTATAGTTTATGCTGAACTAGGCAGATTCCCAATACTTCTTTATGCAAAAGTTCGTATGATAAATTTTTGGGGCAGAATTATAAACGGTAAAGAGTGTAAAATTTCTCATGTTCTTTATAAATTATTACTTATAAATCTAAATAACTATGGTTTTGAAAGTAAATGGTTGATTTATATAAAAAATGTTTTAGATAATTGTGGAATGTCTAATATTTGGAATATGCAGTTTGCTGACAAATGGGTATCAAAAAGTGTGGAACAAAAACTTAAAGATCAGTTCACACAATTATGTTTGTCACATATAGATAGCTTACCTAAATGCCTATGTTATAGAATTTTTAAGACTAATTTGAAATTTGAGAATTATCTCAACATATTGCCTAATAATTTATTATTTGTATACTGCAAATTTAGATGTGGAAGTCACCGGTTACCAATTGAGACGGGAAGATGGCGAGGCTTGTCACGAAACGACAGACTTTGTCATCTCTGCGATTCAAGTGGTATTGGTGACGAATATCATTACATCATGACTTGTAAATCTTTGGATGTAGAGAGAAAGAAATTTTTACCTGAATATTGCTGTAAAAATCCAAATACATACAAATTTAACGGTTTATTTAATTCAGACAATACTATCATTTTAGAAAAATTATGTAAGTTTATAAAAATAATACAGGTGAAAGTCAGTCCTCCAAGTTAAGTTACGTTTGTTCACACATGTGCATGCTTATATATACATATATGTAATTGTAGATATATATTTTCTCTGTAACTATGACATGTAGTTTTGTGAGAATAAAGTTCATTCATTCATTTAAATAAAGGGTAATACATATGGTTCTTTATACCTTGATTAGAGTACAACGATATCTTAAAATTATGATAATGTAATAATGTATCATCCATGCAATTACTTTGTTTGTACACAAAAAAGTGTGTACTATGAAACCTTGTGAAGGGAAATTAAAGCAACTTGGTGATAATTTTTTAAACTTTCTTAAGGAAGGTGATCTATTTCGTCATGAATTGATTGATTTATTAATTATCGTTTGCTTAATTTCCAGTGGCAAATATTTCATGCATGTTCAGGACGATGTCATGAATTGAAAAACTGTGATTATGTCTGAAGATAATGTGCCAATTATATATATAAACATATTCTGATAAATCTTTTAGTTTTTACTTTCAAATAATAAAACAAAAACAAAAACACACAAAACCTATAATCTCTGATCTATTGGTAGTTGCTTTTTAATGCCTATCTGCTAGACTATATCTATGGGGACAAACTATCTATATGTTTCAAATTTAGTATAGCTTTAGTTTTTAGTGAAATTAAAAAATGTTTTCAAAACATGTAAAGCTTCCACTGCAATTTAATTATTGCCTGCTTTTGGTCAATTTATTTGGTCATCTTACCATGTAAGAAGAACATGTATAGTAAAACACCGCTTTATATCAATATACATACTTACACCAGCAGCTACCATCTTTTCATTCTGGAGTCAAGGGCCTTTTGAAATCACATATTTTACAATGATACTAGTGAGTAGATTTACAAAACTTCGTTAATGAGCTTCGTTTTACAAACACCTGTGATACAAGTAGTCAGCCAAAATAAACTATCAATAGACCAATTAAAAGATTACTCGAGTTGTAAATATGTGCTAAATTGGATAGTCTATGAAAAGGTATACACTATGAAATTAAGAGCTCGGGGCAAGCCCCTCGCTCTTAATTTCATAGTATATACCTTTTTATAGACTAACCTAGACTTAAACACTTTCTACAAAATTTTAAATACAGCAGTCAAAACATATAAGAATGGAGTTCAATATACTTAAACAATTTTGAATTGCCAAAAGACAAGTCTGGAAAATGCTACCATTACTCTTCTGTAATAAATGGAAGCTTTAAAGTTACTTCAAATTTCACATAAGGTAAAGAAGAAAACCTTTAAAATCTAAATTAACATTTTTAGAAGAAACTTTAAATTTAGGAAAATTATTTTAAGAATAAAAAATATATTAATTTGGATCCATATATATATATATATATATATTTTTATAATTTTTTTCATAAAAATAAGAAATGCAATCAAATAATCAGTATTTAAAATCTAATAGTGATTAAATGTAACAATGACGTTAGAAATTTGAAAACTTGTCCAAATGTTTTCACTGTTAAAAATTGCATGTATATATATAAAAAAATTCATTCTATTCTAGTCTGGTGTCATTTTTATGATATCATTCTAAATGATATAGCTCTTGTTTATGTCTTTGGACGAAAAGTAATTGAAATGTAATTAATTACATTGGCAATGTATTTGTAATGTAATTAATTACATTTGAAAATCAATGTAATTGTGATGTAATTGATTACATTTAAATATCAATGTAATTGAAATGTAATTAATTGCTTTGGCATGTAATTGACCCCAAATCTGGCAATCCCCCTAAATCGTTCCGAGTGTCAAAAAAGTTATGAAATGTGTACCTTACATCCTGTTGCAGTTGCTGCACCTTCGATACAACCAACGAGTTTCTCCTTTAAAATATCAAGCTCTTCGTCTGTTGGTGTGCTGAGGTAGTATTCGAGTTCTGCTTCATTAGGAATAATATTTGGGACATCCCCTCCCTTTTTAATTATACCTGGAATAAAGAAATGTGCGTTGGCAAAGGTAACGCAGTTTAATCAATTAGACGTTTATACTCGTTTTATGCATCATGCAAACCTATATGATGAATAAAAAATGACAAACTACAATGGTCATAAGTAATTTAAAGATTCGGCTTACATTATCAGCTCGTAAAAATGATCGTAAAATGAGAATAACAGTAAAGCAACTATCGATTCCAGTTTTCTATACATCCGACATTAGGGAGCTACCATTTGATTTTTATGGGGGGGCTAGGATGAAAAATGTTGTCCTGCCTTTTAATTTTTCCCTGTATTCGGTCCTGCTTTTTTATTTTTCACTCTATTCGGTCCTGCCTTTTTTTTTTGTAGTTTATCCTGACTTTTTTTACATAAATTGTTATCCTGCCTTTTTTTTTGCAAATAATCTCATCCTTCCTTTTTTTTTAATCAAAACTCCTGTCCTGCCTATTTTTTTCAAATTTCATCCTAGCCCCCCCATAAAAATCAAATGGTAGCTCCCTTATTGATAATTGCTACAAACAACCCTACGTTAATGCGTGTTATATATATACCGAACGCTTTGCCCAGTGATTTTAAACCGATATGAACACATACAGTTTTTTATAGATTGAGTAACTTTGGACACTTAATTTTCTACCAATCTTTCAAATTTGCTGCACGATATAAGATATAGCTTTTGTTTTTGCCCAGTCAAGATTGAATAAGTGTCTTCTTACAACGACAACTTGTGCGAATTAAACTTGTATTACTTCTTACCCATAGCTCTCCACATTGGTTTCATCTGCTGTCTCATACATGATATATTGTTATAACAGGTTACTGCTGCGTCTAAAGCATTGACTCCGTCCCAGGGGAAAGACGATGCATGCGATGCCTTTCCCGTAAAAGTAATGTGGACTCTGAAATGTAAAGACGGGTCATTATTGGCGACTGGGTTTTAAATACTGAATTAAATATAGGAACTACGCTATGATATTTTTTATCCATCAACACGGAAATGTTTATTCTTATCCCTTAATTTCAAATGCAAATAGGCATAGTCACAACACATTCCATAATATTTCCTAATTTGTGGTTTAATGTCGGATTAAAAAACTAAATACTCTGAAGATTGACTGATGTTTCACATGAAATGTTTACCCCCTTCCAGAACATCTGGAATAATAAGTTATGTTAAAGATTTTACTTATTACTGAAGATCCAAAAACTTTTATTTAAAGATGAAGAAAAGCAATAATGTGGCGATTGTTCTTGTCAATCAAGAATTTACAGAACTTGACTCTGCAATGTATATATAAACTTACGGAGTCATAGCAACCATAAGAGGTTTAGATAATGTGAACTGTGATGGATGAGCCATCATGGCCACATCAACGTCGTCAAATACACCTGCAGCTATCATGTATGACTTTCCGCATTTCCCTTCTTCTGCTGGTGTACCAATTACTGACAGCTTTAAATAGATACAAATGATAGTATCAGATAACAAACGATGCTAACAAACGCTTGTGTTTTTGTCAGCTTTTATAAAAAAAAAAACAAAAAAAAAACTTTATCTTTCAATTATTTTCTTAGGATAGCAACGATTTTTTAATTGTATTTAACAGCGGAGATGTGACAAATCTTACCCTGTAATGCATGCAACATCTGACATAGATAAAATTTCTTCTATCTTTTAATTCAAGATCCTTACCTTTCCGCATTTCAGGTTTTTTGTTGACATTGCTTCCTTTATCGCAATTCCTGTAGCCACGCCTACTTCTGCGATAAGATTATGGCCACATGCATGTCCTATATTAGGTAAAGCATCATATTCACATATAACTGCAATATGGGGCTTTCCATCACCATAAACAGCTCGGAAGGCAGTGTCTAGTTTGTACTTTCTAGTCACATCAAATCCGTTTTCCTCAAGAAATTTTGTGAGCACTCCATGTGCATGAAACTCTTGGAAACCTAGCTCTGGTGTTTTCCAAATGTCTTGGCTGAGGTCATTGAGTCGTTTTTTATTTTCTTCGATGAATGTACAAGCAACAGACTTTATGTCAGACATACTTTTATGGTTAACTTCTACAATTAAAATCAAAATTCAATCTGACTTAGTATTTATATGATGTTGAATAAGTTGACGACTTTCGTATGCATAAATTGTTTATAGGTATTAGCTGTTGTTTAGTGTGATATAATTTGTCACGATAACTTCACAATGACATTCTCAATGAGGTATATATGCATGTGCTCCATGACAAACTACAGATGTTTACAAACACAATTACAAATAGGTTGGTGCAAAGCTGAACCGTCTAACATTATGCATTATATAAACCGCTACTACCATGACTACAGTTTTATTGATTATAATAAGTCATAATATATATTTATAGTTTTGAACGTTGTTTTCAATTTAGACTTGTTTATATTTTTCGTTTGGGCTTGTATTATATTTGCCTTCGGGTTTATATGATCCGTTCATCCTATTTTGACTCCTCAAAATTCAGGAGTCTATCCTAAATTGAGGTAAATTGTATGGCTTTCCTAATACCGTTTCGATTCCTAACATCACTGAAGAGACATTAATTGTCGAAATCCGGATATGGTGTACAAAAACCTTTGCACCTTTCGTTTGCGGTATACCATCTTTTCCGCAAGTTTATTGTTTTCTGTTTAGTATAAAATTTATACTTAAGATCCATTTATTACATCGGTGATCCGTTTATTTGGCAATCGCCAATGGCAGTCAGCAGGGTTTAAGAACATTTGTTGTTCGACCTGTTAGTCAAATGCGTTTTGTTAAAATATACCTTTTCACTTTTTTGGTCTTTTGGAAAATGTTGTTTGTGCTGTATTTAGACCCCTCTAACAAGAAATTTGTTTTGCATGCACACGTATAAAAATTGCGGTTTTTATCCAACGCAATCATAGGTTTGAACGTTGTTTTCAATTTAGACTTGTTTATATTTTTTCGTTTGGTCTTGTATTATATTTGCCTTCGGCTTTATATGATCCGTTCATCCTATTTTGACTCCTCAAAATTCAAGAGTCTATCCTAAATTGAGGTAAATTATGTGGCCTTCCAATAACCGTTTCGATTCCTAACATCACTGAAGAGACATTAATTGTCGAAATCCGGATATGGTGTACAAAAAATCTTTGCACCTTTGTTTGCGGTATACCATCTTTGCCGCAAAATTATTGTTTTCTGTTTGGTATTAAATTTATAGTTAAGATCCATTTATTACACCTTGTGATCCGTTTATTTGTCAATCGCCAATGGCAGTCAGCAGGATTTTAGAACATTTGTTGTTCGACCTGTTAGTCAAATGCGTTTTGTTAAAATATACCTTTTCACTTTTTTGGTCTTTTGGAAAATGTTGTTTGTGCTGTATTTAGACCCCTCTAACAAGAAATTTGTTTTGCATGCACACGTATAAAAATTGCGGTTTTTATCCAACGCAATCATAGGTTTGAACGTTGTTTACAATTTAGACTTGTTTATATATATATATATATATGTATATATAAGCAATCAGCATGTAACACTATCCTAAATAATAAATTCAAGAATCAGAACGAGTCAGTACCAGCTACTGTAAATATGCTAGATCGATTGTGTAAATGTTAAATCTGCTTTCCTTACTTTTGGGTGTTACATTGTAATTGTACACTTTGTATTTGTGTTTCTGTCAATGAAATTCTGTCATAAACATATTGAAAATTATTTGTATACAAACTGTGTAAACATAGTGTCCTTGATAAGTTCAGTGTCTGACAAAATCTTGTCTGAATTCTAAATACTGTAGCTACAAACATTAGTTCTGAAATTTACTCGATTTAAGATTTATGGAAGACCATTAGTGTTTATAAACAGATTATAACGTTCATAGCTTTATTAGTAAGTATAAAAGGGATATGCTGTTAATAATTCGTTAATCAATACTCTAAATTAATTTTTGTATTAAGAGTACTTCAAGTCTTTGCATCAAATATTCATGAATTACGAGAATACATGTAGCATACTTTTAGTGTAGGAAAATATACACATTTTCATATTTTACGGGAATGACGAATAGCTAGGATATCCGCGTTTCCGTATCATGTATCGTGCTAATCGAATGGCAAATCATTGCTGGTCCCATGCATGAAACCTACGTTGAAACCTTATGAGAGATCCTATTACCATCTTCTTCAGAAGCCCTCAAATTTATAAAACTAAGTCATAACTTCTTATACTTACGTCAAAATTTCATCAAACTGTAAAAAAAATAAAATAACATAGCATGATAGATCAACATACAATATTGAAGCTCCTTCTAAAAAACCTTATCTTTTGTACAATTCTTTCGATTTTTCCGATACTTCCTCCGTACTATTAGAGAAGCCAGGGGCCGCCGACTTTTTTCACACACACGAAAACTTTACGTAAAATTTCTCGTAAATCCTAAATATTTGATTGGAAGCCTATACGTCTAAGATGCCAACATAAAACAATCAATTGAGGACGTAAATACGTATAATAGATATTAATTTTAATGAAATGCAAAATGATAACTTGAACTTTATTAATCTATCAGAAATGGGGAAATTAACAATTATATCTAAAACCTGCCAACGCAAAACTTAGTTTGTAAATAAAAGTGTTATTAAGACTAAAGACATGGCGTCCTTTGTCTCCTATTTAGTTTATTTACTATATGCCTTAAAAAATGTATTTTGTGTTTGTATTTCAATTTTGTTATATATAATGTTTTTTAAATTATTTATGCATGACATTTATACAGATTTGAATTTGAACTTTAATGTAGATAAATTTTAATCATTCGATTTTTGTGATGCCGAGATCAGTGAGCACCGGAGAAGCAGCAAATATTTATTTCAAATTAGTCGAAATTCAAACCACGCGGCACCCAAACTTCATATTCATAGAAATGATTGTAAAGTGTGGTATAAACGAATCTTATATTAATTTCTTTAATTTTCAAAAATAAATATAATCAAGAATGTGTCCATAGTACACGGATGCCCCACTCGCACTATCATTTTCTATGTTCAATGGACCGTGAAATTGGGGCCAAAACTCTAATTTGGCATTAAAGCTAGAAAGATCATTTCATAGGGAACATGCGTACTAAGTTTCAAGTTGATTTGACTTCAACTTCATCAAAAACTACCTTGACCAAAAATTTTAACCTGAAGCGGGACAGACGGACGAACGGACTGACGAACGAACGAACGAACGGACGAACGAACGGACGCACAGACCGAAAAACATAATGCCCCTCTACTATCGTAGGTGGGGCATACAAAGGTACTACCTAAACTGTTACAGAAAAAACAGTTCAATATTTTAGTTAATATGAACAAAATGAAACGCGGTATGTGTCAATAGATAGCACAGTAATCCAAGTTGAACAATTATTATTTTTAAAACCATCTGACAACATCAAGAGATAAAATTACATACTTATCATCAATGATAGAAAAGTGACTATACCATAGGTCAGTTAATGTTATGATATCTTTCCGACATCGTTTGCAAATTATATTTTATGAGAAAGTAGGGTTCCAATGCCGCCTTTCTGACCGAAATGCCAGCCGGAGCTCAAACGACTAAACAAAAATATTAGAGCAATGGATTTAATAATAAGATCTTCTATACAAATCAATGATCGCGGTATATGGTAGTTATTTTGGGAAAATATAGCTTCAACATAGTGACATTCCTGATAAGGATTTTCAAGATCAGGAATAGAAACTATGACCAACCGACCCTAGCTAATCATTTCCCGACGTAATCGATCATGCACCGCTGTTGTCATATAGCACAAGGGTGAATTCCTTGCATTTTTTTTAATATCAATTCTGTACTTTTTGATTGAAATAGGTTGTTGATTGGTTTCGTTTAATAAATAATATCGAAATAACTTAACAAAAGTAATGATTAAATATATTTTCCCAACTTTTTAACCGTACTATTTCGGTTTTCATTTAGCAATCCTTTATAATGTTTTGCTATGACAATTAAACTGCTAGTACTAAGAAAAATAATCCGTAGAAAGTATGTGCAAATTTCAGGACTTAAATTCAAGCATGAAAGTTTATGTTCATTTTAACAAAAATCGTGATGTTGAAATATATGAACATGTAAAAAATACATAAGGAGCGGAAAGCAGGAGAAATTTTAAGTGTAAAAGGAGGGAAAACAGTGAAAACGACCGGTGCATAATTTACGTTTGCGTGCGCATTACCATGATTGTATTTGCGCGTAAAACTCATTACGTTCGCGAAAAGCTTTTTTTATTTTTACAGGTATAACTTTAGATAATACATAGGTAAAAGTATATACTTATTTATTTATTTATCTCTTTATAGTTTTTGTCCTGCCTTTGCAATTCTTTATGATGAATCGCCATGAAATATAGGGAATATTTCATTGCGATGCACCATAAAGAATTTCAAACGCAGGATAAACGTCTCCAATCGGTAAGAAAAGGAAATCCATTGTTACTAGCTTAAGCGCTAACGGGGTCTCTCATGATCATTGAATATATTTTTTTAGATTTCAATACGAAAAATGATTAATTTAGAATTATAAATATGTTCAAAATTAATAACTTTGACAAATTTATTATGCATTATCTTTGCATTTACTTGCGTTATCTGTAAAATGAATGTACGAAAATGTAATAAAAAGCTGAGTGCAATTAAACAAATTTAATCCCAAAATGCGTGCAAATGTAATGCGCCACAAATTACAACCAGTTGCAAAGGAACCCAAAACAGTTTTATTTACACTAGTTACATAATTATTAGTCTTCTATATCAACCCAGGGCTTCATGGCAACATGAACAATATCTAGTTTCAAACTTGCCGCTTGGTTTAAAACTATGTATCGATTTTCGGAATTATAAGAGCTTCAAAGCACATATTACTTTCAGATGAGAAGCGAAAGATACAAAAGGGATATTCAAGCTCATAAGTCAAAAATAAACTGACTACGGCATAGCAAAAAATGAAAAAGACCAAAAAGACAAGATATTGTTTGTTTTTCTATTATATTAACGGAGTTTATCTCTCGTGTTGTATGGAGGCCGTAGAAAGTTTCTTCGTGCTTAGGATGTATCCTCTACTGAGTTCTCTATTCTTAAAATTACGGTGAATATATAAATATATATATTTCCATTCTCAATTTTATCCTTATTTACACACCAGACCGTACTGGTTACCGGAACTTTGGATACACCAAACCAGGTATTTCATACCTGAGAAACAGGCAATATATGCCCTCAATTTTAGAATTCATTCATATATTTTAGTATTAGCCAAAATTACCAGTCAATATGTGTTTTACAAGGATCACCAGTCCCTCACCTTTCATTTGATACCTTAATTACTAAAATATCGTATACATCTATTGATATTTACACCGATGAGTAGGAACTATTTTGTTTTAAATACACTATTTTCCAGTATATGTTCTTTTTTGACCGGGCCCGATTTGGTGGTATTACATCGTACAAAGTCTATTCGAATCATTTTGCAAAGAATTCTACTCTTGCAGTGAGGTGAGAGTTTTTAGCACCGTGTTGAAGGCCTCACTGTGACTTTGAGATGAAGAAAAGCATTAAAAGCGCTGTTCCTTTGCTTTTTGTGTGTTTTTGCTGTGCATGTACTGATTTTATGTCATAGATGGAAACCCCATAGCCTTTGTTTTCTATTTAAAAACAGTATACAAAACACAAAAAATAAAACTGAAGACTGAGCAACACGAACCCCACCAAAAACCCGGGAGTGATCTCAGGTGCTCCGGAAGAGTAAGCAGATCCGTCGTCATCCGTGAAAGAGATATGACAGATATTCCATAACGGTCAACCAACTCGTGATGGGGTTCTTAAAATTTTCTAAGGGATAATTTCAACTTCACCACTTGGAACTCTTGGTTTAATAGCTTGTGAGCAGCAAGACTCTATCAAGGAAATCATAATAGGAAACGCAAGCCCTGGAATATTGTATCAACTGGGAGATATATACTCCATATGCAGGCGCTGCTGGAATGTTGCTTCATAGAAATAGAAAGTTCACAATTGGGGAGCTGAAATCAATGTTCGGAATTACAAGAGCTTCAAAGCACATATTACTTTCAGAGGAGAGGCGGAAAATACCAAAGGGATATTCAAATTCATAAGTTGAAGATAAACTGACAAAGCCACGGCAAAAAAAAACAAAAAACTACAGGCTCTTTAGAGCCTGTGTCGCTCCCCTAGGTAAATGTGCATCTTAAACAATGGACACTTTCCAACATTGTGGACAAGAATAGAATTCATGACAAAAATCTGTTTTTGTTGATCTTGTATTGCTGATATTTTTTTTCGGTTAACAGTTTCTCTCCATCTAAACATAGAAAAGGGTAAAAAAGATCCACATTTAAGGGCAATCACTACTATCAAGAGTAATAAGGAGTCGTCAAACGATTTCAGTCAATTAACTTATTTGTAGATCTTGTCATGATGATCATTTATGCTGTTTAAAGTTTCTCTCTATCTTTTATAGTTTTGAAGAAAAAAACGGTAAAATTTATAACTCCTATAAGGAAGTCTTCTGACAGTTTTAATGTAAACAGACAATAGGCAGCTCTCATAATTTTTACTTTGTCAGATTTTCTCCATTCATAACGGTTTTCAAGATAATAGACACAACTTGCATTTAACCCCTATGTTCTATTTTTAGCTATGTCAGCCATAAAAGGCGGGGTCATGGGACACAATTCTTAAACTTAATACGGTAATGATGATTGTTGCAAAGTTTGGCTGAGTAGATTCAGAGAAGAAGATTTTGTGAAAAGTTAACGGACGACCAAAGATGACGAACGCAAGTGATGAGAGCTAACAATGAAAAGATAAACAACAGTCAACAAAACACAGAAGACATAGAAAATTAGACTGATCAACAAAAATTCCACCATAAACAGGGATGATATTAGGTGCTCCAGAAGGATAAAATATAATTTGTGTTGATTTTAGTTTCTATTATCTGTGAACAAAACTTACAAAGTTCCTATCAAGACTTAGATCACCCCTGTTTTTTGGTGGATTTCTTGTTGATCAGTCATCAGTTTTCTACCTTGTGTTTTTTTTGGCTGTTGTTTGTCTTTTCATTATTAGGTCTTATCACTTCGCGTCCGTCAACTTTGGTTGTCCGTTCAGATTCATTCTTGCACTAAAAGGTGTTGTTCTTTTATTTTTTCCATGGGCCTTTGCTAAAGTGCTCACAGCCTGACTATCTTGTGTAATTTTTGTATGGTCTATATTTTTTTACAAGATATGTTTACTAACAAAATACATTTGTCAAATTTTAACTTGTACATAAAGGTCTGGATGGATGGGGGATGGAGGGGGGATGGATGGGGGATGGAGGGTTCCTCATTTCTTTATTCTTTAATATATTTGTCAATTTTTCTTTATATTTTAGCACCACTTTATTTTTTTTATTATATTTTTTTGCTTTTTATCCTTTTATTTTTGCCCATTTATCTCTATATTCTGTTAACCCTCATACATGGTTAGATCTGGACCTGCAAAACTTATCTTGTAAAAAGAAGAATGAACAAACTAATGACAGAATTCCATATCAAATTCTGTTCTCTTTTGTGTCAGAGATATGTCTTGCCTGTAGGCAGAAAATTCTGAAAAGACAATCTGATGGACAACAACATTACTAATTAATTCAAAGTTGCTGGAACATGACATAGGGGTCAGTGGTTCAAAATAATTATCAAACTGAGATGTATTAGGTGTTATTTGAACTATCAAACTGATTTAAGCAGAAATCTTAACATTAACTGATTGATATTTTAGTCTTAGATACATGATTTTTTTTATTAGTTGTTAATGGCTTTGAACTAGCTGTCAGTAACTGCAAGTACTCTCAGATCTGCACTCTGTTTTGTTGGATGAGGGATGGATAAATACCCTGCCATGTCCAGTCTGTGTTTATGTTTGATGTTTTTCTGCTTTGTATCAATCTGACGAGTTAAGCCTTTTTCTACTGATTTTTATAAGTTTGTTCTTATGTTGTGCTGTTACATTACTGTCCCAGGTTTGGGGAGGTTGAGCGTTCACAAACATGTTTAACCCCATCACATTCTTTATGTGTCTGTCCCTAGTCAGGAGCCTGTAGTTCAGTGGTTGTCGTTGGTTCATGTCCGTTATATTTGTTTTTCGTAATTTAATTTGTTATAAATTAGGCCGTTAGTTTTCTCAATTTAATTATTTCATATTTTTCATGTTGGGGCCTTTTATAGCTGACTATATGGTATGGGTTTTTTCATTGTTAAAGGCCATACGGTAGTCTATAACTGCTTACATCCACTTTATTTGAACTTTAGTGGATAGTTGTCTCATTGGCAATCATACCTCATCTCCTTATTTTTATATCAAAATTGCTTATTAATTCAAAGTCACAATAAACTGACTTACCTACTCTGTATATAATTCTGCATCCCTTTAGTAAGAACAAACCACTTTTATCAGCAACATTAAAATAATAACATTTGAAAAATTTATAATTAATTCAAAGTCACAGACTGGACCATGACCTAGAGGGCAGGGCCTGGAAATAGTTGTCAAACTGATAACGACTGATAGTAATGCAACTTTATAGAAAATATCATAGATCTATCACAAGTAGTTCTTATCGAGTTAACTTCAGCAGAAAATTTCACATTGAAATTTGCTTATTAATCGAAAGTCACTGGACCATGACTTGGGGGAAGGGCCTCAAAATATTAATCAAAATGATATGTACTGATAGTAATGCAACTTTATAGAAAATATCAAGTAGTTCCTCTCAAACTGTTAAAGCAAAAAACTTAACCATTGTTAATGCCGATGCAATTATCGTTACAGGAAAAGCAAGCCTTCCAAGACTTTCGTCGCAGGTGAGACAAAAACTATACCATCATAATAAATATGTACTTTATGTAACATTCACTCATACAACATGTCTAATATAACATAACAAAGAGAAATGTACAGGCTAAACATAATTTGTACTTAATTACATAATAAAACATTGTAAAATCACGATAACATAGACATAGTAAAGTTTGTTTTTTTTTAATCAACTTTTCATTACAATTTGAACAATTATAAAATGTTGGGATGATTTTTTTGTTAGAGAAGGGTAGGTTTATAAGTCATTCTTGTGTTTTATTAGTCTCTCGTTTATAATGATCTTTTTGCACATAATTAGACACATATAAGCTACTTAATGAATAAACTAGTAATAACCTATATTATATTGTCTTAAGTCAATGTGAAAAGAAGAAAATTCAATAACACTATCTTTGCAGAATGATATTTTCATATATTTGGTTTTACAAATTATTGAATAACAATACATCTTTTCCTGGATCCTTAGAATATTCACACTTTATAACATGCCTAGTTAAGTCCTTAGTTATATTCTTATCATGCAATAATTTGTGTATGAATCAGAAAATCAGTGTCTATGGAATTCACAGTTTTGATCTTTTGCTAGAAATGTAATATAATGCGCTATAATTATCCATGTTCCTATTTTCAAAATATCTTCACATCTGCCGTAATTTTGCCAGCCTGTGTGATAATTCATCCTAAAAATAAAATCATATGTTCAATAAATAACTATCTATCGTGTGCACAATTGAGTTAAATTACTGTTGGTGTGAATTTTGAGAATTTTTAAAGTTAATATTGGTGATCATGGGTCAAATATATTTGTATTTAAAGTGTAATACACATGGTATTTATTAGACAAGGTCGTAAATCAGAGTTTTCACTTCAATCAACAGCAATCATCATGTTTCAAAGTGAATCACTCTACAGCAAGGTCTATAATATTTTAACTAAATATTTTCTTATAAATACCTCTATTCAAAAGGATTTTTTCTTTTATCTTTTTTTTTCATTGTGTAAAAATGAAAAGGAGGAAAATGTGTAAACTTTATACTAAACAAACAATTGTTAGGGTAAAATATCCATGTGCAATATTTTGATCATACATCTAAGAGTTATAAAAAAAAATTTCGGGTTACATCTGTAATCAGAAAAGTTATTCAATCATGTCTGCTCTTACATTGTCAATTATCAGACAGTGCATTGAAGCCGAAACAATTAAGTGCTAATCTGCATAAGAATCAGGCAGTGGTGAAAACATGACAAAACAAAAACCCACTCAAGATGACATTAAAATATGTTCAAAATGTATAATGGTGCACGAATATAATATTCGTTTCATTTTCCTATTCTGGTAATTCAAGATATAATTTGGTTGAAATGCACTAGAAATTAACAATTAAGGGGAGCTAACTCCGTAATTTGCTATCATTCTTACTAAAAGTTATCTAGAGATTTCTCGAATTACCAGACACGCAGAAATGAAAGACCTACCATTACTAACTCAGGATGAGGGCAGCTTCAAAATAGGATGGTTAGGTCGGTGTGTTTTTTTAGGCCATGTTTTGATTTTTTTTAAAATAGCCTGATTCTTACAAAGACTGGCATTTTAACAATGTTTTAATCTTACAGGAGATACAACTTATTCTAAAAATGTAACCACTTTATCTTTATGTCATCATTAACTATCTGTGCCCAGGACAAAATTATTAGAACTTATTTGTGTCCACCTATTAATTTCAACAGTATCATTTTTTCCCCTTTGCTCCATATCTTATCTTAATCAATTATACAACCTTAATTTCACTATAAAAGAACTTCAAATGGAATCACCTCTATTCAGAATGAACCTCATTTTTACTACTGGTTAAAAAAAAAAACCCTAAAACTCTGCATTCATTATGCAATAAACCAACCTGTTCTGATGATGCTTGTGTTGATGATGCAGTCCCGATCGCTGACCCCTGAGCTGACGGTAGGTCCATATTTAATTCAAGTCTGCAATTTAAAAAGTGATAAACTTAAATATTTAAAATGAAAAAGTTTTATTTTTATATTGAAAACACTGAGTTTAATTTCGAAGAAAGTAGAGAGTTATGCAGTAAATACTAGACAACCAACATAATACAACCGAATCATTTATTTTTTAGTTCATATTTGAGTTATATCACTAATTTCATCCCTGCATGTGAGGGTTGTATCAAAAATGCAATCCATGCGGAATGGGGATTTTAAATCCCATACACTTTGCTGAGAGAGTCTAGGTTAAAGAATGGAGGTCAAAAAGTGTGCTGTTGTAAAGCCAAATTGCTGTCCATGTAAATAATTTCCTCTTTTTATTGTGTGTGGCAGTCCAAATTTCTCACTTTCCTTCCAGTTAATCAACTTTGCACTTGCAATACCTACAGTAATTCTTTAATGTATTGATTGTCCTGATAAAAGCATGTATATTTGCCACTGGATGCAAATCAAACAATCATTTGTGGAATAAATGAGTGTCGCGAGCACCCATTTGATTCTGTTTGACAAATATGTTTCAAAAAGTCTGAACTTAATGGTTTTATCTCATCCACTGTCTACCATAGACCAACTAATTGTCCCAAGCCATTAATTTTTCATGAGTAGAAAAATAGCCCAATTATAAGTAACTTGGATGTTTCCTTCAGGGTTGGCAAAGTATTACCCAGGCCTGGGTTTTCCCGGGCTGGGCAATACTCTCAGAAACGGGTAATACTGGGCAATATGATTTTTAAGCTTATTTTTACACAAAATAGTAAAGACTTCTTGTAGTTTCATAGTGTTATAGCTAAATATGCTAAAACTTAGTAAACATTTTTTAGCAATGAACAGAAATGGTTTGAAAGTAGTTTTCCTTACATATAATTGTTAATTAAAAATATGTTATATATATTTGAAAAAAAACCTAATTGAATTCTTAGGCTTTATGTCAACAGTTTGACCAATCTAGACAGAATAGTGATTTAATAGATTTTTATGAGGATTATTGAGTAAAGCTTTTTTCATTTGTCTATAATGAGTCTTCATGTACACTTGTTTCAGAGTTGCAAGAACAATACTTTCTCAGATTTATGCACTTGTATTATAAGACTCTCAAACAAGTCAACTTATTCATAAATCAAATACTATCTTATTTTTATAAATATCTTTAATTTATTGCACTTGTGATTGATCACTAAATCCTCTTTAAAATTCAGGCCAGCATTTCATATTACCCAGTATTGCCCAGGTTTACTTGGTAAAACCCAGTAAAACCTGGGTTTTCCCAGTATTTCCGACTGGGCTGGGCAATACTCATAAAACCCAGGTTTTGTCCAACCCTGGTTCCCTCATATAAATACATAAAGTTTAAGACTATTACAAAATTGTAAAAAGATATAGCTGTGTATAAGTCAACTAGAAATAAAGTATCTGCCAAAATAATTTGGTTTACAGTATTATCTCCCTTACCCTGCTTCATCTGCTACTTGTTGCATTAAGTTATCAACCTCTCCTTGTGGTGTGGTTAATGTTGATGAATTACACATGGTGTTCTCCATTACTTGAGATTGGACATCTAAGTTCTCAAACTGTGTTTCAAACCTGTCCATTAACTGTGATACCTAGAATGAAATATTTTGCCATCAGTTCTACTTCCAATTTTAGGGTCAGAATCAAGGATGATAATACACACGTTTACCATCTCAAAATGTTACTATCGGTACATTATTACAGGTACCATGAAGTCCCAATTAAAAATATATATATTATCTTGTATATCACTAAAAGAAAAGTAAGTACTACAGATTAATAAATTTGACCAACAATTTAATGACAAAACTTTCTAAACCATTACAGTTTTAGCACATTTTATATTATATTGCTTGTTTTTACCCTACCACCTCTGTTTATATACAACTTGTTTTACCCTACCACCTCTGTTATACTGCTTGTTTTTACCCTACCTTTTCTAAATTCATTGATTTCATTGCAGATTCCATAGACTTCACAACACCTGCCATAGATCCTGTAACCTGGAAATATCAAGGAAATATTTTGTAAATTACATAAATGGTGAAAATTTTAAAAGTGGTCTTCATTAGATTTCTTTGATAATATTGTACAGTTTTCATTTACTTTTTGGAACCCAACACATCATTGGCAATACAGAGCTATACTAAACCAACCCTAACCCTAATACATATACTATCTCATAAACTTAAATCCATAAGCAAAGGTACATTAAAATGGACAAACGAACTATTCCTGATTGTATGTGTTCAATGTACATGATGTAACAATTTTTATTATCATTGAAAAGAAAGAACAAATTTTTTTCAAAGCAAAAGGCTTCTATAAATATTCTTGAAGGCATTATCAATATTTAATGATGTTGTTTAACCCTTGTGTTTTTCTTTTTCCAAACAAAAACAATGTCTTTATTGGATGAAATAACATATGACAAATCATCCATACAGATAGTTGCATAAAGCATATGTAAATAAGTTCTTTGAAATAGAAAAAAATATTACCTAGCTACTGATCAACTACTGTGGATTAATTTTTTTCGTGGGTACCGATTTTTGTGGATTGAGTTGAAATCGTAATTTTGTGGATTTTTGATTTCGTGGTTTTGCCAAAGTCTACATACAATCCCTCAGAAAATTTATACTTTGTTGAACATTTAAATTTGTGGTTCACTTATACCCACGAAATCAACGAATATTGGTATCTAACAAATAATATGGAATCCACAGTACCATAATTGTAGTTGATCATATAGAATAATTTGGTTTTTATATGTATTGAAGGCTTTTTTGATATGAGGAAAATAAAAGGACCCCAGTCTCACGAGTCTCAAGAGTTTAAAATATGTCACTGGTTTTGACTGTGTCTGATGAGTATATTTCAAAAACTTGTGTCATGTACACTGCCCATCATGTTGATATTCTTATGCTAAAGTCAATGTTACCTGTTTTGTGGTTAAAGCAGTCTGGACTCTAGCAGCTACAGCATCAATTCTGGCACTCATTCTACGATAATTTAGTGCCTGGTTCTTTTGTCGTATAGCACTTTCAGCATGTATTTTGGCACCTTCTGTGTTACCTTTTTGAATTGCCTATATTTTCAAATTTAAAAATTGTCATTAGACATGTTATATTCAAACTACATCAATGTAAACACAATTTTGCACTTCGTTCCATGGTGGACAACCTCTTTTCTTTGTGATGTAAAGTAAATACCTCTCATTGTTGACCATACATGTGTATAGAACTCTTTTAAAACAAGTTCAAATACATCATATTATGTTTGATACTATGACATACATTTTGTACATTGTTCATCTGATGTCCTTTCATTTTATTATACAAACAAACCTTTACCATACAATGTATTTGTTTTTTCATTTGTTGTTTTGTACATGTACATAAATCAGCCATTGGTTTTCTTGTTTAAATCTGTTTACATTTCATCATGTAGAGGCCTTTGATAGCTTGCTATATATGTCAATTATTATGGTATGGGTTTTGCTCATTGTTGGAGACTGTACAGTGCCCTTTAGTTGCTACCATCCATGTGTTTGGTTTCTGGTGGATAGTTTGTTGTCTCATAGGCAATCATACCACTTCTCCTTATTTTAATATTAATTTCATAATGTCATCATGGCCATATTTGATGAATAAAATTCAATGTTTGTTGATTTGTAGATGTTATGGTTTACCTTTTTCAACTTTCCTTTTTCTTCTCTTTCTGACTTTTCACATTTTTTGGCATTTCTTTCAAGATCTTTGGCAGCAAATTTTAGATTAAATAAATGTTCTGAACATAAATTAAGGAAAATATAACTAAAACAAAAAATGTTATCTTGTTTATGAGAATTGGTTTAAAACAGATGGGTGAACAACATTGGGAAAGTTCATTTTTCTGTGGAATTCACACTTCATTCTGTTTTTAGAAAAAAACGTCTGTTGGCCACTGCATAAAGTTGTCTCTAACGTCAATCAAAGCATTAGTAACATCATTCACAGCTCTCGAGACGGTTGCTTTGTCATACCCCATCGTATCTCTAATCACTTGTAGGAATGACCCAGAGGCATAAAACCTCAACGCTATATATGCAGACTTGCTGCTCTACTGTTAAAGCAGTTTCCTTTGTCGTTGACCTCCTCAGTTTATCTTCCACAAGATTGCTAATGTAGGCAATAGACTCCCTTCCAAACCTATATCTTGCCCTCATTTCAGTATCTGTCAAATTTGTTAGATGAGAGACATTTCCTCTAAAGATTCTTTCCTTTCTTTGCCTAAGTGTCATCAACAGAGCAGCCATTTTACAAATTATAACCCTTTGTTAAGTATTTAACGAAGGTCTATAGCAGCATTGATTTTTTAGAAGTTTAAAACGACAGTTTAACGTTGCGTTAAATTTAACGTAGAGATGAGCAACAGGTTTAACAATGCATTATCATATTTTAACAACAGAGTTAGATTTAACGACAAGTGGAACAACCAGCCCCAGAGTATCAGTAATCCAATGTTCAAAGTCAGTTATTATCTACATATCAGTCATTTGCAAAGTCTGAGTTGGCAAAGAGTATTGCCCCGCCCAGTGAAAAATACTGAGAAAATCTGGATTTTTCTGGGTTTTAATGGGCAGTATGAAATGCTGACCTGAATCTGTAAGAGGATTCAGTGATTTATGAGAAATGCAATTTACATTTACAAAAGACATAATATTTTAGTTTATAAGTTGTTTTTTTTTTTGTGTAGGTTGAAACAGCTGCTTTGAATGACTCTACAGTCGCTCATCACCATTCTCAGAGGAAGGCGCTATAATAATCAAAATGATGGAAATCACTCATGGAAAGATTGGAAGAGTAGTTTGAATAATTTCAAATCATATTTAGGTAAAAATGTATGGTGTGGACAAAAAGAACATTAATATAACACTATTGCTGATCATGACAATTGCATGAACTGCAGCAGCCGGTTGTACTAACGTTGCATTAGCCTAATGGGTCATTAAGTCTACATTAAGCCTTTATGATCGATGCATTAGGCTAATGAAGACTTAATGACTCATTAGCCTAATGACACGTTCGTACAACCAGCTGCTGGTCTTTAGAAGGATAAGCACTTTTTCAGTAAATAAAATGAGCACAATGTGAATCAATGATAGCAGGTCCCTTAATTTGCACAACAGTTTCGTTTAAATTGCAGTTTATAATTTATATCTTAACCAAATAATGTTACCAGTTACATGCTTCACCTTTTATGTTTTATCTTTCAAAACAGAAGAAATTGCAAAACAAAGATTCTTCTAATAAAGTTAAAGTTTATCAATTGTCCTTGTAGGACATGGGACCAACAGATAGACTTAATGCTTAGAACTTTATTGTCTCAAAAATTAATCTAAAAAGGTTCTTTTGGGGCATTTTGTAAGTTGAAACATAGGTGTACTATTTTTCTCCTCTAAGAATTGCTTATTGATTTTGAAAACAGTTACATGTATGATTGTGTGACACTGAAGATTAAAAGTTGTAGAGTGTATTTAAATTAAATTTATGATTTAAAATTTTCTCGAAAAGAGCATTGAAAGCTGTACTTTTTCAACATAAACAAATTAAAAAACTTATTTTATTGAAATTGGGATTCATTCTTAATTGCAAAATTACACTTCTTGTTTTTAACCATTGTCAAATGACTAGAATTGTTAACAGACATTTGCTGGGGATAAACTAAATAAATGTGGAATGTGTCCATGGGACACAGATGATGCCCCAGCTTGCATATCATATAAAGATATAAAGGGACATAACTGAAGAACAGTAAAAGTGACCCTTCCCAAATTTTTACTTGATCTGAGTTTTGTGGTAATAAGCATTGTGTATAAGTTCCATAACATTTGGTTGAGGCAAACTAAAGTTAGAGAAGGGAAACCAACTTTGGGACGTACGTACGTACAGACGGACAAGGGTAATACTTAATGCCCCCTCCGCTACGACGGGGCCACGGGGGCATAAAAATATATTGGTTTGCTCGGGTTAAGGGTTTTAAACTTTTACTTACTGTTTCAAGCCTATCACTGATAAGTGTACTAACCTAAATTATTGATTAATTACAGATGATTATTGCAAAGATTTATCAAGTAAAATATAGGCCTTACTTGAATACCTTTTTTATATTTAGATTTCAAATTTTGTCTTTTCTTTTGAAAAAAAAAATCTTGTTAATCCTTAATTAATCATTTATCTTTCAGACATAATTTACAGAATAATTCTATGTAGTGTAGATCAAAAGTAATAGGCAATGAATAAATCTATCATTTCTATATATCAAACATCTAATATATACATTTGTGTATTCAATTATGAGGTCAAGTATTTGTGTATTGAGATGTATAATGAAGGGTCTGTTTAATTATGTAAGACTGTGGTTGATTAGTAATGTGGTCAATATGATTGGCATTTAAGGAGGTGGCGCATTGTAATTAAGCCCCACCTTGCCTCTGATTGTTTGGTGATCATGACAGTTGTCAATCATACTGGTATTGTATCATTACTCCTACCTAATCAAAGTGACGAAAATAGCCAGCACATTGACAAACCTTTAAGACATAAATGTACATACTTGAATGAACTGCTCCAAAAATATAACCCAAATTTTTCACAGTTCATATGTGCATATGTACACAGACATGAGAATTATAGCAGACTACACGAATGAATTTTATTTTTACAGGACATTTGGTCTGGTAAACAACCTAGCTTTACCAGACTGAATGAAATTTTTTTACATCTAATTGTATATTATCCGACAAAAAACAACAAACTTATGACTTGTTGTGACCTACTCCTCTCCAAAATGCACAAAAACAAAATCATGTGACAAGAGTGTATATTTTGATGAAAGTTGTGCACAATTGCTTGAATGCATTTCAGGAATATAATTATTACCATCATAATAACTCCAATTATTTAACATATGATTCTAACTTGGGACAAGGCACATCAAAGAAAAAATGGTGATTTAACTAAGTTTATCTAGATATATTGTTTAAGAGTCTCTTGTAAAAGAGAAAAGGGACAGCCAGTTTTCAGCTTCATCACGAAACCAAACACAAAAAGCCACGGCCAATTTTCTTGCCATTTTTTATTCAATTTCTGTGATGGTCTGTGTGTCTCATATGCTTTGCTTTTTTCTTTCCTTTCATCATCCGTTATTTTCTTTTTTGCAGCTTTACCAGGAATGGCTCCTTTACGTATATTTTAATAATCCAATCATGTTATCTTTTCATATATAAATTTGAAAATACAAAGAAAGTAGTATTCAACCAGAAATACGATAATAAAAAAAAACAAAACTGGACGATAAACAACACCGGACATTTGGACCGGAATTCAACAAAATTTTACCAGACCGATCCATTATTCATAGGATTTGCCCGACAAATTTCGTGTAGTCTGTTATAGGGAACTATATTTCAGTGTGTATACATTTTGTAGATTTAGTAGCTTACCTGTGCTACTTCTTGTTAGGGAGGCCGGTGCCTTAGGAAAGACTTGGAACAATAGTTCCAATCTTTCCAAAAACAAGTGATCTGTGAGTGACATATTTTTGTTGTTCCGTACTGGGACATAATATACTTAAATCTTCAATATCTAAAGTTTATTTCACTGAAAATTGATACCGGTTTTGAGGTGTAATACTCATATATGGGAATAATATCCATTTACGAGCCCGAGAATCTTTCCCAACCTGTAAAACTTACTTCCGTTGTACATATTTACATTTAAAAATACAACAAAAACTCGTAGCTTTCTTGAATCTTAGACACAAATTTCCATCATTATATATAAAGGATACTGTCCATTTTCTCTGTTTATGATTCTAGAACCCTAGTTTGTCAAAAGAAGATATAAAATGACTTTTTCTCTTGTGATCCTGTGTTGTTTTTGTTCGTGATGTCATTCAAGTCGTGAGTAATATCTGGAACGGGTGCTGGTTCTTTATTTAGACACAAATTATTCGGAACTTAAAAACGACTGAAGACTCTAGAGGTCATTAGAACGGAGGAAATGAAAATCACATGTGAGCATGAAGGATAAAACTCAAAATAAGAGAAAATCAGATTCGGCTGTAATTAAATCCCCAAAAAAGAAGAAGACAGAAAAGGATGAATACACAGAAGTTCATTTCAAAGTTGAATTAAAAGATCCCATCACCACATTCTTAGGTAAGATCAAAAAATATACACTGATATATGTGTTGATAAACAGAGGGCAGAGGAATAGGTAGTAATATATCATGTAACTTCATGTATTAGTCCTAGTTGTGTTGACTAAATTCCTGAAAGGGATACTTTCTATGTAAAGAGCAGGTTTTTTTTTTAAATGGCTGCTTTAATTGATTTCCCATAACATTCAAAATAAAATGTTTTGACCTGTAAACATGGTAAATTTTATGTCATATTTAGGACATTTCAAATGAAATGTGTTATTAAATTGTTATAGCCCACTTAGGTGACTTGGTAACACTCCTTTATTCCTATTTCGCTATAACAGATGTACATGTATTAGCTACTGCTGTAAGATATATATTAATTACAAAAAATGTATGTTATTCTTTATTCATGCACATCAGTTACATGAGTTAGTAACAGACTACACGAATGAATTTTATTTTCACAGGACATTCGGTCTGGTAAACAACCTAGCTTTACCAGACCGAATGAAATTTTACCAGACCATTTTTTTTTTACATCTAATTGTATATTATCCGACAAAATACAACAAACTTATGACTTGTTGTGACCTACTCCTCTCCAAAATGCACAAAAACAAAATCATGTGACAAGAGTGTATATTTTGATGAAAGTTGTGCACAATTGCTTGAATGCATTTCAGTGATAGAGAAAAGTAATGTCACATTTTATTGGATTTTGACATGAAAATTATTTGTGAACTAAAAATAATTTAGAGTTTCTGTATAAAATATTTCCTGTTTCTTCTTTCTTTTTCATATATCTTTTGGTTTTCAATTCTAGTGTTTATATTTCATACATGTAGCTGTATTTTGTGACCTGCTTGGATTTTTTTTATTTATTTATTGTATTTGATCGGCAAACCCGGAATTAGCCTTATCCGTTCCCTGAATCTGACCTGGTATTGTCTACATTTCCGATTGATGGCAGCCATTGTTTTTGTCAGTCAGATATGTTTTTTCCCGGATTTATACATTACTTGTTGGCGATTTTTCGACATAAAGCTAGCGGTTGAACAAAATAAACATCGCTGTCATGAATAATAAAGATGAAAATGAATTTTGAGATCGTTTGGGAATTTTGCTAGAATGCTAGAAAAATCCATGAAAAAAACAACACCGGACATACGGAGTGGAATTCAACAAAATTTTAACAGACCGATCCGTTATTCACCAGATTTGTCCGACGGTCCGACAAATTTCGTGTAGTCTGTAGTAATAATCTAAGATTTGATGGATTACTAGATTTGGTTTTAACATATGCTCAAATAAAGTTTTAACAGTCTAAAATTATGAAAGTTCAGCATTTCTAGATTTATTGAGGCCAATGAGGTCATTGTTTTCTTGCTGACGCAGCTCATATGTTGTTGTAATTTTTGTGTTTGTGTGGTGTTTTTTTTATTTATACATGTCTCATGTCTAGATTGCATTGCATAATTATTGATCTGCAAATGTTTAAAATGTTATTGTTTATGTGTTACAATATATTTGCCCTCCTTAATGGGCACCAATTTGGTGAGAAAAAAAAAATCTGTTTCAGAGTCAGATTTAGAGGGTTTTTCAGGGGGCCCGGGCCCCCCCTTTTTGGGGAAAAATTTGGTTGATTATATAGGGAATCACTGAAGCATGACTGGAGCAGGCCCCCTCTTAGGCAGTCAGTGGGTCCCACTTATGAAAAATTCTGGATCCGCCACTGTGTTCTATTTAAACAGCAGTGTTATAAACAATTCTACCTTTGAATATTTCATTTTATATGGTTTTGTAGCTTTAGACAAATTTCATGATGCTGCAGACAAGTTCTTAGATGGAGAAGGTTATGACATTGTAGCAGGATACTGTAGATCATCAGAAGAATGTACAGAAATACTACAACTGTTAGAAGGAGGAAAAAGAAAACCATCAGAGGTACACCTATACTTTAGATTCTTTATGGTAGAATACCATCAGAGGTACACCTATACTTTAGATTCTTTATGATAGAAAACCATCAGAGGTACACCTATACTTTAGATTCTTTATGATAGAATACCATCAGAGGTACACCTATGCTTTAGATTCTTTATGGTAGAATACCATCAGAGGTACACCTATACTTTAGATTCTTTATGATAGAATACCATCAGAGGTACACCTATACTTTAGATTCTTTATGATAGAATACCATCAGAGGTACACCTATACTTTAGATTCTTTATGGTAGAATACCATCAGAGGTACACCTATACTTTAGATTCTTTATGATAGAAAACCATCAGAGGTACACCTATACTTTAGATTCTTTATGATAGAATACCATCAGAGGTACACCTATACTTTAGATTCTTTATGATAGAATACCATCAGAGGTACACCTATACTTTAGATTCTTTATGATAGAATACCATCAGAGGTACACCTATACTTTAGATTCTTTATGATAGAATACCATCAGAGGTACACCTATACTTTAGATTCTTTATGATAGAAAACCATCAGAGGTACACCTATACTTTAGATTCTTTATGATAGAATACCATCAGAGGTACACCTATACTTTAGATTCTTTATGATAGAATACCATCAGAGGTACACCTATACTTTAGATTCTTTATGGTAGAATACCATCAGAGGTACACCTATACTTTAGATTCTTTATGATAGAATACCATCAGAGGTACACCTATACTTTAGATTCTTTATGATAGAATACCATCAGAGGTACACCTATACTTTAGATTCTTTATGATAGAATACCATCAGAGGTACACCTATACTTTAGATTCTTTATGATAGAATACCATCAGAGGTACACCTATACTTTAGATTCTTTATGGTAGAATACCATCAGAGGTACACCTATACTTTAGATTCTTTATGGTAGAATACCATCAGAGGTACACCTATACTTTAGATTCTTTATGATAGAAAACCATCAGAGGTACACCTATACTTTAGATTCTTTATGATAGAATACCATCAGAGGTACACCTATACTTTAGATTCTTTATGGTAGAATACCATCAGAGGTACACCTATACTTTAGATTCTTTATGATAGAAAACCATCAGAGGTACACCTATACTTTAGATTCTTTATGATAGAAAACCATCAGAGGTACACCTATACTTTAGATTCTTTATGATAGAAAACCATCAGAGGTACACCTATACTGTAGATTCTTTATGATAGAAAACCATCAGAGGTACACCTATACTGTAGATTCTTTATGATAGAAAACCATCAGAGGTACACCTATACTTTAGATTCTTTATGATAGAAAACCATCAGAGGTACACCTATACTTTAGATTCTTTATGATAGAAAACCATCAGAGGTACACCTATACTTTAGATTCTTTATGATAGAATACCATCAGAGGTACACCTATGCTTTAGATTCTTTATGATAGAATACCATCAGAGGTACACCTATGCTTTAGATTCTTTATGGTAGAATACCATCAGAGGTACACCTATGCTTAAGATTCTTTATGGTAGAATACCATCAGAGGTACACCTATACTTTAGATTCTTTATGGTAGAATACCATCAGAGGTACACCTATACTTTAGATTCTTTATGGTAGAATACCATCAGAGGTACACCTATACTTTAGATTCTTTATGGTAGAATACCATCAGAGGTACACCTATACTTTAGATTCTTTATGGTAGAATACCATCAGAGGTACACCTATACTTTAGATTCTTTATGATAGAATACCATCAGAGGTACACCTATACTTTAGATTCTTTATGATAGAATACCATCAGAGGTACACCTATACTTTAGATTCTTTATGATAGAATACCATCAGAGGTACACCTATACTTTAGATTCTTTATGATAGAATACCATCAGAGGTACACCTATACTTTGGATTCTTTATGATAGAATACCATCAGAGGTACACCTATACTTTAGATTCTTTATGATAGAATACCATCAGAGGTACACCTATACTTTAGATTCTTTATGATAGAAAACCATCAGAGGTACACCTATACTTTAGATTCTTTATGATAGAATAGAAAATGGAAACGGGGAATGTGTCAAAGAGACAACAACCTGACCAAACAGCAAAAAAACAGCCCAAACCCACCAATGGGTCTTCAATGCAGCGAGAGAATCCCACACCCAGGAGGCGGGCTTCACCTGGCCCCTAAACAATAATGTATTCTAGTTCAGCAAAATGGACACCACACTAAACTCGGAAACATACAAATGAACCAAAATTGAAAAAACACACAAGACTAACAAAGGCTAGAGGTTCCGGACTTGGAACAGGCGCAAAATGCAGCGGGTTAAACATGTTTTGTGAAATCTCAACCCTCCCCCTATACCTCTAGCCAATGTGGAATAAACAAACATACAGCAATACGGACAATAAACTCAGTTGAAAAGAATGAGTCCGATGTTATAATTGGTAACAGAAGAAACTATGCAAAATGTAAATGAAGAACAAAGTAATACTAGCAGTTACTGACATGTCAGCTCCAGACCTCTTAAATTGATCAAAAGATTATGTCTTCATCATATCAAAATCAGCCACAATTTCTCCTGTATCATGCCATCATTAATTATATGAGAAGAACAAAACCCCCTGACTGTAAAATGCCAACAACTGGTTTAAGAATAAATGTGTTTATTTTCGATGCAAAGACCATATCATATGAGTGAAATCAACATTAATTCCAAAACATGCCATCTTTAATGACTTGACAACAGTATCATAATTAAACTGATCGAAAGATTTTTGCAATAGTTTTCATTATCCCCTTTTCCATTTGTAGTTTAAAGATGTGGAAACCATTTCATGAAACACATTTCTAAAATGATTTTGTATGAAGTAATGTGCATTTAGGTCTTTGTCTAACATTCTCCTGTTCATCTATATTTTAAATTTACATTAATTTCATTATTAAAACATTGTCCAAATATAAGGCGGAAAAAGAATTGAGGGTAGATAGGAAGACAGGAAACAACTATATATTTGTTTGGCCTTACAGCCAATTAATTTCAAGTGTAGTTCAATTATGGCTACTTTGTGTTAACTTTGTTTCAAGTTTGGTAAGAAACAATGAAGAGTCACTGCAACATATTTTTCAAAAATGTACATCTATATCCCCCATTAAATATATTTATTCAATTACCAGCATAATGTAGATCAGGTCCTGGTTTTTAATATTACTTCATAATTCTTAGATGGCATAAAAAAATCAAGGCTCGTCCTGAGAAATCATGTGATGTGGATGATATATCCCTTCTTAATATCTAATTTGATCCATATATAATAATAAGGAGATGTGGCATGATTGCCAATGAGACAGCTATCCACATGAGTCCAAATGACGTAGATGTATTAAAGGCCATACAAAAGAATATGTTTGTTTGCCCTAACCCTACCTACCCAGAAAATAGCTGCCTACTCAAAATCTTTTTTTGTCCTGATGTGAAAAAGTTTTATCAGACAATTAAATTTCTCATTGCCGAAAAAAAAAATGCCTACGTACCTTCCCACTGTCTCTACCTTTGGGTAGGGTTTTGGCAAACCAAAATATTTTTAAGTGTTTCCTAAGCAACTTGGGTCACTGTTCAGCAGTGAACAAAACCCATACTGTATATATATAGTCAGCAATAAAAGTTGCATGATAATTATGCCTATATAATAGTTTACAAAATTGTAATAATGGAATTTGTATTTTGTTTTACAGCTACAGTTAATATTTGAAGTTTTAGAATGCATTTTGATTCGTTTGGTTGACGATTTGTCAAAGTATCAGACTGTTGGACATACAATTGTAAAGAAGATATGGGGATCCCATACTGGTTCTTTATACTCCAGTTTGTCACAGAGGAACAAGGCCAGTCAAATCAAAACAACATTAAAACTGTTGTCAGCTATGACCATGCTAGGAGAGACTTCAGCCAGAGCCATCCTTACACAGATTGACTTCAGTAATCCTAACATACAATTGTTGTATTCCAGAAGAGATAGAAAGGTCAGTTTTAATTATGTCGGCAGTATTAAGGTTTAACTTCAGTACTAACATACTGGATTTAGAATTTTAGTATCATGGCATTTTAAACATTTTCACTAGTTGTCATGGTGACAGGCCATGGTGATTTGTAGTGGCAGGATATAAATGGCACAGTGGAATAATCAATGTAAATTGTTGTCATGGTTGTGATATACATGTATAGTGGCTTACTTAAAGTGTAAAATGGTCACCTGTTTCTATATTTACACTGGCATGCCACTAAAATGACTGTGTATTTAGTTACTACATTTACCACCATATAGAGGGGCAAATTCTAAATTCTTTATTTTAGTACTGAAGCTAACATGTTATTGCATTCTTTTGGATAACATTATGAAAAGACAGTTAGAAATATATTTAGAACAAAATAAATAAAATCTTATGGCAAGCTTTAATAACATGAATAACAAGAGTTATTTAGCATGTTTAGCACAGGTTATATATAAAGTAAAGGCATGAAAAGACAATGCATGTTTAATTTTAAGTTCCTAATCCTATTTTGTTACTATATATAGGATTATATATTCATAGATTGTTAATGTACAATACACTAGTTAAGCAATTTGAATTGGTCATTTTTATCTTAACAGCTTAACAGATAAAAAGACTATTAAGTCATGTTCAGTCTATCAGTCAATTTCAGGTGTTCATGATCAGTACTTTTACCTTTACACATCAACAACATATTAATTTCCAAAAAGCTGCTGAATAGTACTGAATTGACTGCAAGTGATTTTATGAAAAGTACTGAATTTACTGCAGTGTCTTAGTCTGAAAAATGACTGAAAGACTCAACATGACTTAATAATTTATTGTTCAGACTTTTCAGCTGATCTCAAGATCAAAATGACTGTTTAAGACTCAAATTCATATACTAATGATAGCAAGAACTTAAATCAACAACAGATTTCTGAGTAATGACAATGACCTGATATCTTCCAATGGCTGTACATTTTACCACATTTGTGTTGTTCTGTGAGACTTTGACTTTTATACATACAGTCTTTATTAATTTAATGAATACAATGAGATGTCGGTATAATTATATGTCAATGAGGCAGTAGCCTAACAACACGATAAGACCGAGTAAACTTGATATGCATAAATATAAGATAGACATGATATGAAGATGACATGATAGATGTACCAAAACCATGTAGCAGATTTTCCAGAAATTTAAAAATCATTGTACTAGTTGTCTGGTCATATTAGATATATTTAATATCTTTAAGTTTTATTTTTTCAGGATCCCCAAGATGTACGGACTTGTATGATTCATTTTGTTCTGGGTTTTATGTTGTCAGGAAGTGATAGCATTATAAGACAGCTCATGGATTTGAAAGGTAGATATTAAAGTTATCTGTATAATGAAAAAATATAAGAAAATACCAACAGGGGCTGATTGTGGGAGGGGGCAATAAACTGAAGGACAGAAACCACCATGGTAACAGAAATTAACACACAAAAATAAAAAATTGAAAATAATAAAGGTGACAGAAAACCAGTGATGAAATCTGGTGCTCTGGAGAGGTATAAAGTAGCTTTTTCTCCAATATATATAGTGACACCTGTCATGTACATGTGTAAAATGTACAAGGTTATTAGAAATACTATAAAGTTAGAATGTTGTTCTATTTTTTTTTGTAATTGCAAAAATTGTGACTGGATAGGTTTCGCAAAAATAAATGGAACAAAACCCTATGGTACTGACTTGAATTCTAAATCTTCCAAGGTTTATCACTACCTTTGATAATTCAAACAAAATAGTGCAGTGAAGTATCATTCTTTAGATCCTATCCAGTCAATGTCATGCAATTTATTGATGATATGCTATACTTAGATATTCAAATTACAATGTGATGTGCATTTGAATTACCATACTTGTCAAGAAAACATTTTCTATATTGAAAATTACATAAGTCATTCATGGTGTATGAATCTTGCTATAAAAATAGACTCTACTGCAAATGACAATCTTGAACAAAGGAAGAAAGCTTCAACTCAAATTTATAATTTGCCTATCTAAATACACTTCAATGTTTCATTTTAAATTCACAAAATTGCAAAATAAAATCAATCTGTACCCTTCAGTGCTCACAAACACTTTGAATAATGTACTGGATATGGATGTTGGGGTCACAAACAATTACATCAGCAATATTTTGTCACCAGCTGGGGGGAAAATATATCATTTTTTTATTCCCTTAGGTACAATTTGAACATGTGTGAAGCGATGAATTTGTCAATTAAAGTTTGATATATAAGATAGTTTAAGACTATGTATTTGTATATATATAAAATTGACAATCAGCAATTTCTGCATTTTAGATTTTTCTGGAGGCTTGTTTAGTGGTTTGTGTTATGACAACATAGAAACAGTACAGCTTGTTCTTAATACATTACTGGAGAAGGTAAAGATGTAATAACAAATTTAGTATACACTATCTTAAACTACTTGTTAAAGAAGATAGGTCCAAAATATTTCTTGAAGCATTAACAAAAAAGTTTTTAAAAGTCACATTTCAGAAACAGATGCTTACATGTACTTGGAGAAAAAATGTAGTATATAGTTCTAAATGAGTAATCCAATTAATTTTTACTGTCAACTCAGTCATCTTTTTCAATTCAGGGATTCGAAATGGATATCAGTGGTGTAATCTCCAGGTCTTTTTGGATTTATAAATCAAAGGTTCACTTCAAAATGTGAAAGGTCATGCTTTAGAAATTACTCTCAGGAGTACTAATGGAAAGTCCATGTCTTGGATTTCAAATATTACAGTCAAAAGGTTATGTACATAGGACATCTGTAAAATTCAGTTCATTGCCATTAAGTGGCATGAGTTAGATGTGACCATGCCTGATGATGTTTAGAACTCATTGTTTGCAGACCTCGGGAAGACAGTATTTGATTCAATATTATGTCTTATCTGGCATGTGATTTGATTTGATTTTTGGTGTTTTAATGCCACTTTTAAGCACCGCTTTTTGGCTATTTCTTGACGGCCAGTTTTTATTGGTTGAGGAAGCTGGAGTGCCTGGAGAAAACCACGACCTTCGATAGGAAAACTGACAATCCTAGTCAATTAAGTTTGAAGTCGAGTGCACCCGCATGAGGGGGTTCGAACTCACAACCTCAGTGTTGACTGGCTAGTGATTACAGTAGTAACTACTTAAACCACTCGGCCACCGAGGCCCTATATCTGGCATGTGAAATTTGTTCACCCTACTGCTCAGCAAGCCTTACATTTAAATATTTGTTCTTGTTCTAGGAAATATTATATTGAACTGAATGAAGGATGGAATCTATATGTTGATAATAGTGCTTCATTTGTTTACATGTATTTGGCTATATTACAGGTGATACAAAATCCAGTGATTAGTAAGACACAGAAAGTGAGAATATTCACTGAAGAAAATATGAAACATTTAGGAAATCTGTATCACTGGAAAGGTATACAAGAATGGAGGAAATATGGCAAGCATGATAAGCAAGATGATACTATGGAGGTAAGGATATATCTAAAAATGTAATGGTCCAGTACCATTAGAAATTCACCTTTTTTCTCATAAATAACTTTTAACAGGAAAAATTTTTGGAAATATTCTTTTAACACAAAAAGGATTACCGAAAAATAGGTCTAGGACCATAGACTCAGACTTTAACTCCTCTTAAATACAATGAAAAGTGGGTTATTAGTATAGTGTGCCGATTTTTGCTTGAAATTTTATGGGTACGAGCCCCTGTAACCGTCACTTATGAATCTATTTCCTAGGAAATAGAAATTTCCTATTAATCCAAAAATTATTGTCATATTTTGCTGTTTTGAGGTAAACAGAAAAAGAGATTTGTCAAATGAACCAACAATATCGTCATTCTGTCCATTAATTCAAAATCTCTTGGACTCTTGCTCAAGCTGAACTGATCTTGGATTTATGTCACCTGAAATCAACAAGTTACACTGCATTGAAGGGGATTATAGAAATTGATTATAGAATTACTAAATCTTTTTTATTCCCTTAAAAGAAATTTTATGTCCAAAGAAAGCTTTGCTATTACTTTATCTGAAAATGATCAGTTTTCTAAAATCAAGGGTGTCATAAAGTGATGACAACATGTCCACGCACGGGTATCTTCCCATGACACGGTATAAGAAAAAATAATCAAGATTTCAAAGCCTCAATTCGATCAAACAAAACCAAGTTTTAGAAAATAAAATAACAGTATTTTTATGAAGATAATAGCAGTATGTCGATTTTCACAGTGAGTCCGTTATTGCATAAAATGCAAAGCGACAGTAACTGGTAACTGTCGGTTACTGGTCCTTGACCAGTATATTTCTAAAAATGAAAATCTCGAAAATGTTTAGAAAATTAGTATCAGATCTTGAGTAAGAGACTATTTCATCATTTATATTTTTTTGTCTTGCCTATGATGATTGGGAGCATGATGTTTTCCAGTTTATGTGTCAGCCTGTTGGTCAGTCCTATATCAGGTTAAATTTTTTATTAAGGTAGTTGACCATGAAGTTGAGGTCACATCAACTAGAAACTTAGTACACAAGTTTATTATGATGTGAACATTTAACAAATATGACAAATTAGGGTTTTGGCCCAGATTTAGCAGTTAACTCAACAGGTTTTATGGACACATATTCTTGTATTTAAAAAGGTTTTAAGAGATTCAGAAAATTTGTTTCCCATTTCAAAATTGTCTTACAACTAAACCCATCAATCAGTATGCATCATTTGGTCATTTTCTATTCAAATCCTTGCTACACTGTAAATTATTACATCTCCATGCATGTTTTTCAGGTAGAGGAGACTGATAATTTAGAAGAAAAGCAGATGGCATCTGAGATGGTTCACCAAGTACTGATAGAACTTTGTACTTCGTATAAATATGGAATTATTTTCTTTGATAAATCTTTCGGAACATCTCAGAAGTAAGATAACAGCAGTTTGAATATCATTCTGTATTATACTGGAGTGAAATATCCCTGCTAATCCTGCAATTTGAAGTTTATGTGATACTTGTAGTAAAAGCTTTATCTTTAAGACTGTCAAAGTAAATTCATTCATAATCAGAAAGGTAGACTAGACAGTTTAGTTTGTGCATTCTTGATAATATTTTAATCAAGTAAACCTTTTATTATGAGCAGTTAAAGTTATAAATACTTGTTTAATATGCCTTGAAAAAGTAGTGTTGTCAAATTGAACAGTTTTTACTAACCGGTTACTCAGACAATCTTTTGACCGATTAACCGGATAACCGATAGTTTAAATTGATGCTTTAAAGCTCTTCAGTGCTCTACTACAAATGCACGGTTTTATAATAAGATGAATTGAAGTTTATGGTTTGACATTATAAGGCTTGGCTTTGAGCAGTCCTGATAAAGTTTTATTTTTGATAATCCAATACTATCATATCTACTATGGCATTTGTGATAACTAAGCTTCAGATTGAGAAGATGAAAATCGTCTTAATATCATTGGATTAACAATGTCTATAACCGGTGATTGTTTCATTTTCTCTGGAGTCCCAGAAAAATTGTGCTGTGGGGTGTTTCAATTTGAGTTCATTAAGCTTGCTACTTGTACCACACAGTAATATTATACATTAATTCCATTCACATAATTTGCGTTTTACCATTTTTGAATGGGCATTTATATCAAATCTATTAAAGTTGAAAAAAAAGGTCTGGTTGGCATTTTTGATATTTGATATTTTGTCCTTTCGACAGTTAACTGGTTAACCGATTAACCATTGACAACACTACATTGAAGTCAGTGGTCTTATATCTTGAACTATCCAACTTAATATCTCTCATCTTACAGGTCTAAACATCATTCTAGAAAAGTAGTAAAAATGTAAAATTTGATGATAAAACATAAGGAACATAATTAAATGTCTGCCTGTATAATTGATTTAGGGCTGTTCTATTTAAACAAACATGACACCCAGGGAAGGCACTTTCAAAATAGAATGACAACCTATAGAGGCAAATAATAAATTTCTGTTTCATTTTCACTGTACTTGACATCCACCCATAGTTTAAATTTCAAAGTGCCTTCCCTAGGTCTCATGTATGTTTTAATTGTACTACCCTGAAACTGGAAAAAAATCGATTTCTACCACCAATGGCCTTAACACTTACCATGCTGAATTGTTTTCAGAAAAAGTCTAATTTTCGTTTATTTGCAAAAATATGCAAAGTTAGTCATCAGGTGCAAAAAGCGTCATTTTTGACGATTTTTCGTCCTTTTTCTTGACCCCAAAGACCGAGGGATGCTGATATAGGTATCCAGCTGTAGTCTGCATGTACAGTGGACCCCAGTAAACACATTAACCCCAACAGTTCTTAGGTTGGAGTGAAACTAATCTGGGAACACCAGTCTAAAGAAGGTCATTTGGACAAAAAATACGGAATTTCACGATTTTTATCCGATTTTGGACTTCAACTGGACCTGAAACCGGAAGTAGTCGTTTCCTCTGCGTGTTTCGATAATAATTATGATCAGTAGATATATGCCTGCGGGTTTACACTATTTTTGAAAGTTTTAGGCCTCTGAACTTCCTGTGTAAGACACAGAAGGGAAGCCCACCCCTCCAGAAAAACCAGTTTTATCCGATTTCAATTTTCCAAGTTCGTATTTGAGCTCAAAATGCAACTTAAACATGAGAAACATGACAATAGATAGCCTCAGGTTGAGGGAACATGCATCAATTTCGAAATAAGTATCATAAAATCATAAAGTTGACCTCTAAAAGTATGGAGAGCCATTGGAGCCAAATAACGGTGGTTTGGGTCATCCCGTCATATGACGGGCTCAGCATGGTAAGGGTTAAAATCTGTTCCCCCTTAAACTACATGAACTATGAAAAGTAATTGTAAAATACATAGTAAAAAATTTGAAGTAATTATCTAAATCCTAATATTTCAACTGAATGTAACACTAGAGAAAGCTTTTGGAAGATATGTTTTATAGGACATATGAATATACAAAAAAATGGCATACATGAATAAAGCATCAGGAATACATCTGTTTATCTTAAGTTAGTTTAATGCTTTTTTTCTTTCAGAAGCCAGAATCATGTTATAACAGCCTTTTTAACATCACTGACAAAAGTGATAGAAACTCCATTAATACAAGAATTGGTTGTAGACTCACTGGTGGCTTGCCCTGATCAGTTACAATATTATCTTCCTTCATTACACAGTTCTGTTACACCTAGACTTTCAAAAAAGTGGATTACAACAATGGACTTTCTTATGAAGGTATGATAGATTTGTATCCTTTTTGATAATAAACCATATTCCTGTGCTCTAAGTACTGTATTGATATATTATTGTAGACACTTATCAACACAGAAATTGCTTTTGTTCAGAGAAGTCTAGTAGAAATGCAGTGAAACATTTTTAGACTTGTCCCTGTCCAAATCAGAAACCTGTTTATACCAAACCCTGTGAAAATCAGAATCCTGATTAGAATGAATCTTTTACAAATCAGAAACCTATCTAGACTGAACCTTTTACAAATCAGAAACCTGTTTAGACTGAACCCTGTACAAATCAGAAACCGATCTAGACTGAACATTGTAAAAGTCAGAAACCGATCTAGACAGAACAATTGTATAAATCAGAAATCTGTCTAGAAGGAATATTTGTACAAATCAGAAACCTGTCTAGACTGAACATTGTAAAAATCAGAAACCGATGTAGACTGAACCTTGTACAAATCAGAAACCGATCTAGACTGAACATTGTACAAGTCAGAAACCGATCAAGACTGAACATTGTACAAGTCAGAAACCGATCTAGACTGAACATTGTACAAATCAGAAATCTGTCTAGACCAAACAATTGTATAAATCAGAAATCTGTCTAGAAGGAATATTTGTACAAATCAGAAACCTGTCTTGACTGAACCTTGTACAAATCAGAAACCGATCTAGACTGAACATTGTACAAATCAGAAACTGATCTAGACTGAACATTGTACAAGTCAGAAACCGATCTAGACTGAACATTGTACAAATCAGAAATCTGTGCAGACAGAAAAATTGTACAAATCAGAAACCTGTCTAGACTGAATCTTGTACAAATCAGAAACCGATCTAGACAGAACAATTGTATAAATCAGAAACCTGTCTAGAAGGAACTTTTGAACAAATCAGAAACATGTCTAGACTGAACATTGTACAAATCAGAATACAAGTTTCACTAACAAATAATGTTCAATGACACAAAAATAAAAGATGAAATCATTTTTCTGTGGATGCTGTTCAATAATTTAATTTAGAAGATGAAACATAACTATTTGTTTTAAGGAGGAGTCAAACCATATTCTATACTCTTTATACAATTTCATATACATTTCAAGATTTTTAGATTATTTTATTTTTAGATTTTATTACTTTCATTCTGATCAACTTTTTATTCTAATCACATTAGTTTTACCTAAACTATTATTATTATGTTAACAGATTTACAGTTACCAGCCTGAGAATTTTGGTTTGACAAAGATAAGGGAGGTAATGCCTGTAAGAAAGATGGTCACAGTACTGTTAACAACACTACTCCCGCCATCACAGATATTTCACACGGTTATTCAAGGATTAAAGGTAATAGATAAAAGACTGTGTCTACCTCAATAAATGTTGACAACAGGTTAAAAAAGAACTCTTTTGGTGAATAAATTTGATTCTGTATGTTCTATCTGCATCTTTTTTCTCCCTTTTAATAGAGTGTAAAAAATGTAAATTTGAATTGATGGTTCACCTATTAAGAAGCAATTCAAGCAAACTTAACTGTGTTGTACTAAATACAAACTCTGATTGTTTAGATGTAATGTTCTACAATAAAGACGATAGCTGAAAATGTTGCAAAAAAATACTTTATGTTAGAAATTGATCATTTTTATGTAGAGTTCACCAGAAAAAAATGTACAACTTTTAATTAAAAAAAAACAATTTGAATTGCAAATTTAATATTTAAGTTTTGATCTTTGTAATCCTGAACAAAAGAAAATGTATCAATTTCATTAAATGGGAAACCACAAAAATGGAAAGTAAAAGAAAATTCATTAAAATTTAGTATTATTCTGACAATATCAGGGAAACTTCAGAGTGATTATACAGAAAGAATTCATAATGAGGAACTTAAAATTCCATTATTATTCTCAGATAGGAAAATGGCTTGATTATTTGGTAGAACATTTAGTTACATGGAACAAAAATAAATAATACACAAGAAAAACTACTATTTTATGACCCTGCATATAACCCAACTTTTGTGTATCATAAACCTCCATGAATATTTAAAGTGAAAAAAATTAAAAACATTAAAAAATTAAAAAAATTTTACTACACAGGTGATAAAGGGGATCCAATGGGTACCTGCCACATTTATCCAGGTTTTTTATTATCACTCTCCTTATATTCATACCTTTTCACATATTGAATGAAATTTTAAATGCATGAAACTGTTTAATATACTTCTTCTGATTAAATTTTTGGTATATTTGATTTTTATAGGTCACTAATCTGCCGTATTTTGTTGCAATTCTAGTACAGTATATATTTTTTTTTCTTCTTCAGCATAAAGATTTAGTAGTCAGACACGTTGTTCTGGATTTTCTTAAGATAGTTCTACAGAGGTCTACAGCCTTACTCAAACTTCTGTCTGGTCCTGAAGGATCAACCTTAATGTCTTTGTACAGTCAGGAAGATTGGCTAAATGTGATTGAGGGAATGAGAAAGGAAATTTCTAAGGTATGAAAATTTTCAGATCAAAAACAAATTCACACAAATTACAGAAATAAGGATAACAATTTTGAACACAAATTGTCTAAAAAATATAAATAAGCTTTATTTTGAGTCAGCATAGTATACAAACAAAAACATAACATAAGCTTTATTAAGCTTTTAACCAACATTAAAATTGTGCCATTTGGATAAACCACAGTGAATTCAGTACAATTTATCTGTGTTCATTTAGACATGCCTGATTTGATGAAAGATAGTTCAAGTTTGTTTTAGCATATTTCAGCCACCACACAATTTACCAGATGAAGGTTATACAGTTTTTGACTTTCTTTGGAAAATTTCTCATACATGTGGGATTTTTTACACTTCTGTATATCTATTGTGACTAGTCATGCATGAAAATTAACACAATGGGCAAAATTGTTCTTATTTTAACTTGTAGCAACATGTGGTACTTATATGAAATAATGCCCTAATATTTTACTTTCTGTAAATACAGTGAACCACTGTTTCATATATGTCCTGGAATGATATAATTCATAAAAACAGTTTTAAATTTTAATAGTATTTTGATAATATTTAGGCTATACCAGATGTGCCATCATTGTTCCAATGTTGGGATAAACTTGTCACACAAATGAAAGGCAAAGAACCAAAGTTAGAAGATGATGCTGCATTAGGTTTGTAGTGGATGTACAATTCCTAATAGCAAAGACATTTTGGAAGAAATAAATTATTCAGTTGAACGGCAAACGCCTGAATCTGACAGATAGAGGTCAATTTGTCGACAAAAAAAGTACCCGTATGTAAAATGTTTACGCCCACAAACAGCGCCACCTATAATTTTTTCTACGGCGTCTTTGAGAACGATGTTCCGTTCTGTAGTAAATTAAAACATTAAATTAACTAAAACATAGAAAAGTAAGTGTATAAAACTAATTAAAAGATATATTTGCACATGACTGGTTATGCATGATACGCTGGCAATGTGCGCAATGTCCTTTAATCCAAGATTCAAAATTAGTTTGTTTCCTATGTCAAAATGGCTGATTCCATTGTTTACATTTTTCCATCGATTTGAGAGCTGACACAAATTCGTATCCAATCATTAATTTGCATATTATGTACTGTGTAGGGTCGCTTATCCAATGGGATTTACTGTTATAAAGTGGCTATACGTTACCAGCCATCGTTACAACAGTGCCATGTGTTTTGTGTGTATAGCTCAGGAATGATGTGTATTCAATATTTACGGTAAATAATCAATGTTATGTTCATTATATTTCCATGCATACACAAATCATAACAGCAAATGCATTTTTTATAGAACTTACTAGGTAAACAGACATGTTTAACTGTCTGCTTTAGCAAACATTCGTGTAAATAAACCCGATGGGTCGTTTTGAATATTCAAGCACAGCACTGTCAGCAGACAAACACGTGGTAGATTATTGATGTTTGTTTACCTAAATTGCACGCTGTTATCGTGTTATTATTGTTTAACAGCAGATAAAATTAATTTTACAATTGCATTTAACTACTTTCAAGAGTTATATAATACACCTTGCCTAAGAAATAGGTCTAGCTAGGTCCATGGACCTCCTTTACTAGGTCCTTAAAAAAAGAGGCTGTAATAATGTACATGATGTAAATTACCATATTTACATTCCAGCATTTTTTTTGCATTTGATATATTTCATATACATGTACATGTATGTACATAGAGAACAATAGAGTAAATGAACATACATGGGTTTAATTCCCACCCTAGGTATTAATTTTAATACTCATTAGAGGTTGGAGCAAATAGGGCAGATTGCAATCGATCATAATGTAGTGTCTAAAAATGCTGATTGATGTGGCCAAGTCCTCAACAACCTTTTTTCTAAGTATACAGCAGCTCCTTTAAGGATTAGTAAGGGAACACTTTACATATAGTCCAGTGGCTAAGTCCTGTCTTTTTTGTCAGTATTATTTCCTTATTTATATTATTATATTTCTTATATTCTCTTGTACATGTAGTAAGCTAAAAAGCTATCATTACTCTTTTTCCTCATCTGCCTGATAACAATGAAATGTATTCATTGTTGATGTCTGTAAAGTGACTTATAATTTAACTGCTAACAGACATTTGGACTCTGGTGGATAGTTTCTATACTGTTATCTCATTGGCAATCATACCACATCTCTTTATTTTAGTACAGGTTAAGTATTTAAAGTAAGTGACTAACAAACATTAAATCATTTGAAAGAAAAATTCTGCAATGATTTCAGTTTACATATATCAACAATAAGATTTGGTTGTATAAATTGTGTCATTATGTTTATAATGACCACTGTAATTGTGAACTGCCATGACTGTCTTGTACAAAATATATTTGAATAAGTTCCCTAATGAATAGTATATAGATGTTTAAAAAAACAAATGTATGTACTAGTTCCAGATCTATCAATTCAAAAATAATTGATGTTTTTTTTAATTAATTGAATAATAACAACTTATTGCAATACTCATGATGATCATGATATTAAAATACAAACTAGCATTCTTATATGTGATACATATATAACTTAATGCAGCTTATTCTGAAATTGTAAGGTATGTCATAAAAAAGAGATTTTTTTGTAAAAGTTACCAAAATTGTCTGTATTTCAACCACATTTAGGCCTAGGAACCTTAAATTTTTAAGTGTAGAGGTTGACAAGTCATGACTGTAAATTCAGATATTATCATGAGGTTTTTATTAAAGTAAATAATGCGATTAAATTGATTATCTCAATAAAAAGAACTCTCATTCTGATTTGATACTATGAGATTTTTTCTGATATCAGAAAAATAAATATCTCATTGTTGTCCATTCTTCAAAAAATTTCTGAACATACTGTACATGTATTTAAGTCAGCTTTGTTTTTGTCTGAGACTACTATAACATGGGAAGTGACCAATCTCTATGTTAATTGTTATAGTAGTCTCAGGTTTTTGTTTTGTAGTTCAATTGACTATGCATTTTAGAGCAGTTAAATATGAATTTGGATTAAATTTGAAGTTGATTCAGTATATTTTATGACATAATAACACTCTTTTATTTAAACAAAGCATTTTCAGACTTTATTTACAGACCAGCTTAGCTAATCATTCATTATTCAATCAATAATTTAATTAAAAGACTCAACAGTTGTTTGTAGGACTTATGAATTCAAATATAAGGGAAAAAAATCAAAACTTGAAGTAATACATGCAATAGGAATTATGAGAACTGTATGATATCAGATTGCAATACAGCTTTTTGTTCAGTTTTCTTTGTGTTGATTATAATGTTTTTAAATCCCTTTCTGGCTTTTTGGATGTTCAGATTTTTTCTCTTGATTAAGAGCGAGCAACGGAACTTGTACATCTTATATAGTTTCTTATCTCGGGGGTGGATCAAGCAAATTTTCAAAGAGGAGGGGGGCATGTATTGTCTACATTTTCTTTTTTTCCATATTGTATTTTAATGTAATGCAAAGTTAAATTCTATTGTAACACAAGTTCTGCTGACAAATGGCTGATAAACCCCTCTTGTATGTAATTATTTGGCATGAAATGAAATATGTTTTTTCTGTATATGGAAATTAGGAATAATCCACCCTCTCTTTATAAAAGACCTGGATCTGCTTAAAAGTTCTTGCTTTTCTCAGAATTTTCCATTGTTACATCAGGAATAAAGGCTACCAATAATCATGCTTGACAATCATTGAGGTCACACATAAAGAACCCATCTCTTTGCAGATCATAGTAGAAAAACAAAGATACAATGTAGTTGGTAACATAAATGTATTTAAAAATATCAAGAGAAACATTTCCATACAGAATCTCTGTCAATAAGTTATTTTTCCACTCTTAACAGTGAAATCTTAAATATGTAAATTGATCGGCAAGCCTCACATCTTGAAAAATAAAATGTCTGTAGGAAAGAACTATTGTTTCACAATTGATGCTGTGTTAGAATTTATAATATCACTCTTTTTTCTCCATATGATCAGCATAAAAAGTGACAAGTTCTTCAGTCTAAATAACTTTGTTAAATCTCATTTCTGATGGAACATTTTCAGTGCACCAGATTAACAACTTTCTATGTTAGATACTTATTTAAATATAAAAATTCAAGTCTAATTTTAGAGTGAAATTTTAATATATTTAAACAAACTGTTCTAAACAACCAACATGTACAAACGCTGAGTTTATTTTCATATCCTTTCTAAGAATATTGATACAAAGAAAGTAAAACAAAGACTCGTATCATTCCATCTACCAAAAGGGTGTTTGAGAATATACAAATAAGTCCAAGTTTCAGAGAAAAGTCAGTTATCTACAATTTTCTTCTTTGGAAGTTTTCAAAAACCTGTTTTAGGGTACTTGAAAAAATGCCATATTCAAACATTCCATGACTATTTTAATGTTACAAGAGTAGAGGAACATAAAATATTGAATGGTTATTCAAGAAAGTGTCGAAATATAACTACAATCATTAATTTTACTCGAATTTACTGTTGTGAACTTGCAGTTTCCTACGACGCGTGTACGGAGTTATCTCCCGTTGATCTCCGCTTCGCCACGAATAAGCTGACACAATTGCGTATCCGGGGAATTTATGATCTATAATTAATATATAAGATGCAGAAAATGGTTTTACTTCATATTTTATACCCCTCCATACGTTACCAAACCCATTTAAGAAATGATTTGGGATTTTCCGTAGACCTACGCAAATTTTCCAAAAAAAATTTCAACTTCCATCGTTGTTTTAGAATACTTTTATAACACCTTTCATAAATAAGTATACATAATAATGAAGCTTATTCACTCAAGATTTGGACCCTACAAGTTTTATTTATGTACGAGTTACAATTAGACGATACGAGGTAAAAAACCAAGAGGTGTACACGTTCACAAGAAAACGGTAAACTCTGACCTTTTATCACGTGACCAATGTCTTGAACTTAGACGCCATTAAAGCGTTTGCCGTTCAACTGTATTGGTCATGAATGATTTCTATATTTTTCCGCAGTTAAATTGTTTTGACTTTTTCAGATATTTTAAGTGTACATTATTCTTTAATATAGATCTGTGAATCACCATCTCATTTTGTTTAGTTCAACATTCAAATAAATCAATATTTTTTAGCAAAAATCCGAATGATTAAAAAATTCTGAAATTCAAGCAGTTGTCTCCCATTGACCAAGAGAAAATTCAGACAAAAAGATAAAAACAAAAAGATGATAAATGCTGAAAACTTGACATAAGCTAGCTTTCATGAACTTTTTATCATTCATTTAATGTTGATTTGCATATGTTTGCCTGTGTGAACAGTAGGAATTAGGGGAATTATAGGAATTAAAAAAATTATGTATGGGTTAGATGTTTTGGAGACGAAGTTAATACCATTGGTTTTATCCAGATAATGGCAGAAGCACCAAAAGTCTGTTTAATGTCTAAAAGGACACTTCAAGATGCTCACAATGGAAATAGAAATTAATTTTTAAAATGACACTTTAAAAACAAAAGTCTTTTTTTTTTTTTATTTTTTAACAGAAATGCCATTGATTTCTGAACCAAGTCATATGATCAGACTTGAACAAGTTCTCTCCCTTTACCAAGAAGTTTTTCCATCCTGTCTGACAGACAATCCAACCAATATTAGTAAAATAATGGAAGGAGTGAGATATTTGACAGAACAGCATGTTCAGTCTGACGACCAGAAAGATTTGGATGAGTATTTACCACAGTTGTATCTTCTGAAGTTGTTGTCCGGAGCAGATTCTAGGAAGTTGCCCTGGGTCAAGGAGGTGAGAAAAATAGTTTATATTTTGGGTCCCTTTGTAAAAAAGTAAATATAGCTCATTTATTAATAATCTTTTTTTTTTAGGAATTAAGTTGAAACATGTTATCCACTTCCACAGAGAAGTCTGTTTTTTTCTCTAGTTCTTAGAAATTAGAAGAGAACATTTGTTGACAGTATTAATTAGGCATACAGTCAACACATTTTTGGTAAAGATTGCATGAAATGCAATCAAAACCCTATGGTACTGACTTGATATCGAAATCATCCAAGGTTCATCACTACTTTTGTGGTACACAAAATATAGTGCATTAATCATAACATTCTAAACATCCTATCCATGAACATTTCCAGAAATTTACAAATGAAATATATACTCAGATATTCAAGTTACAAAATGATGTCATACTTGTCAAGAAAATTACATAACTTGTGCAAGGTGCAGGAATCTAATATCTGTTCTAAAAATATCAATGATGTCATTGTTAAAATAATCTTTAAAATTGGAGTTATCTTCCTTTGTTCATAATTGTTGAATCAACTACAACCAATGCTTTATACAATGGAATGTTTAATTTTACTTCCCACTGATAAATTAAAGCAATCTTTACCCTTCAGTGCTTAAAAGCACTTTGATTTTCTAGTGTCATCAGTCAAATAATCAAAGCTTCAAAATACTACACCGTGCTGTTTCTTTATTTCTTATTATAGTAGTTATATGAAAAGGTGTAATAATTTTGAATATGTATTTTGAGATTTGAAACATAACCTACTTTTTGAAATGTGTTTATAATTGTAAAAAATTGAGACAGGATCTGTTTGCTAAAACAGAAACTTGTATTTTAAATTTTAACAAGATTATTTGTTTGCAGCACTTTCAGAAATGGGAATAGTTATTCTCTCATTTGTTTCCATTGTTTTACAAATGCAATGATAAATAATGCAAACAATTCTGAATTAACAGTATATATTGAACCAAAATATCCCCACAGGAATTTGTAACCCATGAATATTACTTCCCCAGAAATTATTTATTAAGTATCAGATTACAGGAATACATTATTTATTTCAGATTGACATTTTAATCAGTTGTTAATTTTTTATAATATAAATAAATTTATCTTTTTAGAGTCAAGAAGGACATTCTTTGGTGTACTTATTACTGTCAATGGTAAAGAAAGTTAGAAAGAAAACACAGCTTGTAAAGACAACTCAGCATCTGATTTGTCAGGTATTTTTGTTTTAAGATATCTTCATTTGGTAATTATGGATTGCAAGAAAAAAAAATTCCGATTGAAAGTTATGGTTAAAACTATATAAATTGTGTATATAAATAAGAAGATGTGGAATGATTGCCAATGAGACAACTCGCCACTGTAGACCTTAGGATGAGGATGTAAACATCTAAAGGGCTCTGTCTGGACTTTAACAATGAGCAAAACCCATACTGTATAGTAAGCTATTTCAAAAAGTCTATAGTATGACAAAATGTGTAACAATTCAAAAGAGGAAACCAACAGGCTGATTTATGCTAAAAATAATGCATGAAAGACAAGTAAGTCATACAGCAACCAGTGACAACCACTGAATGACAGGTTCTTGGTTTCGGGACAAATCATATATAGAATGTGAAGGGGTTAAGCATGTTTATGAGAGCTCAAACCACTCTTGACCTTGGACAGTGGTGTAACAGCACATAAGAACAAATTATATAATTAGAATATTAGTAAGTAAGTAAGTTAGTAAATAGTTTATTACTGTGTCACAATCTAATATTATACATAATATATTAAACATCAGATAAAAGCAGCATGAAAATATATAAGATTCCTGCCTTAAAAGACATGAGACACTTTTACCTCATGCCCATTAAATGCATACATAATTTAAAAATCATTTTTCAAAATTAAAAATTATTTTGAAGTACAAAACAATTACTTTTAAGATCAACATTTTTCCACTAAAAAGAACAACAAAAAAGTAGAAGTGATTTTAAAATCTTAAATAATATGCTAATAAATAAATAATTAAAAATTTAAACTCTTTAGAAGTTATAAATTTATCTTTCTCCTCTTACACATCAAATGCAATGTTTTTGCTGATAAAAATGAGTTGGAAAAGGCTTGACTGAGCAGATCAACACTAATCACAACCCCCCCCCCCCCCCCCCCCAAACAACAAAAAAGTAAAAACGACAATGAAACTTACTACCTAACATTTAGCTTTGCTCATTTGTTAATAGCACCAGGAATTCTTTATTACACTACAAACTGCTCAGAGTCTGAATAGACCAGTTTTTGTGCTCGACCAGTAAAGTCGAGCACACAGTTTACTCTATTAGTCTCAACATTGTCTCGACAGTACTTAACTGTACTTAATTGTACTCGACTAGGTCTCGACTTTACTTAATTAGTCTGATTCAGTACTTGATGATCTTGGTGTAGTCTGAAATGGTCTCGACCAAGGCTCGACCAGTCTCTACCTGTCTCAACCAGTCTCGACCTGTCTTGACTAGTCTCGACTCAGTCTTAACCAGTCTCGACTAGTCTTGACCTTCAAATTTAGTCTTCACTGGTATCAGAGACATATATACACAGAGATTGGCAACTCCGTGAAATCCCGTTAAAAAACGCGGCCCGGAATGAGATTCTCGTCGATAATTATTCTACAACATGTAGACAAGTCAGGGATGAATAACCTCGATAGCTAATCAAGAAAAGTAATAGGAAAACTTATTTCAGATCAAATAAATTCTTTTTCTAAAAAACTACTTGAAATAGTTGTATTTTTTTTAATGTATTTGATTGAGAAAATATTTTTTTCTTTTTTTCGGCATTTCTTTTAATTTAAAAAGTAAAATCTGGTAATGATCATGATATTGCAAGAAAAATTTCTTTGCTAAAGTTTGCTTCTAAATTACACAGTGAAATTATGTGTGTCCGATTTTCCGGTCATTATTTCCTTAGAGTTGTGACTGTGGATTCACAGGTGTGCGATTACGCAATTTATTGCCCTCCGATCACCTGAATTTTGCCGGAGGTGAAGTTCTAAGTGGATTATTACTTGGTAATTGTTTTTACAACTAAACAAATTCTGACATTATTTTAACCATGACCAGAACTTTATTTTAACAGAAACACTGTGCTATACTATGAATAGGGTAAACGGACAGAAAGTCACAATACAAAAAGTCACAGGACATAAAGTCACAAATTGGATAGGACAAAAAGTCACAAATAATTTATTGACAATTGTTTGAATATATAAGAGAAAGATCTTCAAATAATATCTTTTTTTACATTTATTCATTTTTAAGTTCAGGAAATTGTTCATAAGCCTTGATAAATGAAAAATTATTAAATTTTAATCATGCAAATAATATATTTCTTGGCACCATGAAGCCATTTAAGTGCCAAACCACTTTGACATTTTGTTATCATAACAATTATTTGATCATCATTGATATTTATTGAATAAATTTTAATTACAAAGTTGCTTCATATATCATAGTTCAATAAAAAATCAAAAAATATTTTTAAAATTAGTGTTTTCTTGTTCAGAGAAAAAGTAATCTCAAAACTGAATTGTGACTTTTCGTCCGTGACTTTTTGTCCTGTGACTTACTGTCCTACATTCTTCTATAGTATTCAATCAGGAACAAAAATAGTCATTTAACATGTCAAAAAAAGAAATCAGAAAGCAATTTTTTATATAAAAAAAATATGTAGCCAGTAGAATTTTGTCTCGTGGAAAACGGATTTAAATGATTAATTTTTGATTGACCTACAATTACATTATTTGTGGAACCTTTGCATGAATTTCCTAAATGAACGTACATTATGTACAGTGTTGTCGAAATCACTATTTTTGCTGTCATGAAATATTGAATATGAATCTGTCATTATTTGTAGTTTTTTATAGACTTAATATCACAGACCCTGATTAAAAACAACGTGTATCATAAGTACAGTAAAATGCTCTGCTGAACTGTAGAATTTTAATGTTCTGTTTCATAGACCACAGAAGTACTGCAACATCTTTATCTTTACTCTTTCCTATCGGGTAGTGAAACTCGAGTTTGAAATTAGAAAGATTTAAAATTGAAGACAAGTTTTATCTGATCTTTTGTGGGTTTATGTTTCGGTGCAGTGCTATGTGGGCTGTTATTTTCTTTTCAGTTGTCATTTTTTTATCTGTGTTACATGACCTTTTACTTTTTGTATTGCCCCTTGACATCTCCTGCTTCTGTTTAAACCTTTACCACTAATATCTCATCTGGTTTAAATAAAATAGTGTCTCATTCCCGGAATTTGTTATACAGGACTTCATTTTAATATCAGTTTTTTTATAAGCATATAAACTGCTTGGTCTCTTCACACAATTAATGTTTAGGACGGAATGCATCAATAGGTACATACATGTACCAGGTCACCAATATATAAGTACACGTTATGTGCTTTTGACCTCCACAAGAATTCTTAAACATTCATAGATGTGCAAAGAATATTTTTGTCGTTGGGTTGTTGTCTCATTGACATATACCTCACATTTCTGAATAGTCATAGCAGCTGTGCCTTTTCAATTTATTGCAGAAAATATTTGCATTAACATTTTTCAAAATAGGCGAAGTGAAACAGTGATCACAGAATGAGGACATGTAAAACTGAAACAACACAACACAACAGGTAAATATAAACAAGCATCATTGCTAAAGGACTAAAACAAATATAGATGATGACTAATATGAGCGACTAGTAGTGTACAAGTAGAGTGAACATTTCTTGCTTCTTATTCTACACATTTTGTCATTTCATGTAAACAATTAAATATGTTATTTTCCGAGGAGAGGAAGGAATTTGTGAAACGAAATATTTTGCCTTTAGTACTGTCAAGTTATATATTCACAGGAGTGTTGTTGAATAAATGAACATTTTCCCTTTTTTTACATTATGCTACCTTTATGCTACAAAGGTAGCATTTCCGTTCTCATGATATACAAAGATATTATAGAGTGGCCTTCCAATGATAGTCATACATGTAAATCATTGTCTCATTGGCAATCATACTACATCATCATATTGTTATACATGTATGTAAAAATTATGTACATGTATACTTTGTAAACGTAAAGAAGACAAATGAAGTTGAACACAAGATATTTATTTGCATTTTTATCCGTATAGTCTCTGCACAACTGCCACTTCTGTTTCAAATTCAATTGATTGAATGCGGAGTCTTGTATTAATTCTTAGTTCAATGATGTCACCATCACTTGCACAAAAATCGCATACACATGTACATCAAGTTTGGCATATGAACTATGATATTTGAACTACAATAATGTGGTGTTTTCACAGTCAGGATAAGCACATGTCATTTTCTCTCTTACAAAACCATTTTGTTAGTATCACATTGATAGTAGTACATGTAATCGGTACACTACATGACTGTGCAGTAACATTTGAAAAAAGTCATCACTAATAGTTGTTCCTGTCTGCCAGGGAATCTTTTTTTCAATCAGAAAGGCTAGGGAGTCCTACATTCAGCACATGTATGATATTACATCTCTTGTATGCTGCACTGTTAGGTAAATTTGATCAACATCTTTGTTCTTTTATAACATTCAGGATCCTGTAAAAAAAAAATGCTGTCAGATACTGAATGTAAATATACATGTATATAAACTTGTAAATGTCATCAAAGTGGTGGAAATAATGAAAAAAACAATTTATATACACAAAACCGGTATGTCTTGGGAAAGTAATTCCTGTGATCAATGGTGATGGGTACATTTGTTCTTTAAAGATGGACAATTTTATAAACTGTAGCCATGGACAGGTGCCTGTCTTTATATTGAAGAGAATGAAAATGGCCGACAGCTTGAATGGTCATTTTTAATTGTAAATTGCATCAAAGCTGGTGAAAATATGGAAAAAACAACTGTTATACACAAATCCAGTATGTCATAAGAAAGTAATTCATGTGCTGGGAATAATTATTCTCTAAAGATGGAAAAGTTTATTGACTGTAGACATGGACAGGGGCCTGTCTTTATATTGAAGAGAATGAAAATGGCCGACAGCTTGAATGGTAATTTTTAATTGTAAATTGCATCAAAGCTGGTGAAAATATGGAAAAAACAACTGTTATACACAAATCCAGTATGTCATAAGAAAGTAATTCATGTGCTGGGAATAATTATTCTCTAAAGATGGAAAAGTTTATTGACTGTAGACATGGACAGGGGCCTGTCTTTATATTTTAAAAATTGAACGTGGCCGACAGCGAGAATACTGAATTTTAATTGTAAATTGCATCAAAGTGGGTGATTTAATGAAAAATTCAACATATTTACACAAAACCAGTATGTCTTGGGAAAAGTGATTCATCTCATAAATGTTTTTTTTTCCTTTTCGAATGAAAAGGTTTTAATAAAAAATACGTCCATGTAAAAAATGTTCATAACGTCCATGTCGGCCAAGCTTTCCCCTTATTATTGACCACAATAAAACGTTAATCGTCACAATATTTGAACTAACAATTACTACAAACTGAATAAAACAAGGTAAATAATTTACGAAATTGAAATATATACTTACATTATGCTGTTTTGAAAAGCTTGATGTAAAATAAAAATCGAAGCGGTGGTGAACTTGTCATGATCAGATGCAAAATGGCGATCTCGTTAAAGTCTCGTGTGATGCGTGTTTTTAATTGGATTTCGCTGACCACTGTTACAGTTGCCAATCTCTGTGTATATATATGTCTCTGCTGGTATAAATCAGCCCATCTAACTAAATTAAATAAAGATCTTACAAAATTCCCGTTTATTTGTTAGTTTGATTCATTGCTGTGAAATGAAAGAATTTAATTAATAGGTAAAAAAAAAATGATTAAATTCAGATAGGCATCTTTTTCAAATCAACTTGGATTTTCATCTAACTATACAGCTACCTTGGTAATATATTAATCTTACTGAATCCCAGGTTGTTAAGAAGTTTGGTGTATTGCTGTCAAATTTAAGAATTAAATTAATCTAGGTCAAAAAAGCTAGGATTTGCAGTTCAGACAAAATAGAGATAGTACACTTTAATTTTTTTTATAACTTTTTCAAATCAACTAGGATTTTCATGAAACTATACAGCTATCTTAGTAATATATTGATCTTACTGAATCATAGGTTATTATGTAGTTTGGTGTATTGCTGATAAATTTAAGGATTAAATTAATCTAGGTCAAAAAAGCTTGAATTTGCATTTTAGACTATATTCAGATAGTACACTTTAAATCTTTTTATAACTTTTTCAAATCAACTTGGATTTTCATCAAACTATATAGCTCCCCTGGTAATATATTGATCTTACTGAATCAAAGGTCATTATTTAGTTTGGTGTATTGCTGTCAAATTTAATCTAGGTCAAAAAAGCTAGGATTTGCAATTTTGGACAAAATTCAGATAGTACACTTTAACTTTTTTTATAACTTTTTCAAATCAACTTGGATTTTCATCAAACTATGCAGCTATATTAGTAATATATTGATATTACTGAATCACAGGTCATTATGTAGTTTGGTGTATTGCTGTCAAATTTAAGAATTAAATTAATCTAGGTAAGGGCTATTCCATTAAAAAGAATGTACCAGGGTCGGACGGCAATTATAAAAAATCCCGTTGGTTGTTGATGTGTTGAAGCGTTCATGGCCAGTGGCCCTTGGTGTTTTGAGAAACAAAGTATTGTTGGTTGTTGGTCTTCTTTGACAGTCAGTTTTCGTGACTGTCGGTTTCATTGTGTTACTTTTCGTTATTATTATTTGTTTTGCAAGGACTTATATAACCGATTGTTTTTGTCTCCTGCTCTTATCGTGATATTTTGGAAAACATAACTGTTCCCGCGACTTACGCAGCGGCAGGCGCAACGTTGTATTCTACCTATGGTACCAGTTCCGGAAGTGCAAGAGTTACTTCCCTTTAATGACAAGCGCATGGCGAACGATGTCAAATTCTATTGAAAATACTATTCGGAGGTTCAAATTAGCCGTTGTCCGAGGTCAGCGACCTTCCACTATTGCAATCGGACTTTCGTTTTGGTGTATTGCTGTCAAATTTAAGGATTAAATTAATCTAGGTAAAAAAAGCTAGAATTTGCAATTCGGACTATATTCAGATAGTATACTTTAGATTATTTCAAAGCAACTTGGATTTTCATCCAAATCTATAGCTATCTTTGTTATATATTATTCTTACAAAAAACAGGTTATTTGGTAATTTGGTTTATTGCTGTCAAATTTAAATATCTAAATTATAGGTATCTATCTGAATTTTGTCAAAACTGAAAATTTTAGCCTTTTTTTACCTATTAACTAGGTCATTTAATTTGACAGTACTACACCAATATACAAAACAACCTGTTTTTTTGCATGATAAATATATAATAAAGATAGCTGAAAAGTTTGATAAAAAACCAAGCTGATTTGAAAAAGGTTATGAAATTTAAAAAAAAGACACCTTTTTTGTTAAAACAAGAATTTAATATCATGAACTTTCATAACAATCCTTGATAACCTCTTAAAAAAGGAAATGTGTTCCAAAGTTACAGTAAAAATGTATTTTAATCATATCTAAAAATAATTTTTGTCAAATTTAAAGACATGGCATACAAGAACCACTTTAATATGGTTTAATTACCTCAGTACAAGTGAGTTTTACAGGTAAAAAGAAAGCCCTACTTTTCTTAAACTCGTGTATTACTTATCTAGTGAATTCAAAAAGCCCTGCGATTTAAGTTTAACAGGATGTTGCAATTTTGAATGAATGTTATTTAGAATTTAAAACTCTCTGGTAGGTGTGATCTTTTTAATAAGTTTCCCCAAGCAGGAGGTATTGCTTTATACATCACCACTAATCAGAAGAAATATTTTAATAATTTCTTTAAAGTTTGATCCCTTTTTGATATATTCATATTATATATATAAAAAAGGGATAAAACATTTAAGAAATTATATAACTAAATCATATATACTTTATCCGAAATTATAATAAAAGATATATTTCAAATATCCTAGCTTTTTTTATCTAGATTAATTAAATTCTTAAATTTGACAGCAATACACCAAACTACACAATGACCTGGGTTTCAGTAAGATCAATATATTACTAAGATAGCTGTATAGTTTGATAAAAAAACAAGTTGATTTGAAAAAGTTATAAAAAAAATAAAGTGTACTATCTGAATTTTGTCCGAAATTGCAAATCCTTGCTTTTTTTACCTAGATTAATTTGAATCTTAAATTTAACAGCAATACACCAAACTACATAACAACCTGGGATTCAGTAAGATCAATATATTACATATATTACTAAGATAGTTGTATAGTTTGATGAAAATCCAAGTTGATTTGAAAAAGTTATTAAAAGAATTAAAGTGTACTATCTGAATATAGTCCTAACTGCAAATTCTAGCTTTTTTACCTAGATTAATTTAATTCTAAAATTTGACAGCAATACACCAAACTACATAACGACCTGTGATTCAGTAAGATCAATATATTACCAAGGTAGCTGTATAGTTTGATGAAAATCCAAGTTGATTTGAAAAAGTTATAAAAAAATTTAAAGTGTACTATCTGAATTTTGTCCGAAATTGCAAATCCTAGCTTTTTTTACCTAGATTAATTTGAATCTTAAATTTAACAGCAATACACCAAACTACATAACAACCTGGGATTCAGTAAGATCAATATATTACTAAGATAGTTGTATAGTTTGATGAAAATCCAAGTTGATTTGAAAAAGTTATTAAAAGAATTAAAGTGTACTATCTGAATATAGTCCTAACTCCAAATTCTAGCTTTTTTACCTAGATTAATTTAATCCTTAAATTTGACAGCAATACACCAAACTACATAATGACCTATGATTCAGTAAGATCAATATATTACTAAGATAGCTGTATAGTTTGATGAAAATCCTAGTTGATTTGAAAAAGTTATAAAAAAAATTAAAGTGTACTATCTGAATTTTGTCCGAAATTGCAAATCCTAGCTTTTTTTACCTAGGTTAATTTGAATCTTAAATTTAACAGCAATACACCAAACTACATAACAACCTGGGATTCAGTAAGATCAATATATTACATATATTACTAAGATAGTTGTATAGTTTGATGAAAATCCAAGTTGATTTGAAAAAGTTATTAAAAGAATTAAAGTGTACTATCTGAATATAGTCCTAACTGCAAATTCTAGCTTTTTTACCTAGATTAATTTAATTCTTAAATTTGACAGCAATACACCAAACTACATAACGACCTGTGATTCAGTAAGATCAATATATTACCAAGGTAGCTGTATAGTTTGATGAAAATCCAAGTTGATTTGAAAAAGTTATAAAAAAATTTAAAGTGTACTATCTGAATTTTGTCCGAAATTGCAAATCCTAGCTTTTTTTACCTAGATTAATTTGAATCTTAAAATTTAACAGCAATACACCAAACTACATAACAACCTGGGATTTAGTAAGATCAATATATTACTAAGATAGTTGTATAGTTTGATGAAAATCCAAGTTGATTTGAAAAAGTTATAAAAAAATTAAAGTGTACTGTCTGAATTTTGTCCATACTGCAAATCCTAGCTTTTTTTACCTAGATTAATTTAAATCTTAAATTTGACAGCAATACATCAAACTACATAATGACCTGGGATTCATTAAGATCAATATATTACTAAGATAGCTTCATAGTTTGATGAAAATCCAAGTTGATTTGAAAAAGTTATAAAAAAAATTAAAGATGCCTATCTGAATTTAATCTTTTTTTTTTTTACATATTAATTAAATTCTTTCATTTCACAGCAATGAATCAAACTACCAAATAGACTGGTATTTTGTAAGATCTATATATAATTTAGTTAGATGAGCTGATTTACACCAGTGAAGACTAAATTTGAAGGTCCAGACTAGTCGAGACAGGTCGAGACTGGTTGAGACTGAGTCGAGACTGGGTCGAGACTGGTTGAGACAGGTCGAGACTGGTCGAGCCTTGGTAGAGACCATTTCAGACTACACCAAGATCATCAAGTACTGAATCAGACTAATTAAGTAAAGTCGAGACCTAGTCGAGTACAATTAAGTACAGTTAAGTACTGTCGAGACAATGTCGAGACTAATCGAGTAAAATGTGTGCTCGACTTTACTGGTCGAGCACAAAAACTGGTCTTTTCAGACTCGAAGCAGTTTGTAGTGTTAGGTATAGCAAATAAAGGGAAAAACAGGTTTTTTCTGTCATGTTTTGTTACCTGTTATTTCTCTTTAAAAAGGTGAGGAACAAATAATTTGTGCTTTGTGTCGATCTGATAGAGTCCAGCCTTTTTCAACTGATTTTTATATTTTCAAAGCATTATTATTTCATGAAAGTGTATTAAAACACTATGTGACTTTCTGTTTTTAACTTAGCATAAAAATGAAAGTTAGATGGTTTATATATACATATTTATAAAGAGAGGGAGACAGACAGACAAATTCTGAATGTTTGTTGTTTTGTTTTGAGCTTTGCAAGGTTCTATATACACTGCTTATGTTTCTTGATTTACCTCAAAACCATGACCTGCATTTGCATATCAATATACTTATCAATTATATTATTGTTATTACAGCTTCTTATTAGTACTGGACTTTTTGATTTCAACAAAGACGAGCTTTTCCTATGGATCAGACATTACACCCGCTGTGTATGTGAAACAGATGAACTAACTAAGTTCCTGTCCAAAGTCTTTACAACATATGTCAGTAACCCATACCCCTATAGTGACAAAGTCAATGATTATGTATCAGAAGGAATGAGTTTAGAATCCTCAGGGGCAGATGTTGATACACTGAGTATGGCTACCACTGATAGTAATATTAATGGTAGGTTGTATTTTCTTAATATTATATATTTTCTGGATGTTCACATATTCCCAATCAGTGTTTTATATCTCCTGAGCCGTCAGTTGCTGGGGATATAGGGCACTGACAGGGAATGTGAGCCAATATCTCCTATGAAGCAGGAATAACAATATTATATTATACTGGGGTGTCCTGATTTCAACATCAATTACTATTCTAATCTTCTTTTGTTCATGGGGTATACAGGCTCATATCCCCTGTCAAAGGAACCAATCAAATTGCAGTATCATCAGGATATATCACTCCTGTATAATATATGGTCATATCATTAAGTTTTCAATTGATTGTTTTTAAAAAAATCACATTTGTAGAATGTGACTGTTATTCAAATTAGACTACTGGAAAAAGTGACAGAAATGGAACAAAAATAAAATTTATGTGTTAACAATTTATAAATACTTTTTATAAATTTGACAATTCTTGGATTAAATTGGATTAAGTAATGATTCTAGAAAGATATTTGTTTATGACTATAATTTCCTCTAACTTGAATATGAAGTCTTGGAAATTTAGAGGTATTTGTCTAGATTAACAGTAAAGACATGAAAAATTGTTATGATTAAATTTATGAGTTAAATGGCTAGATAGGTCTTGATTTTTGCTGTATTGTATGAGTTCTGTATCTCATGATTGAAGATTTGCCAATAAATGTCAAAAGAAAGAACTACTATATGAGTACTGTTCCTTTTTTTTTTTTTGGGGGGGGGAGGGGGGCTTATTTCCCAGTACTGATGGTTCTGGATTCATTTACTTCATTGAACTAAGGTTCTTAATTTCTCAGGGAAAGTTGACCTTAGATTGATTTGGCAATACTTTTTAGGTCACTTTTTGGTTATTTCGCTCCTTATGTATTGAAGTATTTAAAAATCCTTGGCTTTCAAATGTTTGTGTTTGATCTTTCCTGATTAAGATTAATCCATAAAAGCGCATCAGACACACCAAATCTTAATAAGTGTTGTTTTCATTGATTTCTTGAATTGATTTTTCATGATTTGAATAAATTTTTCATCCCAGCTTATAGAAAATTTCTATTGTGTTGAACATTAAATTCCTGATTCACCTATAGGCACACAAAAACTAGAAACCCACATATAATAACATTCACAAATCCATGAATATAACAATGGCAGTGCCTGTAAATACATCCCATATCCTCTTTCCCTCAAAGCAAACACAGGCAACTACTGTCTCCCACTTTCTCAATTCAAGATTACAGATATTCTCTGTAATTATAGCTCTGTTAGAGATTGAAGAAGAAGATATTGATGAACAGAATACAGACATAGAAGAAGATGATCCAGTACTGAATCAGATCAGGTAGTGTATATTAAATATACATTTTATATTGGCATATTAATTAGTTACTCCTGTATGTTCATTGTCATGTGTGTCACCTATAAATGGTTATCAAAGAGTAACAATCAAGTTTATGCTAGATTGTCATCTTGCCATAGGTTTGTTTTCACAACTGTTTTTCATTGAAGACCTATTATCAACTGTCAAGATGAAGAACATCAATAAAAGGCCTATTCCTATCCCTTTTCTATGCTGTCAACCTTAGACTTTTCTTTCCCAATACACTGTATGCATACATTTTCAGAGAACCATATCATTACACTTCAGATAATTTTGTTCCATTACACTAAAACAATGATGAGGCAAACAAAATTTTCTTCTCAGTCACCATTATTGGTTTGAAATATTGATGGTAGTTAAAACCTTTGAAAAAACAGTTAATATGGATTATTGAATAGAATGAATTATTTTTAAAAGTCTAAAAACTACACGTGTTAATTAGTACAAGGTGCTCATTCTAATGTGGCCAAATACCAAATTAACGAACACATTAAAATTGCTTCTCCTGCATTTGTAGGAGGTACAAAAAGATATGATGTTTTTGGTTTTAATTATCCATGGATGTGCACACACATTGCTCTTATTTTATTGTCAGGTTAAAATAAACATTAACTTGGATGAGTTCAAAAATTTGGTATTGATTTTATCAAATTTGGTTCAGATGTTTATATCAGCAAACCTGGACAAATTCGAAAATTAGTGTGATCTATTTTAAGGGAGTTATACCCCTTGGAAATGTAAATTATATGGAAAATTGCATTATTAGATCTCTCACACCTACCTTCTTTGTTAGATTATCCTTTAATTTATATCAAAGGTTTATCATAGCAATATTTCAGGTTTTTAAGTTAAAAAAATCTGCTGATCAACATTTTTAAGGATTTATGTCCCTTGCAAATGTGAATAAAGTGGAATATTGTGTTAAAAGTGCTTTCCCACATACATTTTATGTAAGATTTTTATGAAAAGGTTGAAAACAACAAAAAGAAATTATTGGAGTTATTGCCTCTTCACAAATAAAATAGTCACCCTTCCAAAAGTAAAATGTATTGCTGCATCAAGGGACATTGGAATTTTCTTCTTTTATTTTATATTAAGAAAAATATTACTTGCAAATAAGAAAACTGCTTGTTTTAAAGTGGATCAGTAATGTAGTCTTCAAAGAGTAGACACTGAAATTTGCTTTTGATTTTCACATTGAAAGAAGTAAAAAAAAATGTTTTCTTATTTTCTTTAAAAAAAGAGAATCATTAAATGATTCAAGACAAAAGATTGCTGACATATCACTGATAATATACCCCGTAAATGGAAGGAAGGTATGGCATACAAACTTGAAATAGGGTTTTCTTATATAAGTTCAATACCAATTAAATGGTTGAGAATTACATAATAGAGAAAACTTTGATGATGAATTTATTTGCCTTAGAATTTAAATGTTATTGGAAAAAATAGGATACCGGTTTAAAAAATATGACACATATTTTGTTATTTCAGGTTCCCATTCAGTCCTCTAGTTATTGTTGCTTATGACATGTTGGGTCAGAAAGATTATCAGTCACAAGGTAAAAAAAGATAGGAATGAGAATGACTATATCTTGTTTCCAATAATTTTCTTCATATATAAAATATATTTAAAGACAATAATTATAATTTTCTAGCTTAAAGATTGTTTCAAAGTTCAAACTAAAGAATAATTTACACTTTTTAAGTTGTACGCAGAACAGACTTTAAATAGATTACACCTCCTTTTAGTCATGGTATGAAGTGTTGACTATGTACACTGAGATTTTTGTTTTTTTTTACATCCAAGTTTTCTGGATGACCATATCTATTGGTTCCTTAAAATTGTCATTGTAGTCCCTTCTTTTTACTTAAACACAGCTGTTATTTATTATATACAGTAGCTTTATGATAAAATTTAATAGTTAAACTTCTGCTAAATTTAACATGTTTATTTGTTAAGCAAAATTCTTAAAGTACATTGAAGATGAATTTCATTTTTTCATTACAGTCATAACAGATTATATCTCCAGCTTACTGGTTGACTTATTGCACTGTCAGCTGAACCCTCTACCACTAGTATCCCTTTTACAGTCTCATGAAGATGTCACTATTGATAAAACTGTCATGTTATATTTCAAGTCCTTTATATACCCAGGAAAGGTAAGGAAATAATGATTTACATAGAATGCTCGCCAGGTTTTGTAACTGTCAGACTCTTGCAATTATACCAGGGTATAATGTTTTCATCCTGTGTGTCTGTCTATTCATCACTTAGCTGTCACCATGCAAGTACCTTCATTTTTGTCGAGCCTTCGACTTTAGTCGAAAAAGCGAGACATAGCAATCCTACATTCCGTCGGCGTCGTTGTCGTCGGCGGCATCCACAAATATTCACTCTGTGGTTAAAGTTTTTGAAATTTTAATAACTTTCTTAAACTATCCTTTATTTGTACCAAACTTGGACAGAAGCTTGTTTATGATCATAAGATAGTATCCAGAAATAAATTTGTTAAAAAAAAATTTCATTTTTTCATTATTTTACTTATAAATGGACTTAGTTTTTCTGCCAGGAAACAATACATTCACTCTGTGGTTAAAAGTTTTTAAAATTTTGATAACTTTCTTAAACTATCCTTTATTTGTACCAAATTTGGACAGAAGCTTGTTTATGATCAAAAGCTAGTATCTAGAAGGAAATTTTGTTAAAATTTGTACCTGTTTATCCGTATTTTACTTATAAATGGACTTAGTTTTTCTTCCGGTTAACATTAACAGTCTGCAGTTAAAGCTTTTAAAACATCTATTAGATTCATAAACTATCCTGGATTTATACCAAACTTTGACAGAAGCTTCTTACAATCAAAAGATAGTATCTAAAGGAATATTTTTTTATTAATTTTTTTCCTCATTTTTGTTGAGACTGCGATTAACAGCAAAAGTAGGCGAGACACTGGGTTCCGCGGAACCCTTACGCATTTTTTATACCCCTGCCGCAGCGAAGGGAGCATTAATTGTTGCCCTTGTCCGTCTGTACGTCTGTCCATACGTCCGAAGTTGGTTTCTGTTCTCTAACTTTAGTTTGCCTCAACAAAATGTTATGAAACTTATACACAATGCTTATTACCACATAACACAGATCAAGTTTGAATTTTGGTGGTGTCACTTTTACCGTTCTAAAGTTGTGCCCCTTTACAAATGGAAAAATTGCTTAATTTTTTCGTTTCCGTTCTCTAACTTAAGTTTGCCTCAACCAAATGTTATGAAACTTATACACAATGCTTATTACCACAAAACTCAGATCAAGTTCGATTTTGTGTGGCGTCTCTTTTACCGTTCTTGAATAATGTCCCTTTATAACGCTAAATGCAAGCAGGGGCATCATCTGTGTCCCATGGACACATTCTCCATTTATTTGTTGAATGCTCTTAAAATTAGAAAGATTGTTTCTAATCATCAAAACCATGGATGAGTTTGAAAATCAGAAAAATTGGAAAGGGGAATCTTTTATTTTGGGGAAGTGGACTTGGTTTTTTATTTCCACACCATTTGGAGTCTGGGGGATAGTTAGGTCAATATCCCTAATGCACCTCAAAATGAGGAAAACAATTAAAATATGCATATTAAAAATCTCGGTGCAATGATAATTGACTGATTTTAATCATTTGTTCTTGCTCTTGTTCTTTTGAAGAGTAGAAGATCATATAACAAAGATGAAAAAACTTTTGAGTTATTTAATGTTATTAAAAAACAAGGATTTTTTACTTGCTGAAGCCACATGCTCATATCATGGGGCCTTTTTGGGTTTCCAAATTTATGAAACATTAAATCTCATTTTGTACCCACAAAATTTTTAATACATCTGTGAAAATGTCTTAGCTTGGAAACAAGCAGTCCTACATTTCAAAGTTAACGATACGGACAGGAATTGAAAAAAAGGTAACTAGTATTGTCTTCCTGAAATGACTTGTGCATATTGACCCAGATGCACTTATTTTCATCAAAAAGAAAAAATGTACTAAAACAAAATAAAAAATCGGTCATATAACAAAACAATTAATTGCATAAACAAGAAAAAAAACCATATTAATCTCAGTCTCTTTCCTCAGTATATATAAAAGTCTTAGGTTAATAAATTCTCATGTCTACTTCATTTCACATCATTCTTGGTATAATATTGTTTATTTCCTTTTATTATGGAGATGGTTATCTCAGTTATTTTGTATCTTTTGTTTCCTTGTAATTGACCTCTTGCTCTCTTGAATTTGTTAATAAATCACAATAATAACTACAATTCTTTGCTGAAATGAATCAAATATGAAGTGCTTCTGTAATTTTCCCCCAGAAAATTTTATTGCCATACTCATCATTTGGGTATTCGATGTATGTTTGTTTCTGAATAATTTCATGTAATACCAAAGGTATTTCTTCTGGCAATAATTTCTCATAAAATATAAGAAAGAGAACATTTTTACCGTTCCTTGAATGAATACTTTCCATTCTTGCCATGTTAAACTCAAACATACAGTAATAAGATTCTAAAAAAGCTCGGGATATTATACAGATTGTCTTTCGGCTGTTTTGTATAGCATTTATGATGTTGTCTGTAATGTCTTCTCCAGGGGTGAAATCTCGCTGATGTATACACAGTTTTAGATTTCCATTCTCTTCCAGATTTTGAATGCAGTTATTTATAACAAAGGTTCGGTCATTGTCTGAATAAGATATAAATGCATCATAATGATATTCACCCAAATCTTTGTTAAAGTTCAACTTAGAAGTAAATTTCAATTTTGCTCTGTAGTATAGATATCGGAGTTTTTGTCTCTTTCTATAAACAATAACTGTAAGTAATATTCCAATAAAGCTAAAAATAGCTAATGACATGATACCGATTATTACCCAGTAAAAGATTCTTGTGCAGTCTGCCTGTAGACGATTAATTTTTTCTTCAAATACATATGATACTTCATTGCTTCCATTTACAGTAATGCACTTGTATTGAGAAAAATTGATCAAATGTTTTTGGTTTCGCAGCATCCATTTCAAGAATCTTAGCCTATTGCAGCTACATTGGAAAAGGTTGTTGCTGAGGTCAATTTTTGCATTGCTGCTTTTCATAAGAGCTTTTTCTATATTCAACATCGATAAGTCATCCAAAAATGTTATTGAATTGTTCATAAGATTTAAAATCTGTAATTGTTTTACGGAAGAAAGATCAAAATGGACATCAGTCAAAAAATTAAAACTTAGATCAATAAACTTAAGATATGGTTGTCGATTGAATATTGCTGAATTAAGTTTATAAATAGAATTGCAAGACAAACTTATATATTCAAGTATACTGTCTTGTGTAAGCATATAGCTATTCTTTGCAAGATAATTTCCAAGCTTATTTTTTTCTAAGTTGAGATATTTAACGTATGTTAGATTTAGAGATATCTGATGGAAAGAATTCCCACTGAAATCAAGTTTCTGAAGACTAGTTGGCACTGGTACCCTTTCTGCTTTAAGAAAAACTATACCAGGATTATTTGCAAATGTCAGTTCACGAATTGGTGGTTGGTGTAGTATTAGTGCATTGTTGATTTCTTTATAATTGAAAGAAGTATTCCTTTCAAAGATATGACTTAATACCAAAATTTCAATAGGTGACTGTGATACCGCTAAAATCAGATTAATCAGCTCAGTTTCTGAATACAAGCCATACCAACGACTCATACTTAAATGAAATATTCTCAATTGTCTTAGTTTAGAAAATGCATAAGGAGTCTGTATCACAAATCCATAACATACATTGAAATATAAATTTGTTAAGTGTTGTGTATATTTGAATGTGTTATTTTTTATAAAAAGATCACATTCTTCAGAACTAAGTAAATACAAATTCTGCAGAGAGGAATATCCTTGCCCTAGAATTGTTCTTTTTTTATCTTTTTCATCATCCATATCTAGTTCTAATTTTTCCAACATTGTTAAATCTGAAATTGTTTTATCTGGAAAAATAAAAGGTTCCATTTGTAGGAAATCGTCATTGTTTTGAATGTTAAGATGTGTTAGTGATTGAAGAGACCTAAAACTTCCTGGTGGGAATTGCTTGGTATTGTAACGCAGTTCATTATTGTTCAGTTGAAGTCGACGCAGGTTCCCTAGTCCAGTAAATGTCTGTTGATTGATGGACTGTAATTTGTTAAAAGATAGATCCAGCACAATTAGGTTGGTTAAATGTTGAAATATATTATTTGGTATTTTCTTGATGAGATTGTGGCATAGATTTAGGTATACAGTGTTGTTAGGTATCAATTCTGGAATCGTTTTCCTGTTTTTAAGTGAACAGTCAATGTAGAGCTCTCCTTTTTCATAAAATGATGTACAGTTTAATTGCATATCTGGTTTTGTGTGTTTGGCATTGGTAATATCCAAACAGTAATTGCAGTAAAAATAAGTTAGCACTGTCAACATGAATAATAAAACTGATTCCATTATGTCCTAAAAAAAAATGTTAACAGAATATAGATGAATCTGTAATTCATGATATTTTAAATCTCTACTTGTAATTAAGTGTTGTGCTTTATAATTAGACTGAAATGACCTCTATTTCTGAATGTTAACTTCATTAGTGTTTTGACAATTGGTTAATGTATATAATTGTTAATATGTTTTCTCTAATTCTTTGTCAATTTATCCCTTTCTGCACCCATTGTTTAAAAAAAATTTAATCAACGTGTGGTTCGTTTGATCTCAGTTCTTCATTGGTTTAAATCCAATTATGACGTCGATTTTTCTTGCTTTCCTCTAAATTTCCTATTGTGACGGCATGAAAAAAGGCGACCATGCCTGATGACGTCACATAGAAAGAACACATCTTTTTGCAGATCATTCGAAAGGAAGGAATAAGTTTGCCTACTTATTGTTTGAAAATCATTAGAGAAACAGATTCCACCACCAAATCTCGTGTGATACAATATTTATCCACTCGAGACAGTTAAATTTTAAATATTTAAAATGCTCGGCGAGCCTCGCGTTTTAAATTTGAAAATTTAACTGTCTCGAGTGGATAAATATCGTATCACACTCGATGCAGTGGTAGAATCTATATGTATCAAACTCAATAAATGACAAGTCAATGTAAATTTGCAATCTATTTGTTAATTTGGTGGCTACATTAATCACAAAGAAAACATTGAAATTCAGATTGCCTATCCACACTTTCCTTACATTGATCTTAAAACACTTAAGGGCATACGATACAGTTTTGATCCCATAATGAAATTTTAATGAAAATTTGCATAAAGGCTATCTTTTAACTGATTTAATCAAATATGTAATAAAAAATATACCTTCATGTGCTATTTTTTGAGTAAATTGAGGTCGAAATTTCAGATATTTGCTCAAAATTCAGATTTGTGGACGTATTTTTCCTTTCTACAGAAATTCATAACTTTTTTGTTTTAAAAGATAAACACAAGCTGTTTTTTGTTAAATTATTTGTAAATTCTATTTTATATAAATGTCCTATAAATTTGTGCATTTTATTTTTACAAATAACTCATATTAAATTTTATCAAATGTTCATGAATGTAGAAAAAAAACGTCATTTTCTGCTGTATATTTATCAAATTTAAAGAAATTGCATTATTGACTTTTTCATAAAAATTGGTACACATAATCTTCATACAATATCAAACCAAATGTCATTTTAAAAAAGAGGGGTCCATGAACTCGTTTTCAAGATAAATCAGTTTGAATGATAACAAACAGTCGAAAACTGCATCTTTTCCCGATAAGTCGCAGTTTGACGTCGTGAAAAAAACAATTTACGTTAGCAACGTCATTACCTCCCCTGTAACTGTATCGTATGCCCTTAACCTGCCAGTCTGTCTTGATAATCATCAAGTCAACCAATGAAATTTCTGCTTTGAAATTTTTTAAAGTATGAAACATTACAACAAATCCCTAGGATCCCCAAAATATCGTCAGAACTGAAAGTTAAACAGAGTGCTGTCATATTTTTGTGTGTGAAGCCTGGACACAGAATCTGTTTTTCAGTCCAATTGTGAAACATGCAATGTTGCAGCAAAAACAAAAATCAGTTTTTTTTGAAAAACCTTATTTTTATGTTGTATGGAGCCTTCAGATTATCCTTCTATAAGGGTTGAATTTAGTTTCAATAATATTTGATGTTGTGAATTTGAAAATTTTGTTCCGACACCTCTTACCATGGGTCTACATTGATATCAATCTTTCAGCATTGTTAATGTATACAATTGTTAATTTGTTGTATCAAACTCAATAAAAAAAATTGAATGCTGTTTTTATACGCCCGTTTACGGGACGTATTATGGTATACCGCTGTCCGTCGTCAATATGTTGGACATTAATTCAAAAATGCTTTAACCAATATGCATGAAACTTTGGTGAATTGTTTATATCTATTGACGTGAGCTCCCTTTCGTTTTTTTTTATAAATTTCAGATTCACCATTTCCGAGTTTTGGGATTTTATTCATTAAAAAAGGGGGGATTTTCCAGTTTTCAGACAATAACTCAAAAACAATTTCACCAATTTGCATGAAACTTTTGTGAATTGTTCATATCTATTGACGTGAGCTCCCTTATATTTTATATAAATTTCGGATTTACCGTTTCCAAGTTTTGGGGTTTTATTCATTAAAAAAGGGGGAATTTTCCAGTTTTCAGACAATAACTCAAAAACAATTTCACCAATTTGCATGAAACTTTTATGAATTGTTCATATCTATTGATGTGAGCCTCCTGTCATTTTTTATAAATTTCTGATTTACCGTTTCCGAGTTTTGGGGTTTTATTCATTAAAAAAGGGGGATTTTCCAGTTTTCAGACAATAACTAAAAAACAATTTCATAAATTTCAGAATATATATTTATGGGTTTTATTCATTACAAAAAGGGGGATTTTCCAGTTTTCGGACAATAACTTAAAAATGCTTTCAGCTTTCAGCATTTTTTATGAGACTTTAGTAAATTGTTTATATCTATTTTTGTAAGCTCCCTTTTAATTTTTATAAATTTATGATTTTACATTTCAGAGTTATAAGATTTTATTTGTTTATAGTCTGACAAAAGATTTACTAAGTATTGCGCAACAGCACAGTGTATTGCACAACAGAAAGAAATCTTTCATATAACCAATTTCAAGTTCTTTGACTACATTTATTCGGAAACCTATAATATATCAAATATTTAATTACAATCCAAATTCAGACCTGTATCAAGCTTGAATATTGTGTCCATTTTTGCCCCAACTGTTCAGGGTTGGACCTCTGCGGGCGTATCCAGCTGCGCTCAGCGAAGCAGTTTTTTTAAAATCTATTGCTAGTGAAAGCAAGTGATGAATGACATTTTTAGCAAGAAACTCTTCCTTTTGGTTGTTTATATGTCCTGCCTACCCACAGGGACCAAAAGAAAATTAGTTGCAAGTGTTGAAAACAAATTTTGATTAGATTGCTTAAGAGGCTGGAATAAGGAAATATCACACATGGTATGACAGTTACTCCTCATTGATTGCAGATTTGATTTTATTAAGGATGTTCGCTCCTATTGTTTTTGAATTTTAGCCAGATATTCGGAATCCCCTGGTTTTATACATGTAGTGCCATTAAAAATTATGCCTGCTAACCCCTACTTTTTATGCCCCCGCCGTAGCGGTTGGGGCATTAAGTTTTACACTTGTCCATCTGTACATACGTTCGTACGTACATACGTACATCTCAAAATTGGTTTCCATTCTCTAACTTGAGTTTACCTCAACTAAATGTTATTAAACTTAAACACAATGCTTATTACCACAAAACACAGATCAAGTTTGAATTTTGGTGGCATCACTTTAACCGTTCTAGAGTTATGCCCCTTTATAAATGGAAAAGGTTGCAAAATTTTTAGTTTCCGTTCTCTACCTTAAGTTTGCCTCAATCAAATGTTATGAATCTTATACACAATGCTTATAACCACAAAACACAGATCAAGTTTGAATTTTGGTGGCGTCACTTTAACTGTTCTAGAGTTATGCCCTTTATAAATGAAAAAATTGAAAAAATTTTAGTTTCCGTTCTTAAGTTTGCCTCAACCAAATACTAGAGTTATGTCCCTTTATAAATGGAAAAATTGCAAAATTTTTATTTTCTTCTAAATATCAAGTAATTTTTAAAATTGGAGTTATCTTCCTTTGTCCATGATTATAGTTGAATCAACTACAATCAATGCTTTATACAATGCAATGTTTAATTTTGACTTCCACTGATAAAACTCAGATCAAGTTGAATTTGGGTAGTGTCACTTTCACCATTATTGAGTTATGCCCCTTTATAAATCGAAAGATTGCAAAATTTTTAGTTTCCATTCTGTAACTTAAGTTTGCCCCAACCAAACATTATGAAACCTATACACAATATTCATTACCACAAAACTAAGTACAAATTTTTTGTTTCCTTTTTCTAACTTTAGTTTGCCTCAACCAAATGTTATGAAACTTATACACAACCGTTTTAGAGTTATGCGTGTTTACAAATAGAAAAATTGCTGAATTTTTAGTTTCTGTTCTCTTCTTAAGTTAGCCTCAACCAATTGTTATGAGACTTACACACAATGCTTATTACCACAAAACTCAGATCAAGTTCAAATTTGGGTAGCATCACTTTTACCGTTCTTCAGTTATGTCCCTTTATAACTATATGATATGCAAGTGGGGGCATCATCTGTGTCCACATGTGGACACTATCCACATTTATTTTTCATAATGTTATTTAATACATATAGTTTTAAAAGCCATGTTTGAAAATCTTATACATTCCTTGCTATTTTTTCATAGTTTTTGAAAGAAAAAAGGTGCCAATGTTAAATGTATGAAAAATCTAGAGAGAATTATTTCCTGCCAAGTTTTCAATGGCTTATAATTTGAAAACAAGCATACATACCCTTCATTTTTTCTGCTTTTTTAGTTCCTTTTATTTATATACTATCAATTTATAAGTTTTTTAAAAAGCTTGTTATTTTGAAACAGAGTAGCGAACATCCTTAACCAACTAACTTACTTCATTAAATTATAAAGAAAATTAATCACTACAGATTAGCTTTACTGATAATAGTAAGAATCAATTAATATAGATTAAACATTTACCCTTTGAAAGTTTATAATCTATACCATATAAATCTGCAAAATTAGTGGATACAAGAAAAAGAACCTACTTACCTTATAGTAACAGTTTTTAGAAATTTGTTATAAAAACTAATTTATAGGTATTATTTGTTTATGTAAAGTGAAAATTGAAATAAGGATATGCATAAGTAATTGGAAAGTGCAGTTGAAGGACCATTATCCTGTTATTATTAATTATTTTTTAAGATTTAAGGAAATATTCTTTTCAAATTATTCTTGACCATATTAGTAATTTTAATTTCTTTTTCTCCCATTTGATTCATAGACAATTTAAGTTAAAAATCAAGATCCACAGATAACTAATGCATACTTCAATGTCTGTACTTTATGTTTGTAACAAAATCAGCTTGTGTTTTCTGTCCCAATGTGGATACAAGAAAACCATTTACTCAAAATGATAAAATGCTTCTAAAGGAGGATAGGGGAACTGAAAAATAAATGTTAACAAGAATAAAACTATGGCAAAAAGAGTTAATAAGAAACCCATTGAATGGAATTAAAGCAATACAAACTCCATCTAGTAAACAAAGCAGTATATTTCTATTAAATGAAATTTGTTCATTGTAGGCACAAAAGTTACCAAAGCAGCTCAGTGTTGTTTCATTGACTACAGTGTCCATTTCCTTGGCAAATATTTACATAGGTAAAGCAACCAATCAGCAAACAGTGTTATCCACTTTGCCATCTGTGGCTGCAGAAGACGTTTCCATAGTTACCAAACAGTTAATGCTGTACACCAGTCATTTGTTAAAAGCTGGTGCAAAGGTAGTATGTTTTATGAATTTTCAACATGCCCTTTTCTTTTGTATATGTATTTCATTTCCCTCTGAAGCAAGAGCAGGGGTATAAAAATAGTTACCCTACATTTTGTTGTAACTGGTGGTTAAATGTTACAAACTCCTGCTAAATCATATAACCAAACAAGTGTTTGTTATTGTGGTATACTGTTACTTATTTACAAAATTTATATTATAACTGTAAATTAAGAAATTATTGTGTGCATTTATTATTGTGACTGTTGAGTAATGGACACAAATGAGAGATTAATTATTGAGATATCAGGAAATGCTACATACAGATAATGCTATCAAAATTAAAAATGATATTTTTTTCATTTTGCGAAACCTATCTCGTCCCAATAATGAAAACATCACAAAAATTTCTGAAGTTACAGATGTGACAGTATATAATTAAATATTCAGAATTAATAAATATTCTTTTTATTTAGGATGACATCTTTAGATATAAAATGGTTAAATTCTTCTTCAAATGTCTGGAAGAAATAGTAAAATTGTATACAGATAAAATGGAGAAACAAGACCCCATGGACACCAATCCAAATGGGTCATTTGAACAGAAAGAGGAGGGTGATAAGACTAGTCAAATTATGGAAGATGGCTCTGTCAAAGATATTACTTGCAGTAGGGAATTCCAACAGTTGTCAGTATCCGTAAATACTAACGAAGACATTTTCAAAGAGATAGTAGTAACAGTTCTTAGACATACTACCATTTTGAAATGGTTCCTATTTGTCAAGAATGAAACTGGTTCCAGTGTTACCACAGACATAGTCAATATGTTGATGACTCCTCAGTCACAATTAGTTACTACATGTACGTGCGGTTTTGTAAAGCTTCTGGAAAAAATCGATGTTGAAAATCTTGAACATTGTTTTGTTGAGTATGTCGGTAAACTTCAAACATTGCTTGGTGGTATACAAAGTGTGGAAATGAGTAAATTGTCAAACATTATAAAGGATGTTCAAGACAGTTTACCAGTTCTGACAAAATCTTTGCCAATCGAGAAAAATAGAAGTCTGTTAGAAACAATATTAAAAGTTCCAAGCTGTTTTCTAACTAATGACGACCAACTTACAAATCTTAGTTATGTAGCTATTGAGCTGTTTTTGAAGCTAATGAAAAATACAGGTGATAGACTGTTGAAGCTTCATAGTCAATGCACCAAAAGCTTATTTGATTTACTGCTGAAAACTTCAGATGAGAAATTGATGGTTTGTTGTGACGCAATACTGCAACAACAACCTCACTTATCAACTGGACTGGAAAAATATGTTTTAGACAGTTTGATCAAGTCCAACAGCATTACCATGGCAGAAAACCTTATCCTTCATAATCATTTGATAGCTGATTACTTCAGAGAAAGCTTGCAGAAAGGAAAATATGATAAACATTTAGAGAGAATTACTTCCCTTGTTTTGTTCTTTGTGAGGAAGGTGGGAAACAACCCAAACTTAGGTAATTTACTTCAAAATTTTCTAACTGTCAACCAGATTCAATAAAGATATTTAAGATCAGCCAGACAGTCACCTTCTGATTGATAAATAAAATTTATAAAGTCAAAGTTAACATTTAAGATTTAAGTCATAGTCCTGTTTATTGTGCATACATTTGAAGCTCTGCTAGAAAATAAGGAACCTCTGCCACATACAAAAGTTGAAACAATGGTTAGGGGTTTTCTAATCATATTAGTGGTGACAAAAAATATATTTCAATGCTTAAAAGTCATCAGAAATAAAGATAAACAATTTTTTTCCCAAATACATTTTAATTTCATTGGACTTTATTTATAGATGAAGATAAGAGAACTTTGATGAAAGTGGTGTGTAAAAAGTACAAACTCTTAATGAACAATGTTTACAGTATGAGTGGTAACCAAGGAGATTGTTTGGTAGAGCTGATTACCTCCCTTGTCAACAGTGGAGTACTAGGTGAGTTTTGGAAATATCAAGAATAGTGGTCAAGTTGTATCTCCCTATGAAGAAATTTGTATTTACCATTGTAAAGACATGATAGATTGACAGCAAATTGTAAAGATAGTTTTTTTGGGGGTAAATGGATCCATTGGTGTTTTTATACCCCTGCTATCTTAAGCATTGATGTATATTGATAGTTGTCTTTGCTCATCTGTCATCAACCCTGGGTAAACCAGAGACTTTATTTCAATAAAACTTTCTTAGAATCTTTATATTTAATGGCTTTACACTACTTCCTTGTTTTTTTGGGGGGGTTTCCATTAGCAAAACACAGACTTTTCGATATCTCAAAAAGGGTTTCATGTCTTGTTTCAACAACTATATCGGGAACCTGATTTCAATGAAATTTTCATAGAATCTTGCTTACTTAATTCTCTTGCATATCTTGTTCTACTTTGCAATAAAAAAACGTCTGGGGGTTTTAAACAGGAAAACATTGACTTTACCATGTCTGTACATGCTATACAAATGTATAACAATCTAGATAGTAAGGAAAAAATCAATTGATTTTTATTTTCATATTATTTTATACCAATTGTATATATTTTTATTTCAGACAAACAGAAAGTCATTTCCAATCAGATGACATTAGCCGTGTCACATGGGATCAACAATTTACCTTTCGTAAAATTACTTCAATATCTTAATGAAGAATCAACAGACAATCAGATGAAACTACTCAACCTGTATGTCAAAACAGTTACTGAAGTTCACAGTAAAAAGGATAATTTGGACAAAATTCTTGTTGATTGCATTATGGAAAAACTGGTTGATCTGTTACAGGTAAATTTTGGAAATATATTTTCTAAAAACCAGCCAAAGTCGTTTTGATTTTAAACTTTGTGCTTTTAAATGCAGAAAAGAGTCACAGATAGGATTCTTTTTTTGTGCTGAAAATCAAACTTTTTACTTATTGAACAGGGAAAGGGTTATTTTTATCCGTATTATTTCAATTTGGAATAATTGTCTCACCTCGCCAAAGTTGCAGTTACAAAACATAGGCATACTTCTGTTGTCAAAAATTTCTTAAAGTTTGTTATAAGGTCAGTTTAAGGGGAACCATTAATAGTAAGTCAATGATATTTGGTATGCAGTTGAATTATCATTTGCACATCTCATTTTCATGGGGATTATTTCGCTTCACCTCCTCAAACATGGTTCCTTCACTTTGAAATTTTGTTTACTTTTTAAAAGTTTGTGATTAGGTCAGTTTTAGGGAACTGTTTATGATAAGTCAATGATATATGGTATGCAGTTGTATTAAAAACATTTACATATCTGATTTCCAAGTAGATTATTTGGCCCTGCAACCCCAGCCATGGTTCATTTGGTTTGAAAATTTTGCATAGTTTAATGTTAAAGTGTTGACATTTTAATTTCAACATTTGCATTATACTATCAAAGTTACATACAGCCGAGACACATCTGTGTGTGTGAACATTTTATGAATTATGTGATAGAATTCAAGCATTTTATAACAACATTCTGCAGTCCTTTTTTATGCCCCAGCTATGTACGTACATGTACATCCCAAAATTAGTTTCCGTTCTCTACATTAAGTTTGCCTCAACCAAATGTTATGTAACTTATACACTGATTATTACTATAAAACACAGATCAATTTCGAATTTGGGTGGTGTCACTTGTACTGTTCTTAAGTTATACCCCTTTATAACGTTATATGCAAGCAGGGGGCCTGGGGCATCATCTGTGTCCCATGGACACATTCCATGAGACACAATCTCCTTTTTTTTTTTAACAAACTGAATAAACATATTAAGTAGCTCCATGATTTTTATTAGAAAAACTCAAGTAAGGTTGAGTCACTCCCTTTTATCCATAGTTTCAAATTGATATATGAAAATTAGGAGATGTATGACTTTCAATAAAACTGCTATCTACCTTAGACCAAAGGACAAGGATGTAGACAATGTTAGGGCACTGTACTTTATACAACAACGAGTATAATCTATGCTGTATAGTCTGCTATGAAAGACCCAAGGCATGACAAAATATGGAACAATTCAAAAGAGACAACCAATGACCCTGATTAAAGCTAAATACAAATAAGACAGACAGTAACCCAAAAAAAAACACAAAAATCAAAAATCACTGAAATACAGACTCCTGACTGGAAACAGGCATATGAAGAATGTGCCAATCGAACATGTTTGTGAGTGCTCAACTCTCCCTTACCCTGGTATAACAGTATACCATAGAAAACAAAAAAATGTTGGACAGGGTTTGATTCATGATTGGCTATATATGCCTACTTTAGTGTATAGGTGCTTGTTGGAACTAATTGCTTTTCTTTAAGGTGATTTTTTATTTAGTCTGTTTATCTCTTTGAGATTTTTTGGGACACAGTTGATATATTTTTATAACTATTTCAAATCAGGCTTATCATGTTGAAGACTGTACTTTGACCTATAATTGTTTACTTTTTACACATTGTGACTTGGATGGAGAGTTGTCTCATTGGCACTCATACCACATCTTCTTATTTCTATTATCAGTTTGGAGAGAGATTCATTTAATCTTGGATGCTTATTATGTCTAATAATTTATTCCTTGAAACAATTAATTTAAAATTGTAGATTACAATTAAAAGCATAACATTTAAAATTGACTTTAGGATAATTTCCTATTTGTTTTATGATCCTCAGAGAAACAGTGAAGAATTAGTTCTACCAGAAAAAGTCTTACCTAAGTTTTTGAAAGTTGTACTCAAGTAAGTAAATGCTTTTTAAATATGTTCTATTATTGATTGATTGATTGTTAGTGTTTTATTGCCATTTTCACCACTATTGGACATATCTTGGCAGTCAGTTGTTAATTATTGAACTAATGTCTAAAACAGAACATGTAGAAACTAAGCTTAACTTTAAAGGAATTATTTTGGCTAATATTTGCTTACAATGCACTTAAATGCCCTCCACAGATTTAGTTGAATGAAACAAATAATTTGAACTTCTGTAGATAGATATGCATCATTGACACTTAATAACATATTTTTTACTTTCATTAATCTTTATGTAGAGTAAAGTTTCTGCTTTTTAATAATGATTTTTTTAAGGATAAATTATCCATATTATCCAGTAAGCATTATTTGATAAAATATGAGAGTAGAACATTAAATATATTGTTTAATTTCAGATCAAGATTTTCAGACAAGAGGACATTCAAGATTATTTCAAAACTTGTAGAACATATATCTGATTGGCCAGAAGAGTTACCATTGACAACGTTGTTTCAGATGGTGATGTCACACTCCTTGTTCCTTCCAATCATGTTCAATGAAAAGAACCAGGATGTTAAAGGTATGGTAGATAGAGTGGATAATTTATAAATTGTAATAAGAAAGTACAAATGGAGAACAGTTTCCACTGCAGAATGTTGTGCAATACAATAATTCTCCGCTCTTACCATTTGGATTTAAATATTTAAAAGGCTCAGCAAGCCTCATGTTTTAAACTTGCAAATTTTACTGTCTCAAGTGTAGAAATATGATATAACACTAGATGCAGTGGTAGCATCGAAGTTCATCTTGCACTTCATGAATTTTGAAGCCAAAAGCTATTAACGTGATTTCCTGTAGGTTTGAGTGACCTGATTCACTCGTGTCTTTTTCTGTACAATTTTCTGTTTCAGTTTATATTATTGCCTAAGATCTAGTTATCTGTTACTCAGCTTAAAGGGGCATTAGCTGTCAAATTCATGTTCACTGATTTGACTCAAATTCTCATGTTTGATTCATAATGTACTAAAATGTATCTCCAAATTACAAAAAGTCAATTACAATTAACAATACAGGATTCGATGATATTTTTCAACATTTTGTGTGCATTTTTGTCTAGACGTCATCTAATTAACCATCCAGTTGAACTCTGAAGACTGCCGATGGTCATATAACCAAATATAAACATAAATATAAATAGAAAGCAACCATGTGCAATTGGATTTTTCTAGGTCTGTTTGATTTCATATTGTAGGTTTATAAGTAAGTTTATCATCATTTTTACCTGTATAAGAATGATTTTTTTGTGGAATCGAACCAGACAACCAAATGATTCATCCTTTGTTTCACTTTCTTACTTACTTAATCCTCTACATTCCTTGTGGAACATTTTCAGTGTTGACATTCTTTCCTTTTGATAGCTGAATACATGCGCAATACATGCTGAGCTAAGGGGTTAAATTGAAGGTCACATGAATACGGATTCAATGAGGTAGAATTATTCACTTGAATCACTTTCAAGTGAATAAATAATCAGCGATGTCTCTTAGCTTATTTTGACAAAATTGAACCAAATTGGGTGCTGAAAGCAAATAATTATTTCACTATTTCACTTTCATTAATAATTTAATAAGGTAAAAACATGTTTTATTTTTTTTTTATATCTTGTGGCTAATGCCCCTTTAACATAATTTGAATCTGTTCATATTTTTCGTTACAGGAGATTTGAGTAATTTGCTACTACGCTTAAGTGAGTCTGATAATTTGAATTTGAATGTTTATATTTGTCGTTACAAGAGATTAAAGTATTTTGATACTACGCCTTACTGAGTCTGATTATTTGAATCTGTTTATATTTGTCGTTACATGAGATTTTGAGTAATTTGCTACTACACCTTAGTGAATAATTTGAATCTGTTTATATTTGTCATTACAGGAGATTTGAGTATTCTGTTACTAAGCCTTACTGAGTCTGATTCATCCTCCTGTTCTGTCCAACATTATGGTATATTTTTAGGATCTTACATGGCTACTTTGTCTGACACAGGTGAGTTTAGATGATAAATGTTAGATATGAAAATAATAATGTTAATCATAGAATATAGTAAGTGATGACTTCACAAGCATCTACGATTGGTGTGCAGCATTTATTAATAAATATCCATGTTCAGATTAAGACGTTGACTCAAGGATAATTAGTAGATAGGAACTGAAATTGGAGGCCTGAAAACTTGGTGTACTGTAAAACCTGATTCATTCCACCACATATATTCACAAGTGCTATAACCTAGTTAGAACTCTCATAGTAGCCAGTTGCCAATTTCTCATTGAGGATCAATTGAAGACCTTTTCCTAAAAATAGGAAGAATATATGGACATTAATTTTTTGATTATTGAAATTGGTATCATATGTTTTATGTTTGCAAATTTGGTATATTTGATTCTGTGTTTACCCACTTTTAGGATATCTATTGGTCTTTTATATTTTTTTTACAGATCAAAGACTGTTAAAGTTGATGTATCTTTATGAGAAGAATGAATGTGTGATATCTGAGTACAGGTAAGAAAATGAACTGGAATGTAGACAATGGTGAAATATTGTGAAATATATCATATCAAATATAGAAATGGTTCTATCTGAGTACAGGTAAGAAAATGAACTGGAATGTAGACAATGGTGAAATATTGTGAAATATATCATATCAAATATAGAAATGGTTCTATCTGAGTACAGGTAAGAAAATGAACTGGAATGTAGACAATGGTGAAATATTGTGAAATATATCATATCAAATATAGAAATGGTTCTATCTGAGTACAGGTAAGAAAATGAACTGGAATGTAGACAGTGGTAAAATATTGTGAAATATATCATATCAAATATAGAAATGGTTATATCTGAGTACAGGTAAGAAAATGAACTGGAATGTAGACAGTGGTGAAATATTGTGAAATATATCATATCAAATATAGAAATGGTTATATCTGAGTACAGGTAAGAAACTGAACTGGAATGTAGACAGTGGTGAAATATTGTGAAATATATCATATCAAATATAGAAATGGTTATATCTGAGTACAGGTAAGAAAATGAACTGGAATGTAGACAGTGGTGCAATGTTGTGAAATATATCATATCAAATATAGAAATGGTTATATCTGAGTACAGGTAAGAAACTGAACTGGAATGTAGACAGTGGTGCAATATTGTGAAATATATCATATCAAATATAGAAATGATTATACCACAATTTAATAAGTCAAAATTTACTTTACCAGATAGATGACCAAAGATCTGACAAAAAAACACCAAAGTCTAAAAAATATGGTAATAAACATTTATTGCCAGATTCCTGACTGGTTATGTAATAATAATATTTATTTTTTTATCAGATAATCTTTGAAATAGGTACATAATAAATTTTTGTGTATATAAGAGTTACAACAACTGTTTCATGTGTTGATGCCGTTAATGAATGGTTTTATTCTTTGTATCATATAGATGTGTTTTAGTATAAATTTATTTTTGATTTGTCATCCTTTATTCCACAGCTTGAATGTAAACAAGACTCAAGTCAAACTCCAACTATTCATTGTTTTCATTTCATACCAGTTTCTTTTAGAAAGATTCATCCCTTGTATATCATTAAAATCTATAATTACAGACCATATCTTTGGGGTCCAAAGGCAGTAGAACACCACTCTGTCCAGAAAACCATAGGACCATCATTGATGAAGAAAGCCTCTATAGACCAAGTGATAGAAATCTTGGACCAGACAATGTTATATAAATCTGTACTTAATTTTCCACTTAGGAGAAAGTTACAGGTCAGTTATAAAAATATTAATGCTCTATTTTGAATTCATTTAATTATAGGTTTCACAAGAGTGAGAATTGGATATCGCTTAATATCATCTCGAGGTATTTAATTTCAATATAATGTTAAACGAGCCTTTGACTATTTAAATGAAAAATAAGAGTTGATATTAAGCGATATTGAATTCTCATTAGTTCATAAACCTATTTCTCTTATGGTAAACATTCTCTTTGTGTAAAATAAAAAAATCTTGACTCTTTGATCTAGTCTTTTGTACATACCAGTATGATGTCATATGTCCCATTCCCAGGCGGTTATCCAGTTGAAATCAAACAAAAGAAATGAAACTCTTTATAAGAGAAGGTAAAAATGTTCAAGTTGGTATATTTGAATTGTTTACATGTTTCTATGGGCTTTAAAAGTTTAATGTAGGCTCATTATTTAGGATTTTTTGCATCCCATGTATGTGTTTATACTCAAATTATAGTATGGAGGTTAGAGATATATGTAAAATTTTTAATTTTAAGACAAATTTACACAAAACTGTCGATTATGATAGGTGCATATACATGTGGATCTTTTTTGTGCATAAGCATAAATTTCGTCGAAAATAATTCCACAGAAAGAGGAAAGATTGATCTTTTTGAAAGCATTAATTTGCATCTCCGCCCTGGGCAACAGTTTTTTGGGAAAAAATCCTGAAAATGAGCAATAATCTCATTGAAAAGAGAAAGTTGAGTACACCCTTTTTTAGCTCACCTGGTCCAAAGGGCTAAGTGAGCTTTTCTTATCACTTGGCATATGTCTTCGTCGTTGTCCATCGTCGTTTACATTTATAAAAATCTTTTCCTCTGGGTCAAATTTAACCAAACTTGGCCACGATCATTATTGGGGTATCTAGTATAAAAAAATGTGTCCAATGACTCTGCCGGCCAACCTAGATGGCTGACATGCCTAAAAATAGAACATAGAGGTAAAATACAAGTTTTGCCTATTATTTTGAAAACTGCTGTGAATAGAGAAATTCTGACAGGAGCAAAAATGTTTAGAATGGTGAGCTTTACCTATTGTCTATTTGCGTCAAAACTGTCAGACGACTGCTTATAGGAGTTATTGCCCTTTAATGATGATTATTACTAATTTTTTGCGTTTTTGCCTAATATCTTAAAAACTATAATAGATAGATAGAAACAATACCAAGCGAAAATGAAGTTATTGCCCTTTAATGACAATTTTTACCATTAATGCCTATTATATTAAAACTGTTATAGATAGATAGAAACTTTAAATAGCACAACTGATCAGCAAGACAAATGGCGGAAATCTTCAATCGACTCGTTTTGTTATTGCCCTTTAATGATAATTTTTTATATTTTTTTGCATTTTTTGCCTATTATCTTGAAAACTAGTATAGATAAATAGAAACTTAAAAAAAGAAAAAAATATCAGCAGGATAAGATCTACAAATATGTCAACATTACTGAAATTGTCAGTTAACTCTTAATAGAATTGAAGATGCAGGTGAGCGACACAGGCTCTTTAGAGCCTTTAGTTATGTTTAGGGGGTTTGGGTTGATTGTTTTATCCTGAAAAGTATAAAGCTAAAATATTTGATACATTATCTCGCTTCATATTCTATTATTTGTTATGTATTTAGGCTATAGGTTTATATAATAACATTAACAATTTACTGTCAAAAAAATGAAACATATGGGTCAAGTGAAATACCTTTCTAATGAGTCATAACAATAGAGTAGGTGTGTTTGAATGACAAATTTTTACTTAAAGCAATTGACAACAGACTTTACTTGTGGATCTTAAAAATGCATAACTTAAAAAAAATAATTTTTGTGTGTGTTATCTAGAGTTATTAACCTATGAAAATTTGTAGTCTGCCCTTTCACGAAATATTTAATTAGAATTTCTTTAGTGTTTTTTTAACTTTCGAAAATTCCCCCTGACAATAGTTAATGGGGAGATAATTTTGACAAAGTAGAATCCTGACTGTTCAGGGTTGAAACTTTTAACATCAGACATTTTAAAACTTTTTGTATGTTTCAGAATGAAAAAGAATTTGACAGTAATAAGCTTTTCAGGTGAAAAGTGTTAGTGTTTTATATATTATTGAAAAAATCACATATCTCCATTGTCATGGAGTAAATCTACATCATTTTTACCTTGAAAAACTTCAATGACCAAACAAATCAATGGAAATGTTGCAATATCGTTTCATGATTCTGGATAAGCCAATCAAATTAACACATTTTTTCGTATCACACATTTGTATCAAGAAATATCTATTGATAAGTCTTATAAGGAGAAGAGGACAGCATTCTGCAAGTATTACATTTAAATGAACCATGAATAATATATATATATTTATTTCCAGGCCTATACTCTCCAGGATTGTACAGAATGTAAATCATCACCAGATATCTACGATCCATGTTTTATTCTACCATTGTTCAGTCATATTTTAACTCCAGGTAATAGATGCAATTGTACTTTTATTTCTTATCCTTAACATTGTCATTTTACATGTATGAAGCTTCTTCATACATCAATTACTATGAAATGATGTTCATGAGTATATAATTAAATAGATTTTTATGCCCCCGCTCTAGTGGAGGGGGCATTAAGTGTTACCCTTATCCATCCCGAACGTCCCGTCCTTCCCCAAAATTGGTTTCTGTTCTTTAGCTTTAGTTTGCCTCAAGCAAATGTTATAAAACTTATACACAATGCTTATTACCACAAAACACAGTTCAAGTTTGAAATTGGGTGGCGTCACTTTTACCATTCATGAGTTATGCTCCTTTATAAACATAAATATTGCTGAATTTTGTTTCTGTTCCCTAACTTAAGTTTGCCTCAACCAAATGTTATGAAACTTAAACACAATGCTTATAATCTCAAAACGGTTAAAACTATGTGAATCCTGCCTTGTATGTGGAAGTTTACTCATGCATATTTACAAGGGGGGCATCTGTGACCCATAGACAAATTCTCTTAATTTTTTTTTTGATGATGAGGATGATTATGAAGGACAACTGTTTGACATTCAGTGGCAAATTAAATACATATTCAGGATGAGAACATATTATTGTTATATGAATAAGTACCTACTTGTACTAGAAAGACACCCCCGACAGGGATTTTTAGGAGGCTAGTTCACATAGTGAAAGTCTGTAGAATGAAAATTCACCCTGCCAAGACAGCAGACTAGTTTTTGCCTTTACTCCTTAATGCTGCATGCTTAGTTGTGAAGCAGCAAATACCAATTTTAAAGACTGGTTTGACAGTTAGGGATTGAACCCTTGACCTGCTGTTGTCAACTGAGACAGTTTAAACAAAATGAAAATCAGGTCTTGTACATTTAACATGATGCCATATGCCACCTGTTTCCATATAATCTAAAACTTATAAATTCTGCATTTTGTTTATATATCTATGATAAATATTCAAATTTTAAAAAGCATAAAATATTTATATAACCACTTTAAGAAGTTTATCTTCAGGAAAATACAATGCAATTTTATATTATATCAATATAATTACTTTTTTTTATATCACTATAATTTATTTTCCTTACCATAGATCAATTGATTGACTGCAGAAAGTTCATAGAGAGAGGTTGTCTTGGTTATGTCCTAGCTGCCTTAAGTTGCCATGACAGCACTATGAGAGGTGCTGCCTACTTCGTCTTAGATAATTTCTTACACCATTTGGAAGGGTCAAGGTTCCCAGAGAAAGACCAAGTGTTGTATGTGATGGACCTACTAAGAAACAGTATAGAGAAACCTAATGTAAAGTTACCATGTATCATCACAGTATTCCTTGCCAAGGTTGTCAGGCTCATGTTGAAAGCAGGTAAAGTAGGGTTTAAAAGAGCTTTGGATGTGCACAAGCTTTTATTAAAAAATGCAGCATTTCATTTGTACCACAAGTTAATATATCAGTTTCACCAAAAATAAATACTTAATTTGTGCCATTTGTTTAGGTTACATAAATGATGGTTAGAATTTAAATGTATTTTGTATCCAAAATATACGAGACAATTAAAAGAGATTTTGTAGAGTACCTCCAGGATATTTAAGGTAGACTTTTTGAGTGAAAAAAAATACAATTGAGTCTTGTTTGACTCAATTGTATGCTGTGAAAATCAATTTATGATTATTGAACAATAACTTCAGGTCTATTTCTATTTTGATGATGTTCACATTTGTAATTTCTAAACTTATTCTTGTGCTAGAGCCTATCATAAACTTGTTTCATCTGTGGGAATTCACCTTTGAAAATTTTGCCTACTTTCTAAAAGAGGGAATAATTCTTATACACAGACAGTAAATTCACTCCTGATACAAATTTCATGGTGGAGAAAAGGTAAATAAAATTAAAAAAAATATTCCATCAATTTACTAACAAATAGAATTGAATATTTTATTATACTGTAAATTCTAAAGTGTTTGTGTGCATTTGTTGAACATTTGACAGAAGTGCAAAATCAGTTATTACAGAAATGCTGAATACGAATAATAGTATCAAATTTTTAATCTGCTAGATTTTATAGTGAAACCTACTCATTGTAATTTTTGCAATAATAAAAATATTGCAAAAATTTCTGAATTTAGCTACAGCATCTGTCTGCATTCATATGTTTTTTCTGTCTTTTATGTAACAGAGCAGCATATGTACCAGATGATCAACACTTTCCTTTACCTCAAACCAACACTTGACATCTATAATGTTCCAGAGTTCTACAAATTGTTCAACAGTTCTACATTAGAGGTATTTATAAAACAAATATTATTTTGTAAGACCAAAGCAGTTAAAAAAGTTACAAAGCTAATTTTGATTTACAAAATCAGTTGATAATATCTAAGAAAGAAAGATAATATTATGAAAAAATGACACTAAAGAAATTAAGATATCTACACTATGAGCTTTTTCTTTGTAACAGTAGACCTTGAGCTCGTGGGATAGGTGACACATGATAGACAGGCCAATTTGTTAAATAGTACAGTCAAACCTGTATTAAGCAGTCACTCTTGGAAAACATCAACAGTGGCCGCTCAAGAGAAGTGACCTGTTAAATGAGGTTCCAAAAATAAATCGGATTCCAACTTCGCCCATGACTGGGATTGGGACTAATTGTTTTGGTGTTTTCAATCAGTAGAGTTATTGCACTTGCAAGCAGTGAAATAAAAAATGGCGGATCCCGGCGCTGTTAATACAAAAACAAATTCGAAATATGTTAAAATTCGTTAAGAAATAAGTCGGTGATACGGTTTTCAATGGAAACTGAAAGGATTGAACACTTGGAATTCATGAATTCACCTTCTGTTGCGAGATCTTGGTTGTAAACAGGTTTCGATTTTAATTTAAACTTTGATATTGACAACATGTTTTTTTTAGTGATGAAGATTTTGGTAGTTAAAAACATTTAAATGACAGTTGTTAAAAGTTGAAATGCAATTTCGTTGGAAAATTAGGTGACTGCTGAAACGAGTTAAATTATATAGAGAAAATGTTTTGGATGGTCTGAAAGTGACCGTTAGAGGGAGGTGACCTCTAAAACTAGGTGACTGTTAAGGCAGTTTTGACTGTACTATACTAATATTGTGAAAGGTCATTTCTATACAAATGCTTGTAAATGAAACAACTGTTCTCGATGATCAAAAGATGAGAAAAGGAACATTTACAACTCGTTGTGGGTGAAGCCTTCAAAAATAAGTAAATGCAAACCCCTATATAATTCATTGTTTCTGAAATGGTGCATTCTGGGAAGTAAATTCACTCCAAATAATACACAAAAATGTTGAAATTGGTTAACAATGTCCTCAACAATGGATACCTAACAAGTTGTGTGGTGTTATTTTTCATTTTACCTGTACGATTAATGAAATTACCAACAATGTTTTAGATTGTAAAATGATGAATTTATAAGAAAGATTTTTTGAATATATATCAATACATTCAAAAGAGCAACTAACAGCAATTAACAGCCAGGCCATAATCTTGCCGCGAAATGACGATTTAAGTCGCCAAAGAATTTTGAAAATTGCAAATTCTCGCCAGCCGACTGACTTCATGGCGAAGTCAAATCGCTATGAAAATCTGTAAAAGGGAGACAACTTGTGAATTACAAGTCTCCCAGGTAAAAAAAAATAGCGACTGACAAGGAAATTGAGATTTTCGAAACGACCCAGGACTTATACTGTCGACGATCAAATTCAATTAATATTTTTTCATTGAATAAAATTTGAAATATAAAAGATAAAAAGACAGCTGATGGATAATTTGATTGCAAACGTACGACACTCGACCAGATGTGATCAGCAGTGGATTTTTTCTTCACGACAATTTCGTTGATAGGGAAGATATCTTTAAAAAATGATAGAAATTAGCTCTGTTTTGGTTAATTAATATGTGATTGACAGACATTTTCATTTATATACTTACAATCTTTAACGAGAATCTCAATTTACAACTACATGTAACATGATGTCCTGGACATTCGATAATGTTTTACAAAATAATATTAAAGTGGTGATATAAATTAAATTCCCAGTCATGTGAAATTCATCAGGTAAACTGGGAGTCATATTTTTCTGGATATTTAAAAAATAAATTGAGGCAGATGTACATGAATTTAATGCATCATAATATTACTAGGCTACTCCCTCATGTCCCAAGCAACAAATTTTATTTAAACTTAAATTCAAGTTGATAGTACAAATAGTATCAATGAATAAATAACAACTATATTGTTTAAACCTTTTTATTAAGAACTTTCTATATATACATTTTTTACAATAACATGAAAAAAACTGCGAGTATATTTTTTATTGCATTTAAAACAATTTCCTTAGTGATAAGCACGAGAAAACTATGCAACCGAAATGGTAATGGATTCTCACTTCTCCAAGAAATTGACCACTTCTCCCTTCTCTCTCATGGAAGCAGAAGTCTCTTCTCCCTCTCCAAAATCCTAGATTAGGCCCTGAACAGCCTTTTAAAATACTTCATTGAACAACATTAAATAAAAAAAACAATATTAAAGGGAGACAATAGCAGCAATCAATTTACAGGATCTTTGCTTAACTTGCACATTAAGTATGTGGTAGAGTAAAAAATTGTGTACATTAATAACTCACCTTACCTGGTACTGCAGAGTAATCCTTGTAATATTCCTTTTGAATGTGATGACGTATCAGCAATACACATATATTTAGAATTATTTGTATATCCCTCCTATGATAGAATGGGGAATATATTTTCTTGTTTATGCATCTGTTGGTTTGTCCTTCCTTTTGTCCTTCCTGTATCAGGTTCAAGTTTTGTTTTCAGATAGTTTGCTATGAAGTTGTGGTCACATCAACTTGAAACTTAGTACACATACAGAGCTCCAGATAAGCTGCGTATTTGCGTGATCACGCAATAAAAATAATTGAAAACCCAATGCAAGTGCCCATTGCAGCGTTCTAAAACCCAATTCATGCAAAGGAAAACCCAATAATTTGTCAAAACCATGAGTTCTTAACGCTTTTAGTCGCTATCGTGTGCGCTATTTACCCTTATCTATTACATAGTCGTCGCATAAATCTATTTTTGTAATATTGAAAATCGGAAATATCCTTTCGTTCTAAAAATAGAGCGTTGAAAGAGTCCCTGTTGAAATTTTCCGTTGCTTAAAGGTACACGTGGTGATGAAAACATTTAGATCTTCTCTGTCTTTATCCAATTAGTCATGTCATCATAATTCTTTTCGTATTGCTCGGGATTAAACATTACACTTAGCAATGAATTAAAACGAAAGTAGATTTCCGGTAAAAATATTGAATAGAAGCATGTTTTTAGCTTCTTTTTGAGAGCTGAGGAATTTTGATGAAAACAAGACCCAGCTAGTGTTATTACAATGGCGTGTTTGCGTGCCTTAACGAGAACAGGTTTAGAACTCGTCAGAACTAAATCAGTTGGAACATGAAAGGCCAAATCACTTATATGAAGTCAGCATCGGAAACCAAAAGTTCTAATAAGGGACAAGTAAACCCAGATTTATGTAAATAAAATTAAACGAAAAAATTGCTTAATTTTAGTTCAAGGGTATTTATAATATATATTTCATTTTAGTTGATGAGTGAACACACATATTAGTTTTAATGTAAATGTAGCTTGCCACTTTCTTTGGTTATGGTCTAATGTTCTGTATGCCTAAGATACATGTAGTTGACTTATTGGCAAGTGCAGTACACCTTTGTCATTTATTTGATGTTGCAGGATTATTTGTAAATTGAATGTTGTCTCAGTCATTTAACCACCCTATAAACCTGGTCAAGGATATTAAATCTGGGAGCTACTTATATTTTTTTTAAGTAGGTCTGGAAAACAGGTGATAGGGACTGGCAACACTATCTTACATCACTTAATGTTCACAAATATTACATAAAAATCTGAAAACTATTAGCCACACCTACCCCAAATAAACTGAATGGTGATTATATGTGCTCTCGAACGGTAAATAGGTACTGTCCTATTAGTGCCACCAGTAAATATAAGTTATGGAAAATACAAAACTCTGTGTTGAAACCGGACACAGATTAAACATACAATTGCTCGTCAGTGTATACCGGTAAACCAAATAAAATAGCTATCACATTTAAAAGAAACATATTTTATTAATAAGATGGATGAACATCTCTGTTTGATAGAATGTGATTATAACATGCCTAAATTCAATATTGTGTTGATGAAAAAACCCAATACGTTAAGGATCTTGGTGGTGAAAAACCCAATTTGATATTTGCTTGAAGGGTGAATTGGAATTAATAATGCAATTGAAAAACTATTTCACTCAATTAAATAAAAAATGGTGGGTAAAAGCCCCAATTTATGAATTCTTATCTGGAGCTCTGCACATATTCATAATGACTTCAACTTTTTTAAATATATGCCAAGTAAAGGTTTTGACCCAGATCTCACCGTTCGAGAAATTATGATAGCTCAAGCTGGACATGGTGGCTATATACTCTTGTTCTCAATTCTTTTAAAGAAGATATAACATATATACACATATAAATTTTACAGTATAAGGAAGAAAGAGGTTGGATTTTAAATTTGTTATTGGATGGCCTGAGGGAGACAGCTGATTATAGAGTGTTTGAGAAACGATACACCTTCAAACTTCTACTTAGTTTCTTTGATACTGCCATCAGTGACAGTAGTTCACAGGTAGGTTATACATACTGTGATTTCAAGTTACTGGTCTTTATGACTATGTTTATTTGTTAATGTTGTGCTATATGACCAAAAGACAAAACAATCAGTAATGTTCTGTGACATCAATTGTTTTCTGTAGTGATACAAAAATATAACTGGAAAAGAACATTTTGTGTTTTCTTCAGTGGTAGTTATATATACATACCAACCATATTTATCTCGTATATACATGTAATACAATATATGACATTTCTCTGAATTCATCATGATCAATCCTTTTGAACAAACTTGCATTTACCTATGCAAAGTAAAGTCACATTTTTAGCTCACCTGACCCGAAGGGCCAAGTGAGCTTTTCTCATCACTTGGCGTCCGTCGTCCGTCGTCATCGTCCGTCATCGTCGTTAACTTTTTACATTTTGAACTTCTTCTAGAGAACCACTGAATGGAATGAAACCAAACATGGCATGAATGTTCCTTATGAGGTGCTGACCAAGTGTTGTTACTTTGAAGCCGATCCATCATCCAAGATGGCCGCCAGCGGGGGACTTAGTTTAACATAGGACCCTATGGGAAATATTTACAAATATCTTCTATTAGAAAACCACTGAATGGAATGAAACCAAACATGGCATGAATGTTTCTTATGAGGTGTTGACCAAGTGTTGTTACTTTGAAGTCGATCCATCATCCAAGATGGCCGCCAGCAGGGGAATTAGTTTAACATAGGACCCTATGGGAAATACATACAAATATCTTCTTTTAAAGAACCACTGAATGGAATGAAACTAAACATGGCATGAATGTTCCTTTTGAGGTGCTGACCAACTGTTGTTACTTTGAAGCCGATCCATCATCCAAGATGGCTGCCAGCGGGGGACTTAGTTTAACATAGGACCCTATGGGAAATATTTACAAATATCTTCTTTTAGAAAACCACTGAATGGAATGAAACCAAACATGGCATGAATGTTTCTTATGAGGTGTTGACCAAGTGTTGTTACTTTGAAGTCGATCCATCATCCAAGATGGCCGCCAGCAGGGGAATTAGTTTAACATAGGACCCTATGGGAAATACATACAAATATCTTCTTTTAAAGAACCACTGAATGGAATGAAACTAAACATGGCATGAATGTTCCTTTTGAGGTGCTGACCAACTGTTGTTACTTTGAAGCCGATCCATCATCCAAGATGGCTGCCAGCGGGGGACTTAGTTTAACATAGGATCCTATGGGAAATACATACAAATGTCTTCTTTTAGAGAACCACTGAATGGATGAAACCAAACATGGCATGAATGTTCCTTATGAGGTGCTGACCAAGTGTTGTTACTTTGAAGCCAATCCATCATCCAAGATGGCCGCCAGCGGGGAAAATGTTTTAACAAAGGACCCTGTTGTAAATGTGTGTATTGGTTATTTCCAAGTAAAGAAATATTGTTATTATTGTATTAAGAGAGTTTATATGAGTTGTCAGAAGTTATTTCTAGTATTTCTAGTATATTGAATGAGTAATTAACGTACGTTTTACTTTATGTTATTAGATGTATCGATAACGTCATATATGGCGCAAATTTGTCATGTATTATTCAGAATGTTACCGTTGGGTAAATATTGTAATCGTGAACCCAAAAGTGTTCATTTGTGAGCTCTCAACTGGAAGAAATAATATGTCTTGATTGTTTTAGTAACAAAAGTGTATTATTATAAGCATTTTGAGTCGAGGACTTGTATATTTTATGTCAGCGTTGGACGTTATGTTTTCTTCTTGCTTAGAATATTTACTTCCGGGAATTTCAAATAAATACCAGTGCAACGTCACGTTCGTCAGCCTTTGCTGTGTTTACATTTGGCGTGCAGCAAGGCTCAGCCCGGGGGTTCCTAGAGGTGAGAAGCAGCGCATTTAGCTGTATGCCTCGCAGTTTATATTACAAGTAAGGGTCGTAGTTTAGAGGTAAGAAGCAGCGCAGATAGCTGTATGCCTTGCATTTATTTACGTTGTCATTGTAGAATTTATTATGATAATCCCGTTTGGACAAGAGAAAGAATGTTATTTTAGTAGCTCCGCCCCGTATGTTAATATTATATTGCTGTTAGAATATTGTACATGTATGGAAATATATCGGCTGTTCTAGAAGTTTAATAAAAGTATCATTTTCTACTATTGATTATTTATTCACGCTACCAATGTCAATGATGAGAGAGAACAGACAACAGATTTGACGGCCGTATTTATTTATCCCTTAGTTTAGTCACAAGTTTTGTGGGTTTATTCGTATTTGCTGGCTTTAAAACTATACAAAAACATAGCAAGAAGCAGAAATTACGAAAATGGTGGCAGCGGTTTAGTTCTCACGTTTCAAGGAATTAGGCACGTATATTTTTAGAAATACTAATGTGTATGGAACACACTAAGTGACAAATATTGTGTATGGAGTGCATTTAGCTCTATACATTATACTGTAATAAATAGAATATTTTGGAAGATATAGGAGTGCATTTAGCTTCTAAAATTAAGAAAATATTTATTAAGGAGGTGCATTTAGCTTCCTAGAAAGAAAAAAGAAAATATTTATTTATAAAGGAGGTGCATTTAGCTTCCTAGAAAGAAAAAATAAAATTATTTATAAAGGAGGTGCATTTAGCTTCCTAGAAAGAAAAAATAAAATTATTTATAAAGGAGGTGCATTTAGCTTCATAGAAAGAAAAAAATAAAATTATTTATAAAGGAGGTGCATTTAGCTTCCTAGAAAGAAAAAAAAAATATAAAAGGAGGTGCATTTAGCTTCCTAGCAATTATTTATTAGAGAAATAGAGGTGCATTTAGCTTCTACTATCTTTAAATAAGGGAATAAGTATTTCCATTGCCATATTTTGGGGAAATATTTTAGAAATAGAAAAATCCCAGATCCTAATTTTGGAAAGGGGGGAAGGAATATAATTATTACACAGAAGGAAAATATAGAATCAGGTAATTTAATAGACCTCATACAGAAGCCAGCAACATTGCAGGATGCAATAAATATAGTCACATGGCACGAGTGTTGTCGAAAAAATGTAAATAAAAACTTTAATGTCAGACAAGTAAATACCGATGCAAATTGTATAGCACAAGAGAAAACAGAAGACTTCGAGATATGTAGAACGGAGAATCCAACCCAATATGTCACTCATGCAGAATTTAAAATGGGCATAGACAATTTGAAAAAGGAGTTCAAAATGGATGTTGAAGACATAAAGCAGGATTTAAATGAGATAAAAGATCTGTTTAAAACTGAGAAGCAAGAAAGAGAAAATTTTGGTCCGTTAAATGGACATAATGTTAGGAAGAAAGACCAATTTAATACAAACAATAGTAGTAGAGTAAATACATGTTACTCATGCCACCAAAAGGGACATTACAGCAGAGATTGTCCTTTCTCAAGAGGAAAAAGAGGGAAACCAGAAAATATGAATCCTTTCGGAGGGAACCAGTTTAGATTTACTAGTCAGGATTATCAGAAATAGTTGGGCCTATATAGCAGATAAGCCTACTGGCCAAATATCAGAATATTTTTGTGTAGATTCGGATTTTTTATAATGTAGATATGAAACTTGTGTGATTTTTTTGTTATTGATAAAATGTAAAAAGTGATTTAATGGTTTATTGAGAAGACTTGTAATATTTGTTTATCCACTGAGTATACAATACACTAAGCACAAATATGTATAGATTTTTGCACTTTAAGAAATATATTGTGGTATTGAAATTGTTTTTAAGATTTTAGAAAACAGGTGATTTTTTATCAGAATCTGGAATTTGATGGTCCTATTGGCGTTGTTGTCCTTAATGCAGTAAAGATTGTTTAATACTATTTTGGTGGGAAGCTGCTTTCGGTGGGTGTATATTGGCAGTTGGGATACTTATAAGGAGTCATTTTTGTTTTGGCGGAGATTAAGTTAAGGCTAATGATTAGTCTAGATTGCAATATACATTTTGGTTACACCATGGGTATGCTGAGCTATAGTCTACACCATTTTAGATATTTCTCGGGGAATACTGATGACTATTTTTTATTAGTTGTACTTTTGTACCTATTTTTATACTTATGTTTGTATGGTGCATCAGTATTGAGATAGTGTATATATTTATACGCGGGGTGCCCTTGTGGTATAGAACTTGATAGGACATTTGTTGGCTTATGGTTAGCCTGGTGTTTAGAAGAAGTTGAGCTTCATGATGTTTATAATTCCAGCGTCTGATAGAATGGAGAATCTTGGATTGAACTTTAAATGGAGTATACGGTATTAGTGCTGTAACTGGATGCAAAAATAGACTTTTATTTTATATTTTCGATAATGACACAATGAAGAAAAATGTATATTTTGCCTTTTAAGTATTAACAGGCGCATTAGTTTGTTAACACAGACATTAGTTTTTATGACACAAACAGGCGCAGTAGTTTGTTGATGTATGGTTAAGTTTAAGTTTTAAGATAGCTGTAATATTTGCTTGTTTTTGGCAAATTAGAGATTTTTTATTTGTATAATAGAGTATTACGTACATAGCAATATTGTGAAAATTTTTTTAAATGTATTGTCAGAATTGACAAGACCATATTTCGAGGACGAAATGTATTCTGGGGGAGGGGCAGTGTTGTAAATGTGTGTATTGGTTATTTCCAAGTAAAGAAATATTGTTATTATTGTATTAAGAGAGTTTATATGAGTTGTCAGAAGTTATTTCTAGTATTTCTAGTATATTGAATGAGTAATTAACGTGTGTTTTACTTTATGTTATTAGATGTATCGATAACGTCATATATGGCGCAAATTTGTCATGTATTATTCAGAATGTTACCGTTGGGTAAATATTGTAATCGTGAACCCAAAAGTGTTCATTTGTGAGCTCTCAACTGGAAGAAATAATATGTCTTGATTGTTTTAGTAACAAAAGTGTATTATTATAAGCATTTTGAGTCGAGGACTTGTATATTTTATGTCAGCGTTGGACGTTATGTTTTCTTCTTGCTTAGAATATTTACTTCCGGGAATTTCAAATAAATACCAGTGCAACGTCACGTTCGTCAGCCTTTGCTGTGTTTACATTTGGCGTGCAGCAAGGCTCAGCCCGGGGGTTCCTAGAGGTGAGAAGCAGCGCATTTAGCTGTATGCCTCGCAGTTTATATTACAAGTAAGGGTCGTAGTTTAGAGGTAAGAAGCAGCGCAGATAGCTGTATGCCTTGCATTTATTTACGTTGTCATTGTAGAATTTATTATGATAATCCCGTTTGGACAAGAGAAAGAATGTTATTTTAGTAGCTCCGCCCCGTATGTTAATATTATATTGCTGTTAGAATATTGTACATGTATGGAAATATATCGGCTGTTCTAGAAGTTTAATAAAAGTATCATTTTCTACTATTGATTATTTATTCACGCTACCAATGTCAATGATGAGAGAGAACAGACAACAGATTTGATGGCCGTATTTATTTATCCCTTAGTTTAGTCACAAGTTTTGTGGGTTTATTCGTATTTGCTGGCTTTAAAACTATACAAAAACATAGCAAGAAGCAGAAATTACGACAGACCCTATGGACAATATATACAAATGTCTTCTTTTCGAGAACCACTGAATGGATTGAAACCAAACATGGCATGAATGTTCCTTATAAATTGAGGTGCTGACTAAGTGTTGTTACTTTGAAGCTGATCCTTCATCCACGATAGATGCCAGCGGGGGGACTTCCTTTAACATAGACTCTATTGGAAATACATACAAATGCTTCTTCTAGAGGTGCACTGAATGGAATGAAACCAAACATGGCATAAATGTTTCTTATGAGGTGCTGATGAAGAGTTGCTACTTTGTTGCTGATTTACTGTCCAGGATTTTTTTATTAAATTGCAGGGCCAATATTAAACCAAATTTGGCCTCACTCATTATTAGGGTATCTGTTATGATTTTAATCTATTTTAACATGATTTCCAAAACTAAAGTAGAATCAGGTGAGCGACACAGGCTCTTGAGAGCCTCTAGTTTGAATTCTTCAACAATGTTTGATGCTGAAACTTAAAAAAAAAATCGCAAATCTTCAAAGTGTTTTGATGAGACCCTAGATATCCACAAAATGTGACCACCAAAAATATTGATTTTTTTTACAGGGACTTGTGTTGAAAATATTAAACAGAGCCTTCCAAGAAAAGACTGTCGCTATGGATCTTACAAGAAACCATGGAATTGTAACTTGGCTGATTAATGCAATAAATACCAGGTAAGTTAAATCTCAGGTGCATTACTATATCACTCATCAAATTTGTTTGATTTATTGCCTTAAAGAATTTCTCTATGTTTGAGTTGAATGCTGGTAAGATTGTTAAAGTTGTTGCTTTTAACTGAGTTATGTCTTTTTATTATGTTGGAACTAGCCATATTTGCTGGTTCTGTTCTACACATTTTAATTGCCCAAGTGGTTAATCAACCAAGTGCTGTTAGATTTGATGAATCTTACTGATTACTAAAGAAAAGTATGAATAAAAGAAGATGGGGTAAACATTAGTATCATTAAATATTTTCAAATGATTTCAAGCCGTTTTATTTTGAAACACTCAAAATATACCAGAAGTCTGTTAAAAAAAAATATCAATGGTTTTGCAGCATGCAATAATTGAATTTTTGTACTTATTTCAGTAAAAAAAGGACTAATAATGATTTGTTGAATATACAGATTTTTTATTAAATAAATCAATATAGTAATATCCTCAGGATTTGATTGTGCTACTTTGGATTCTAGGACATAAATAATACATGTGAACTAGAAGGTTCAACTGGATTATAGACTATAAGCAAATCCTGTTTTATTGATATAGGGTTCCTTCTGACTATCAAGTGGTATATTAACATTCCTCAGATTTTTTTTAGATAAAGTATATTAGTTGGAATCAGTTTTACCATGAATGTTTAAATACTTTTTTTTTTTAATTATTGCAGCGATAGCAAAAGATTTGATATATTTACGGATATTTTGTCTGGCCTATGGACCATTGTTCTAGGAAACAAAGCAGATAAGTCAGATAGTAAAACCAGATTCCTGCCCACAGCATTTAGTAGGGAGATGTTCACAGCTTCTATAGATTTGTTGAGAAAGTTCAGGTTTGTAGTTAAGATTTTCCAGAAAAAATATTCCTTTTTTTTTCAGTGAAATTTAACAAAATATTGTACTATTTTTTATTTTCAACTCCTATAGTTTTCTAACCAGATCATTGAAAAGTCATAGAAAATTTGCACATCTGTTGAATTTATGCAACTGCCATCAATTTTTCTACAGTTTTTCCCCTTTTTATATTTTCATATATTTAAATGTTTTATTATAGACCATTCTCCATTAGAAACATTAGTGAAACCGCTATTTTAGAGCTGCTCTTTTTCTATTTCAGCATTGACTCTTCAGTAGAATCAGTCATCAAACTGTTAGAAACAATCCTGTCGATACTGCAGCATTTACAGTTCACATGTGAGCAACTTAAAGGTCAAGGTTATACCTACAGTGCTCCGTCATTGAGCTGCTCAGATGTAAAAGCACTTTCTCACATGGCAAATAGTTTTTCTTCAAAATCTCTTCCAGAAATATCATCAATAGCAGATAACAAGACAGTTGTCAAGGGAGATGATGATGATTTGGATCAGTCAAGAGATTGTCAAGATGGCAGTGAAAATGAAATTCAAGACCAATCTCCGGAATCTGTTTCCAAAAGTCTATGTTTTTTGACTCTCAAAATATTACTATTTTGGAATCCATTTTGTGGTAAATCTTCAGTCAGTCAGATCTTTACTGTTTCTCTGAAACCCTCCAGTGATCAATGTCAAAACTGTCTTGACATGTGTATTTTGATTATTGATGATATAAAACATTGTGAGGATGTAGACTTGATTCTCAAGTCATTACTATGGATAAGGAAAAATGTTGAAATTTTGATTAATTCTGATCTGAATAAAGATTGTTTTAAGAAAGCTAAATTGGAACAAATGACAGATGGACTTGTACAGTTATATGGCATTATCAATAACCTGTACAGAAATGGAAAATGCTTTGGACAAGGACAGAAACTGGAAAATGCTACCCAGTCTATTAATTCTATACTACTTTCTATGGCAAAGGCAGTTTATCCTGATGCTGAATATTTGGCATTGACAGAATCTGTTTCAAAAGGTAAAGTTTAACAAAATGCTTTTAAACTTGAAGTAGGTATCAAATATTTTCCTCATACCAATTTTACATTTTGACAGCCCTTTTTTTTAGATTTCCAAAAAAAATGAACACAAAGGTTAAAATAGTGTCAAAATAGGTTTCTTTGCCTTATTACTAATGCAATGCAATGCTTATACAGGACATTCCAATTTCCATTTTATGAATGAACTACCCCAGTTCACCTGGTGTCATTTGGGAGGGAAACGTGTCATAGGACATTGTGACATAAAGATATTTGCTTTGTGACAAGAAAATTTCTGGGGAAAAGCAACAAATTGAAAGATCATGTATTGGTCAAAAGATCATAATGGAAAATAAGAACAATTTCCAATCACTTGACAAATGCAAAGTTTTCTAGCTACAATAGTTATGAGGCATTGATAGACATTTCTAATTAGAATTTTAAAATTGAAGAATTTTTGCTTGAAATTAGAAGTCTAATAAACTAAATTCTTCATAAACAAACCACTATAACAGTATAATAATAATAGCATAGCCCACTGTTAAAATTTTTTTTTACCAGTATACACAGATTTCAGGTACTGAAGAAATTTTCTGTAAGGACGAAAAGAATTATTTCTTCACACTTAAATCTTGTAGCTACTGATACATAATAAAGTTAAAAGTTTCAAATTTGAAGAAAAATCAGAGTTGATCATTATTATTTTATTTTACTTTTACAGATCACTCTACAGAAGCTGTGTCTTTGTTGCTGAAATCGCACTTTACAAGTTAGCAGACAATTGAAGGAGTTGCTACAAGTGTTCATCTTAGGAATGTTTTATCAATAAATGGTATTATGGATACTGTTGTTGCCTGTTGATTTTAAGGATCATTTTTCATTTTCTATACAAAAGCCCAAGCATAAATCAACTTAATATCCAAGTGAAAAGATCAATGCAGTCTTTCAGGGCTAATGTACTAGTTTGAATTGTGTTCTAGCTTCATTTTTTTTCCTCAAAATTCTCATTCGGTAGCTTTCCTTTTGAACTCACTTGGTCATGTGAGCTTTTGCTATCACTTTGCCTCTGTCGTCTATAAACTTATTTTTTTTAAATCTTCTCCTCTGTAACTGCTCATTGGATTGAAACAAGTTTGTTTGCTTTATCTGTAGGATTTCAACTATAAACTTTGTGACTTTTGTCCAGGTTGATCAACTAACATGGCCGCCATGTTTGAAAATATATTGTAGGAGTTAAACTACAGTTTTGGCTTATATCTCTGAAACAATATCAAATAGAGAAAACTGAAAATATAAGAATGGTCAGCATAACAAGTTCTATCTACCCATAAAATTTTGTCTACCTGTTTTGGAGTTATTGCTCCTAGAATTTTAACTTTTTTGGCATTCCCTTGGCTTTGTTTAAAAAACTATTGGAGCTAGGTTAGAAGTGTTATTTGCAAAAATTATCAGCATGACAAAATGTATCCACCACAAAAATTGAAGAAAATATATAACAAATCATTTAGGGATTATTGCCCCTGACAAATAGGTTTTTTTCCAATTTTAAGCAGTTGTTTGCTTATAGTGAAAATTATTGGAGCTAGATTAAAATTGTGAATTGCAAAAATAATCAGCATGACAAGATGTATACTCTTGACAACTTGTTTTGAAGTTACTGCAGTTTTTGCTAAGTATATTAAAAAACTAAAGGAGCTAGGTCAAACATGTAAATTGAAAAATGATCAGCAACACAGATAGTAACTATAGTATGTGCATTAGACACAGTGGCATTTTTAACCAAGGGAGTGATACAGGAAGAGGTGTGCCTCTTGTTTTCCTTTATCCCTACTAATGATAATTTAGGTTAAATCTTGACTACAGCTATCTGTGCAAAGTGTTTTCAAATAGCCAACAAAGTACCCATATATTAAGCATGAAAAGTAATTGTCCCTTTGATTTTCAAGGGAATTAACTGCTGTCATATAAAGAGGTTTGCATTAATAGGACACTATTTGTCTTGTTGCATTTCATTGCAGAATGCAAGACATAGGGCTCACAATCCGGCAGTGGTGTGTAAACTGTTTGTATAAAGCTTTATATTCAGAGGGTAGAAGACTTGGATGCTTCATACCTTGTATACAGATGCCTTATGTTGTAAAAAATTGAAAACAACACGTTTAATAATTTCATGCGTCCGAAGCGCTTTTCTGGATTTACCTTCATCAGGTACGCTCAAAGCCAAACATTTGAAATCAGAGGGATGTATAAGTACCGAAACGGTTGAAGAGCGATATGACAAAAATACCTAAAACAAATAGCCAAATCCATCTAAGGTCAACTTTGCCTGACGGAGTTGAAACCTTAGTTTCTTTATAATTTCAAAATTTATAAACAGACAATTTTAGAAAAGTTTGTTATAAATCATGTCAGTACCGAAGTACTGACTACTGAGCTGATGATACCCGCGGGGACTGATAGTCCACCAGCAGTGGTATCGACCCAGTGATGTAAAAAATTGAAAACAACACATTTAATAATTTCATGCGTCCGAAGCGCTTTTCTGGATTTACCTTCATCAGGAACGCTCAAAGCCAAACATTTGAAATCCGAGGGATGTATAAGTACCGAAACGGTTGAAGAGCAATATGACAAAAATACCCAAATACCAAAAAACAAATAGCCAAATCCATCTAAGGTCAACTTTGCCTGAGGGAGTTGAAACCTTAGTTTCTTTATAATTTCAAAATTTATAAACGGACAATTTTAGAAAAGTTTGTTATAAATCATGTTTAAAGTTTCCTTCTGTCATATGTCCATTGTCCTTGATCTCATTTTTATGGTTCAGTGACTGCTTTAATAAAAAGAATAGTTTTATTGTCATGTGGATTTCACTTATGAGTAAAAGGTTAGCAATATTTGGTATATGGGTTCCTTGCAAGGTCAAGGTTTCAGTCAGACAGGGTTCACCTGACCTCAACCTCATTGCATGGATCAGTGATCAAGGTTAAAGTTATGTTATTATGTACGTTCCTTAGATATTTTAAGCAGTAGGTCAAATATATGTGTGTAAAGATTGATTATTAGTTGTACATGTCAATCTGACAGGTTTAATCTGACCTTGACCTCATTTTCATGGTTCATTGATCAATAATAAGTTTTTGGTTTTTTTTGTCTGTTTATATCAGCGTTGCCAAGGCAATAGCAAGTCTTTTGACCCATTCACTCCGTCTATCCATATGTAGGTCGGTCCCAAATACCTATAGTAGAAAACTTAAAACTTTTTGTGGGTTATATGAAACGGAGTGATTTTATATTTAATCTGCAGCTTCATAATGTTGAATTGTAGCAGATTTAGAATTTTTACACCTGCTGTGCAGCCACTTTCTGTTTGCCAATAGTTTGAAACACTCATGTCTTCAAAGTTTTCTTCGCTTCAATGAAAGGAATGATCGGTTTTGCTTCAGTATACATGATGCTTCAATCAATTGCATACAGTGTGGCAGTTCAGAACATGCACTGGTCTTGTTTGAATACTATACACAATAGGACAACTGTATTTGGTGTATGGAATGATTATAAGGTGAACATGTCTGTCTTCCAATGTTTATCTTACCTTGACCTCATTTTTATGGTTCATTAGTCAATGTTAAGGTTACCTGGTTAAGTTGTAAGCAATAGGTCAACTATATTTGGTGCATGGAATTATTGTAAGATGTACATGTCTGCCGGGCATGTATCATCTGACCATGACCTAATTTTCATGGATCATTAATCAATGTTAAGTTTTCCTGGTTAAGTCTGTTCCTTACATACCATAAGCAATAGGTCCACTATATTTGGTGTATAGAATAGTTTTAAGGTTATAAAAACTGAAACTAGCTGATTTTTCAGTAATGTAAATGCAAATGACACATACAATTTACAATGTCTTAACTGGGAACCACAAAGCTGAGTGGTACATTTCCTTGTTTTGAAAACAACGCTTTTTACATATTTTCTCACAAAATATGTCACTGTAACAATGGTAACATATCAATTACAATTTTCATCTCCAAGATTAATATTTTGTTAGTTACTAAACTAAACAGAAAAATAATGACTGGTTACGCAATAAATATCAAGACATAATGTAATTTTCAGGGTATTAAATTTTTGTATAGAAGTGTTTTCATTTTTATACATCCAGAATGCGGTTGTAAAATGGAAGACAAGTTAACTTATAATTTTTTAAATTCTCTTGCATATAGTTATGACTTAAAAGATAGGTCCGTATATATTTTCTTTTTTTAAAAACCTTGTTTTTTCTTTGAGTCATCACATTCATTTGTTTTTATTATTTCTCTTATAAATAATTGTCTATATGTTTTTAAAATAATACATACAATATAATTAATAATTGATTACATGATGTACAGTGGCAAATATAACACTTTAAAATATATTCGAAAGAAATTGAATTATGACATGGTAAACATTGGAATATTCAAATATGCTAAAAGTATTTTTCAGTTAATAAACACAAACTGGATACAAAAAACACTCATGGAAGTAATAGAATGATGAGAATTATATGTTAAATAAACTAGTTTTTACTCCATTCGATCTCTTACAGCATATGGACTTGAGTGTGTAGGTAAAGGTAGTGTCTTTGGTTAGTTTGTTTGTATGTTGGACCATGAAATCATTATTAGCTTATTGAACCATGAAATCATTATTAGCTAAGGTACTAACTTCCGTTGGGCAGAGTCAGCAGATGAGCAGAGAACCAATCAAAAGTAGGGACAGTATAAAAACATTGGGACACCAGTTTTACAAGTATTGTTTAAAGATATGTTCTCAATCTAAGTTTGAAATCTAGTGTCAATAATAAGCTAATTTACAAGCATGTTTTAGGTGTGTTTGATTTTTCAATTTCATATCAATCAAAAATGTTCAAGGCCTGGCAGAACTCATATATATATATATATATATATATATATATACAAGTCTAAATTGAAAACAACGTTCAAACCTATGATTGCGTTGGATAAAAACCACAATTTTTATACGTGTGCATGCAAAACAAATTTCTTGTTAGAGGGGTCTAAATACAGCACAAACAACATTTTCCAAAAGACCAAAAGACCAAAAAAGTGAAAAAGTATATTTTAACAAAACGCATTTGACTAACAGGTCGAACAACAAATGTTCTTAAACCCTGCTGACTGCCATTGGTGATTGCCAAATAAACGGATCACCGATGTAATAAAAGATCTTAATTATAAATTTAATACTAAACAGAAAACAATAAACTTGCGGAAAAGATGGTATACCGCAAACAAAAGGTGCAAAGGTTTTTGTACACCATATCCGGATTTCGACAATTAATGTCTCTTCAGTGATGTTAGGAATCAAAACGGTATTTGGAAAGCCATACAATTTACCTCAATTTAGGATAGACTCTTGAATTTTGAGGAGTCAAAATAGGATGAACGGATCATATAAACCCGAAGGCAAATATAATACAAGCTCAAACGAAAAAATAAAAACAAGTCTAAATTGAAAACAACGTTCAAACCTATGATTGTGTTGGATAAAAACCACAATTTTTATACGACCCCAAAAAATTTTTGCGTCGTATAATGCTATCATGTCGTCTGCGTCGTCCGAAGACGCATTTAGTTTACGGACAATAACTTGAGTTTAAGTAAATGGATCTCTATGAAATTTTACCATAAGGTTCAATACCACAACAGGAAGGTTGGGATTGATTTTGGGGGATATAGTACCAACAGTTAAGGATTAGGGGCCAAAAAGTGGCCAAAAATAAGCATTTTTGTAACTTCCATACAATAACTTGTGTTTAAGTGTATGGATCTCTCTGAAATTATACCACAAGTTTCCATACCACAAAGGGATGGTTAGGATTGGCTTTTGGGGGGGGGGGGGGGGGTTATGGCTCAAACCATTTAGGAATTAGAGGTAAAAAGTGGGAAAAACAAGGGTTTCCTGGTAAATGGACAATTTAAAAGCAGTGTAAGGGAGGTAATCCAAAAACAAAATTGTACAATGTTGGATTACCTCCCTTACACTGCTTTTAAATTATCTATTTAAGACTTTTATGATGTATTTTGATTGGTAATTATGGTTGCAAAATCCATTGAAAATTTGAATTGAGATTATGACCATATCTTGAGGGAAAGAATTTTTTTTTTGGAAAGGGGGAGGGGGGTAAAAAAGAAAATGTGGGGCAATTTTTTTTTTCATTTCAGATTTCAGAAATTAAAAACCGCAATTTTTATATGTGTGCATGCAAAACAAATTTCTTGTTAGAGGGGTCTAAATACAGCACAAACAACATTTTCCAAAAGACCAAAAAGTGAAAAGGTATATTTTAACGAAACGCATTTGACTAAGGGGACGACCATTTGATATTCTGGGGGGGGGGGCCAGGAGGATTTGTTTTGGATCGGTTATTTATTTTTGTAAACTAAGAGGACAGATCATCTATTTTCTGCACTATTGAAGCAAGATTTTTCATTTTCATTAAAGCAAGGGACTGATTATTTATTTTCACAACTATATTTATAATATTCAAAAACATACAATTTTTAAATTATTTGTTTATTATAAATAATACATGTATAGTCAAGTCATTATGTACCATTTAATCAGAATCAATTATTATCCTCTGCAGAAAGAAATCTTCTATATTCCCCAATGCATGTACATGTATTGCATACATACACAGTATTAAAGTTTGGTTGTAACTAAGGCTCTTTTAAAATATTGGCAAACATGTTTTGCCGAGCAGAGCGAGGCAAACTTTTTTTTGAAGGGTTTTTGAACCGCTGAAGGCCCAAGAAGCTATAGAACAAATGATGCAAAATCATGCTTTCTGGGTGTTCCCCAGACCCTTTCTTAAACTGAAAATGCAAGTTCTGTTTTAATAATTTTTTGACAATATTTTGGTCTCAAAGCAAAATCACGTTATAGATTCAGTGTAAGACTTAAGTTTCTAGGGACAACATAAAAAGACAAATTTGTGTTGGGTTTATATACTTCAGCAACATCAAGAATGATACAAGAAGACAGACACTATTAGTTGTAAAACATCAAACAAAGAATAATCATTTGATGTAAAAGTACATTTTTAAGTAATTATAGGATTTCTTTTCATTTACTTCAATGTAAAGTGAAATCAAAATTACTTAAAAAACGTGCACAGCTATTATTTCAAAATGATTAAATCAATTACTACAGGTTTTATAGAAAATTATCATTCATATGTAGGTTTAATACAACAAGCAACATGGTCCGAGTACACAGTTATTTCGTAGTGCATTTCTTTTAGACAATAAATGAAAATTAAAAAAATCCCACCTGCGCTTTCTCAATAATATTTTTACAGTGTGTTGTACTACTTTTGGGACAAATTATATCAAAATTACAGAAAACTTCATCGGCTCTAACTCAAAATATGGACAATTTTATGTTAAGGGGGTCTTCAAATCTTTTGACAGCTTCCGAAGTGCTAATTTTTAACATTTTTCAGCTGGACCAAATCACTACTTTACTTTAAAATTCATGACCCAAATTTGTTTACAGTGTCATTTCACCCCCCTACTTGCTATTTGAGTCATAAAACATGGAGAAATAAATTTGGAAGGGGTATAAAAAAAAATGGCAAGTAACACACTGTCCACACTAGGGACTATATTTGTGGACAACGAAAATCAAAGGACGATAACTGTGTACTCGGACCTAATAGGGTAGAAAAAGTTGACCAATCTTAATGAAACTTGGTATGACCAAAGCTTAATAAATTATAAGACTGCCTACAAAGTTTCATGGCAATCGGATATATATTATAGACAATATGACTAATTCTATATTCAACTTTGCGTGTTAAATTTAGACGTTAAAATTGAAAAAATTCAACTATCAACATTTGGAGCTTAAAAAATTAAAATATTGCAAAAAAATACTTTTGAAATGCCTTAATATATAAAACATTATGTATTAAAAGCAATTGAGTACTCATTTGATTTATCAGACTTATCATAATTATTAAAAAGTCAAATTTATATGAGCCTGTCCCAAAAAATGGAGGTTTTCCAATGAAGGGGGGCCTTACATGGAGATGTAATATTTTCCAGCAATTTTAAATTTGTGAAGCTTTTTGGTTATAAATAATCCTTACATATGTATTTAATGTACTTTAAATGGAAAGAAAACTCACAAATAACATATCATATTAGTTTAAAAGGGTCTTAGGCCAAGTAAGACTGAAAATAATTTAGGGTCAATTTAGGCCGTAGCACATATTTACATTTAAAAATGCATATTGAAGCTATAGGAAATAAAAATTTGTGTCTTTTCTATCATTTCTATACTCAGGTGACATGATACAATAAATCTGAGCACAAAAAGACTCTTGCATTCAACTTTTTTTGCTGACAGTATGGTCTGATACAAAGATTTTTCACTTTTTAGTGAAAAGCATGCATGCAATTTTAGTCGCAACAAGCTTATATTTGAACCACTTGCTATCCTACAGAAGAAAAGAAAGATATTATGTGACATGAAACAGGTACAAAAGACATTGTTAAGTGCTTTTTATACAAATTTAGTGAGGTCTTTATTATGGACTTCAACTTTTATGTTCCAAGCTCCTCACATTTAACTTGATCCAAACAGGGCGTTAAACGAGGGTCATATATACAACACATTTTGTACATATTGTCTGAGATAATCTTCTTTTCTTTAGATTCAGAGTTCACAAATGAGTAATACAACTGGATTGAAGCATAGAAACACAAATATTGACACATAAAAACCTGTCAGATAGAAAGTCAGAATGCCACTTATGCATCAAAATTGAAAAAGCTATGAAATGCTTATTTTGACCATAATATGCCCAAATTGGTCATTTTTGCAGAAATTCTATCAAATAAAAGTTTAAATCCTTTAGTTTTATGCTATTTGACAAATTGACACCATCAAATCATTCAGGGAAGTTGCCAAAGTAGAGATTCTATATTTCCTGATTTCACCTCTTAGGTCCGAGTACACAGTTATTTCGTAGTGCATTTCTTTTAGACAATAAATGAAAATTAAAAAAATCCCACCTGCGCTTTCTCAATAATATTTTTACAGTGTGTTGTACTACTTTTGGGACAAATTATATCAAAATTACAGAAAACTTCATCGGCTCTAACTCAAAATATGGACAATTTTATGTTAAGGGGGTCTTCAAATCTTTTGACAGCTTCCGAAGTGCTAATTTTTAACATTTTTCAGCTGGACCAAATCACTACTTTACTTTAAAATTCATGACCCAAATTTGTTTACAGTGTCATTTCACCCCCCTACTTGCTATTTGAGTCATAAAACATGGAGAAATAAATTTGGAAGGGGTATAAAAAAAAATGGCAAGTAACACACTGTCCACACTAGGGACTATATTTGTGGACAACGAAAATCAAAGGACGATAACTGTGTACTCGGACCTAATAGGGTAGAAAAAGTTGACCAATCTTAATGAAACTTGGTATGACCAAAGCTTAATAAATTATAAGACTGCCTACAAAGTTTCATGGCAATAGGATATATATTATAGACAATATGACTAATTCTATATTCAACTTTGCGTGTTAAATTTAGACGTTAAAATTGAAAAAATTCAACTATCAACATTTGGAGCTTAAAAAATTAAAATATTGCAAAAAAATACTTTTGAAATGCCTTAATATATAAAACATTATGTATTAAAAGCAATTGAGTACTCATTTGATTTATCAGACTTATCATAATTATTAAAAAGTCAAATTTATATGAGCCTGTCCCAAAAAATGGAGGTTTTCCAATGAAGGGGGGCCTTACATGGAGATGTAATATTTTCCAGCAATTTTAAATTTGTGAAGCTTTTTGGTTATAAATAATCCTTACATATGTATTTAATGTACTTTAAATGGAAAGAAAACTCACAAATAACATATCATATTAGTTTAAAAGGGTCTTAGGCCAAGTAAGACTGAAAATAATTTAGGGTCAATTTAGGCCGTAGCACATATTTACATTTAAAAATGCATATTGAAGCTATAGGAAATAAAAATTTGTGTCTTTTCTATCATTTCTATACTCAGGTGACATGATACAATAAATCTGAGCACAAAAAGACTCTTGCATTCAACTTTTTTTGCTGACAGTATGGTCTGATACAAAGATTTTTCACTTTTTAGTGAAAAGCATGCATGCAATTTTAGTCGCAACAAGCTTATATTTGAACCACTTGCTATCCTACAGAAGAAAAGAAAGATATTATGTGACATGAAACAGGTACAAAAGACATTGTTAAGTGCTTTTTATACAAATTTAGTGAGGTCTTTATTATGGACTTCAACTTTTATGTTCCAAGCTCCTCACATTTAACTTGATCCAAACAGGGCGTTAAACGAGGGTCATATATACAACACATTTTGTACATATTGTCTGAGATAATCTTCTTTTCTTTAGATTCAGAGTTCACAAATGAGTAATACAACTGGATTGAAGCATAGAAACACAAATATTGACACATAAAAACCTGTCAGATAGAAAGTCAGAATGCCACTTATGCATCAAAATTGAAAAAGCTATGAAATGCTTATTTTGACCATAATATGCCCAAATTGGTCATTTTTGCAGAAATTCTATCAAATAAAAGTTTAAATCCTTTAGTTTTATGCTATTTGACAAATTGACACCATCAAATCATTCAGGGAAGTTGCCAAAGTAGAGATTCTATATTTCCTGATTTCACCTCTTAGGTCCGAGTACACAGTTATTTCGTAGTGCATTTCTTTTAGACAATAAATGAAAATTAAAAAAATCCCACCTGCGCTTTCTCAATAATATTTTTACAGTGTGTTGTACTACTTTTGGGACAAATTATATCAAAATTACAGAAAACTTCATCGGCTCTAACTCAAAATATGGACAATTTTATGTTAAGGGGGTCTTCAAATCTTTTGACAGCTTCCGAAGTGCTAATTTTTAACATTTTTCAGCTGGACCAAATCACTACTTTACTTTAAAATTCATGACCCAAATTTGTTTACAGTGTCATTTCACCCCCCTACTTGCTATTTGAGTCATAAAACATGGAGAAATAAATTTGGAAGGGGTATAAAAAAAAATGGCAAGTAACACACTGTCCACACTAGGGACTATATTTGTGGACAACGAAAATCAAAGGACGATAACTGTGTACTCGGACCTAATAGGGTAGAAAAAGTTGACCAATCTTAATGAAACTTGGTATGACCAAAGCTTAATAAATTATAAGACTGCCTACAAAGTTTCATGGCAATAGGATATATATTATAGACAATATGACTAATTCTATATTCAACTTTGCGTGTTAAATTTAGACGTTAAAATTGAAAAAATTCAACTATCAACATTTGGAGCTTAAAAAATTAAAATATTGCAAAAAAATACTTTTGAAATGCCTTAATATATAAAACATTATGTATTAAAAGCAATTGAGTACTCATTTGATTTATCAGACTTATCATAATTATTAAAAAGTCAAATTTATATGAGCCTGTCCCAAAAAATGGAGGTTTTCCAATGAAGGGGGGCCTTACATGGAGATGTAATATTTTCCAGCAATTTTAAATTTGTGAAGCTTTTTGGTTATAAATAATCCTTACATATGTATTTAATGTACTTTAAATGGAAAGAAAACTCACAAATAACATATCATATTAGTTTAAAAGGGTCTTAGGCCAAGTAAGACTGAAAATAATTTAGGGTCAATTTAGGCCGTAGCACATATTTACATTTAAAAATGCATATTGAAGCTATAGGAAATAAAAATTTGTGTCTTTTCTATCATTTCTATACTCAGGTGACATGATACAATAAATCTGAGCACAAAAAGACTCTTGCATTCAACTTTTTTTGCTGACAGTATGGTCTGATACAAAGATTTTTCACTTTTTAGTGAAAAGCATGCATGCAATTTTAGTCGCAACAAGCTTATATTTGAACCACTTGCTATCCTACAGAAGAAAAGAAAGATATTATGTGACATGAAACAGGTACAAAAGACATTGTTAAGTGCTTTTTATACAAATTTAGTGAGGTCTTTATTATGGACTTCAACTTTTATGTTCCAAGCTCCTCACATTTAACTTGATCCAAACAGGGCGTTAAACGAGGGTCATATATACAACACATTTTGTACATATTGTCTGAGATAATCTTCTTTTCTTTAGATTCAGAGTTCACAAATGAGTAATACAACTGGATTGAAGCATAGAAACACAAATATTGACACATAAAAACCTGTCAGATAGAAAGTCAGAATGCCACTTATGCATCAAAATTGAAAAAGCTATGAAATGCTTATTTTGACCATAATATGCCCAAATTGGTCATTTTTGCAGAAATTCTATCAAATAAAAGTTTAAATCCTTTAGTTTTATGCTATTTGACAAATTGACACCATCAAATCATTCAGGGAAGTTGCCAAAGTAGAGATTCTATATTTCCTGATTTCACCTCTTAGGTCCGAGTACACAGTTATTTCGTAGTGCATTTCTTTTAGACAATAAATGAAAATTAAAAAAATCCCACCTGCGCTTTCTCAATAATATTTTTACAGTGTGTTGTACTACTTTTGGGACAAATTATATCAAAATTACAGAAAACTTCATCGGCTCTAACTCAAAATATGGACAATTTTATGTTAAGGGGGTCTTCAAATCTTTTGACAGCTTCCGAAGTGCTAATTTTTAACATTTTTCAGCTGGACCAAATCACTACTTTACTTTAAAATTCATGACCCAAATTTGTTTACAGTGTCATTTCACCCCCCTACTTGCTATTTGAGTCATAAAACATGGAGAAATAAATTTGGAAGGGGTATAAAAAAAAATGGCAAGTAACACACTGTCCACACTAGGGACTATATTTGTGGACAACGAAAATCAAAGGACGATAACTGTGTACTCGGACCTAATAGGGTAGAAAAAGTTGACCAATCTTAATGAAACTTGGTATGACCAAAGCTTAATAAATTATAAGACTGCCTACAAAGTTTCATGGCAATAGGATATATATTATAGACAATATGACTAATTCTATATTCAACTTTGCGTGTTAAATTTAGACGTTAAAATTGAAAAAATTCAACTATCAACATTTGGAGCTTAAAAAATTAAAATATTGCAAAAAAATACTTTTGAAATGCCTTAATATATAAAACATTATGTATTAAAAGCAATTGAGTACTCATTTGATTTATCAGACTTATCATAATTATTAAAAAGTCAAATTTATATGAGCCTGTCCCAAAAAATGGAGGTTTTCCAATGAAGGGGGGCCTTACATGGAGATGTAATATTTTCCAGCAATTTTAAATTTGTGAAGCTTTTTGGTTATAAATAATCCTTACATATGTATTTAATGTACTTTAAATGGAAAGAAAACTCACAAATAACATATCATATTAGTTTAAAAGGGTCTTAGGCCAAGTAAGACTGAAAATAATTTAGGGTCAATTTAGGCCGTAGCACATATTTACATTTAAAAATGCATATTGAAGCTATAGGAAATAAAAATTTGTGTCTTTTCTATCATTTCTATACTCAGGTGACATGATACAATAAATCTGAGCACAAAAAGACTCTTGCATTCAACTTTTTTTGCTGACAGTATGGTCTGATACAAAGATTTTTCACTTTTTAGTGAAAAGCATGCATGCAATTTTAGTCGCAACAAGCTTATATTTGAACCACTTGCTATCCTACAGAAGAAAAGAAAGATATTATGTGACATGAAACAGGTACAAAAGACATTGTTAAGTGCTTTTTATACAAATTTAGTGAGGTCTTTATTATGGACTTCAACTTTTATGTTCCAAGCTCCTCACATTTAACTTGATCCAAACAGGGCGTTAAACGAGGGTCATATATACAACACATTTTGTACATATTGTCTGAGATAATCTTCTTTTCTTTAGATTCAGAGTTCACAAATGAGTAATACAACTGGATTGAAGCATAGAAACACAAATATTGACACATAAAAACCTGTCAGATAGAAAGTCAGAATGCCACTTATGCATCAAAATTGAAAAAGCTATGAAATGCTTATTTTGACCATAATATGCCCAAATTGGTCATTTTTGCAGAAATTCTATCAAATAAAAGTTTAAATCCTTTAGTTTTATGCTATTTGACAAATTGACACCATCAAATCATTCAGGGAAGTTGCCAAAGTAGAGATTCTATATTTCCTGATTTCACCTCTTAGGTCCGAGTACACAGTTATTTCGTAGTGCATTTCTTTTAGACAATAAATGAAAATTAAAAAAATCCCACCTGCGCTTTCTCAATAATATTTTTACAGTGTGTTGTACTACTTTTGGGACAAATTATATCAAAATTACAGAAAACTTCATCGGCTCTAACTCAAAATATGGACAATTTTATGTTAAGGGGGTCTTCAAATCTTTTGACAGCTTCCGAAGTGCTAATTTTTAACATTTTTCAGCTGGACCAAATCACTACTTTACTTTAAAATTCATGACCCAAATTTGTTTACAGTGTCATTTCACCCCCCTACTTGCTATTTGAGTCATAAAACATGGAGAAATAAATTTGGAAGGGGTATAAAAAAAAATGGCAAGTAACACACTGTCCACACTAGGGACTATATTTGTGGACAACGAAAATCAAAGGACGATAACTGTGTACTCGGACCTAATAGGGTAGAAAAAGTTGACCAATCTTAATGAAACTTGGTATGACCAAAGCTTAATAAATTATAAGACTGCCTACAAAGTTTCATGGCAATAGGATATATATTATAGACAATATGACTAATTCTATATTCAACTTTGCGTGTTAAATTTAGACGTTAAAATTGAAAAAATTCAACTATCAACATTTGGAGCTTAAAAAATTAAAATATTGCAAAAAAATACTTTTGAAATGCCTTAATATATAAAACATTATGTATTAAAAGCAATTGAGTACTCATTTGATTTATCAGACTTATCATAATTATTAAAAAGTCAAATTTATATGAGCCTGTCCCAAAAAATGGAGGTTTTCCAATGAAGGGGGGCCTTACATGGAGATGTAATATTTTCCAGCAATTTTAAATTTGTGAAGCTTTTTGGTTATAAATAATCCTTACATATGTATTTAATGTACTTTAAATGGAAAGAAAACTCACAAATAACATATCATATTAGTTTAAAAGGGTCTTAGGCCAAGTAAGACTGAAAATAATTTAGGGTCAATTTAGGCCGTAGCACATATTTACATTTAAAAATGCATATTGAAGCTATAGGAAATAAAAATTTGTGTCTTTTCTATCATTTCTATACTCAGGTGACATGATACAATAAATCTGAGCACAAAAAGACTCTTGCATTCAACTTTTTTTGCTGACAGTATGGTCTGATACAAAGATTTTTCACTTTTTAGTGAAAAGCATGCATGCAATTTTAGTCGCAACAAGCTTATATTTGAACCACTTGCTATCCTACAGAAGAAAAGAAAGATATTATGTGACATGAAACAGGTACAAAAGACATTGTTAAGTGCTTTTTATACAAATTTAGTGAGGTCTTTATTATGGACTTCAACTTTTATGTTCCAAGCTCCTCACATTTAACTTGATCCAAACAGGGCGTTAAACGAGGGTCATATATACAACACATTTTGTACATATTGTCTGAGATAATCTTCTTTTCTTTAGATTCAGAGTTCACAAATGAGTAATACAACTGGATTGAAGCATAGAAACACAAATATTGACACATAAAAACCTGTCAGATAGAAAGTCAGAATGCCACTTATGCATCAAAATTGAAAAAGCTATGAAATGCTTATTTTGACCATAATATGCCCAAATTGGTCATTTTTGCAGAAATTCTATCAAATAAAAGTTTAAATCCTTTAGTTTTATGCTATTTGACAAATTGACACCATCAAATCATTCAGGGAAGTTGCCAAAGTAGAGATTCTATATTTCCTGATTTCACCTCTTAGGTCCGAGTACACAGTTATTTCGTAGTGCATTTCTTTTAGACAATAAATGAAAATTAAAAAAATCCCACCTGCGCTTTCTCAATAATATTTTTACAGTGTGTTGTACTACTTTTGGGACAAATTATATCAAAATTACAGAAAACTTCATCGGCTCTAACTCAAAATATGGACAATTTTATGTTAAGGGGGTCTTCAAATCTTTTGACAGCTTCCGAAGTGCTAATTTTTAACATTTTTCAGCTGGACCAAATCACTACTTTACTTTAAAATTCATGACCCAAATTTGTTTACAGTGTCATTTCACCCCCCTACTTGCTATTTGAGTCATAAAACATGGAGAAATAAATTTGGAAGGGGTATAAAAAAAAATGGCAAGTAACACACTGTCCACACTAGGGACTATATTTGTGGACAACGAAAATCAAAGGACGATAACTGTGTACTCGGACCTAATAGGGTAGAAAAAGTTGACCAATCTTAATGAAACTTGGTATGACCAAAGCTTAATAAATTATAAGACTGCCTACAAAGTTTCATGGCAATAGGATATATATTATAGACAATATGACTAATTCTATATTCAACTTTGCGTGTTAAATTTAGACGTTAAAATTGAAAAAATTCAACTATCAACATTTGGAGCTTAAAAAATTAAAATATTGCAAAAAAATACTTTTGAAATGCCTTAATATATAAAACATTATGTATTAAAAGCAATTGAGTACTCATTTGATTTATCAGACTTATCATAATTATTAAAAAGTCAAATTTATATGAGCCTGTCCCAAAAAATGGAGGTTTTCCAATGAAGGGGGGCCTTACATGGAGATGTAATATTTTCCAGCAATTTTAAATTTGTGAAGCTTTTTGGTTATAAATAATCCTTACATATGTATTTAATGTACTTTAAATGGAAAGAAAACTCACAAATAACATATCATATTAGTTTAAAAGGGTCTTAGGCCAAGTAAGACTGAAAATAATTTAGGGTCAATTTAGGCCGTAGCACATATTTACATTTAAAAATGCATATTGAAGCTATAGGAAATAAAAATTTGTGTCTTTTCTATCATTTCTATACTCAGGTGACATGATACAATAAATCTGAGCACAAAAAGACTCTTGCATTCAACTTTTTTTGCTGACAGTATGGTCTGATACAAAGATTTTTCACTTTTTAGTGAAAAGCATGCATGCAATTTTAGTCGCAACAAGCTTATATTTGAACCACTTGCTATCCTACAGAAGAAAAGAAAGATATTATGTGACATGAAACAGGTACAAAAGACATTGTTAAGTGCTTTTTATACAAATTTAGTGAGGTCTTTATTATGGACTTCAACTTTTATGTTCCAAGCTCCTCACATTTAACTTGATCCAAACAGGGCGTTAAACGAGGGTCATATATACAACACATTTTGTACATATTGTCTGAGATAATCTTCTTTTCTTTAGATTCAGAGTTCACAAATGAGTAATACAACTGGATTGAAGCATAGAAACACAAATATTGACACATAAAAACCTGTCAGATAGAAAGTCAGAATGCCACTTATGCATCAAAATTGAAAAAGCTATGAAATGCTTATTTTGACCATAATATGCCCAAATTGGTCATTTTTGCAGAAATTCTATCAAATAAAAGTTTAAATCCTTTAGTTTTATGCTATTTGACAAATTGACACCATCAAATCATTCAGGGAAGTTGCCAAAGTAGAGATTCTATATTTCCTGATTTCACCTCTTAGGTCCGAGTACACAGTTATTTCGTAGTGCATTTCTTTTAGACAATAAATGAAAATTAAAAAAATCCCACCTGCGCTTTCTCAATAATATTTTTACAGTGTGTTGTACTACTTTTGGGACAAATTATATCAAAATTACAGAAAACTTCATCGGCTCTAACTCAAAATATGGACAATTTTATGTTAAGGGGGTCTTCAAATCTTTTGACAGCTTCCGAAGTGCTAATTTTTAACATTTTTCAGCTGGACCAAATCACTACTTTACTTTAAAATTCATGACCCAAATTTGTTTACAGTGTCATTTCACCCCCCTACTTGCTATTTGAGTCATAAAACATGGAGAAATAAATTTGGAAGGGGTATAAAAAAAAATGGCAAGTAACACACTGTCCACACTAGGGACTATATTTGTGGACAACGAAAATCAAAGGACGATAACTGTGTACTCGGACCTAATAGGGTAGAAAAAGTTGACCAATCTTAATGAAACTTGGTATGACCAAAGCTTAATAAATTATAAGACTGCCTACAAAGTTTCATGGCAATAGGATATATATTATAGACAATATGACTAATTCTATATTCAACTTTGCGTGTTAAATTTAGACGTTAAAATTGAAAAAATTCAACTATCAACATTTGGAGCTTAAAAAATTAAAATATTGCAAAAAAATACTTTTGAAATGCCTTAATATATAAAACATTATGTATTAAAAGCAATTGAGTACTCATTTGATTTATCAGACTTATCATAATTATTAAAAAGTCAAATTTATATGAGCCTGTCCCAAAAAATGGAGGTTTTCCAATGAAGGGGGGCCTTACATGGAGATGTAATATTTTCCAGCAATTTTAAATTTGTGAAGCTTTTTGGTTATAAATAATCCTTACATATGTATTTAATGTACTTTAAATGGAAAGAAAACTCACAAATAACATATCATATTAGTTTAAAAGGGTCTTAGGCCAAGTAAGACTGAAAATAATTTAGGGTCAATTTAGGCCGTAGCACATATTTACATTTAAAAATGCATATTGAAGCTATAGGAAATAAAAATTTGTGTCTTTTCTATCATTTCTATACTCAGGTGACATGATACAATAAATCTGAGCACAAAAAGACTCTTGCATTCAACTTTTTTTGCTGACAGTATGGTCTGATACAAAGATTTTTCACTTTTTAGTGAAAAGCATGCATGCAATTTTAGTCGCAACAAGCTTATATTTGAACCACTTGCTATCCTACAGAAGAAAAGAAAGATATTATGTGACATGAAACAGGTACAAAAGACATTGTTAAGTGCTTTTTATACAAATTTAGTGAGGTCTTTATTATGGACTTCAACTTTTATGTTCCAAGCTCCTCACATTTAACTTGATCCAAACAGGGCGTTAAACGAGGGTCATATATACAACACATTTTGTACATATTGTCTGAGATAATCTTCTTTTCTTTAGATTCAGAGTTCACAAATGAGTAATACAACTGGATTGAAGCATAGAAACACAAATATTGACACATAAAAACCTGTCAGATAGAAAGTCAGAATGCCACTTATGCATCAAAATTGAAAAAGCTATGAAATGCTTATTTTGACCATAATATGCCCAAATTGGTCATTTTTGCAGAAATTCTATCAAATAAAAGTTTAAATCCTTTAGTTTTATGCTATTTGACAAATTGACACCATCAAATCATTCAGGGAAGTTGCCAAAGTAGAGATTCTATATTTCCTGATTTCACCTCTTAGGTCCGAGTACACAGTTATTTCGTAGTGCATTTCTTTTAGACAATAAATGAAAATTAAAAAAATCCCACCTGCGCTTTCTCAATAATATTTTTACAGTGTGTTGTACTACTTTTGGGACAAATTATATCAAAATTACAGAAAACTTCATCGGCTCTAACTCAAAATATGGACAATTTTATGTTAAGGGGGTCTTCAAATCTTTTGACAGCTTCCGAAGTGCTAATTTTTAACATTTTTCAGCTGGACCAAATCACTACTTTACTTTAAAATTCATGACCCAAATTTGTTTACAGTGTCATTTCACCCCCCTACTTGCTATTTGAGTCATAAAACATGGAGAAATAAATTTGGAAGGGGTATAAAAAAAAATGGCAAGTAACACACTGTCCACACTAGGGACTATATTTGTGGACAACGAAAATCAAAGGACGATAACTGTGTACTCGGACCTAATAGGGTAGAAAAAGTTGACCAATCTTAATGAAACTTGGTATGACCAAAGCTTAATAAATTATAAGACTGCCTACAAAGTTTCATGGCAATAGGATATATATTATAGACAATATGACTAATTCTATATTCAACTTTGCGTGTTAAATTTAGACGTTAAAATTGAAAAAATTCAACTATCAACATTTGGAGCTTAAAAAATTAAAATATTGCAAAAAAATACTTTTGAAATGCCTTAATATATAAAACATTATGTATTAAAAGCAATTGAGTACTCATTTGATTTATCAGACTTATCATAATTATTAAAAAGTCAAATTTATATGAGCCTGTCCCAAAAAATGGAGGTTTTCCAATGAAGGGGGGCCTTACATGGAGATGTAATATTTTCCAGCAATTTTAAATTTGTGAAGCTTTTTGGTTATAAATAATCCTTACATATGTATTTAATGTACTTTAAATGGAAAGAAAACTCACAAATAACATATCATATTAGTTTAAAAGGGTCTTAGGCCAAGTAAGACTGAAAATAATTTAGGGTCAATTTAGGCCGTAGCACATATTTACATTTAAAAATGCATATTGAAGCTATAGGAAATAAAAATTTGTGTCTTTTCTATCATTTCTATACTCAGGTGACATGATACAATAAATCTGAGCACAAAAAGACTCTTGCATTCAACTTTTTTTGCTGACAGTATGGTCTGATACAAAGATTTTTCACTTTTTAGTGAAAAGCATGCATGCAATTTTAGTCGCAACAAGCTTATATTTGAACCACTTGCTATCCTACAGAAGAAAAGAAAGATATTATGTGACATGAAACAGGTACAAAAGACATTGTTAAGTGCTTTTTATACAAATTTAGTGAGGTCTTTATTATGGACTTCAACTTTTATGTTCCAAGCTCCTCACATTTAACTTGATCCAAACAGGGCGTTAAACGAGGGTCATATATACAACACATTTTGTACATATTGTCTGAGATAATCTTCTTTTCTTTAGATTCAGAGTTCACAAATGAGTAATACAACTGGATTGAAGCATAGAAACACAAATATTGACACATAAAAACCTGTCAGATAGAAAGTCAGAATGCCACTTATGCATCAAAATTGAAAAAGCTATGAAATGCTTATTTTGACCATAATATGCCCAAATTGGTCATTTTTGCAGAAATTCTATCAAATAAAAGTTTAAATCCTTTAGTTTTATGCTATTTGACAAATTGACACCATCAAATCATTCAGGGAAGTTGCCAAAGTAGAGATTCTATATTTCCTGATTTCACCTCTTAGGTCCGAGTACACAGTTATTTCGTAGTGCATTTCTTTTAGACAATAAATGAAAATTAAAAAAATCCCACCTGCGCTTTCTCAATAATATTTTTACAGTGTGTTGTACTACTTTTGGGACAAATTATATCAAAATTACAGAAAACTTCATCGGCTCTAACTCAAAATATGGACAATTTTATGTTAAGGGGGTCTTCAAATCTTTTGACAGCTTCCGAAGTGCTAATTTTTAACATTTTTCAGCTGGACCAAATCACTACTTTACTTTAAAATTCATGACCCAAATTTGTTTACAGTGTCATTTCACCCCCCTACTTGCTATTTGAGTCATAAAACATGGAGAAATAAATTTGGAAGGGGTATAAAAAAAAATGGCAAGTAACACACTGTCCACACTAGGGACTATATTTGTGGACAACGAAAATCAAAGGACGATAACTGTGTACTCGGACCTAATAGGGTAGAAAAAGTTGACCAATCTTAATGAAACTTGGTATGACCAAAGCTTAATAAATTATAAGACTGCCTACAAAGTTTCATGGCAATAGGATATATATTATAGACAATATGACTAATTCTATATTCAACTTTGCGTGTTAAATTTAGACGTTAAAATTGAAAAAATTCAACTATCAACATTTGGAGCTTAAAAAATTAAAATATTGCAAAAAAATACTTTTGAAATGCCTTAATATATAAAACATTATGTATTAAAAGCAATTGAGTACTCATTTGATTTATCAGACTTATCATAATTATTAAAAAGTCAAATTTATATGAGCCTGTCCCAAAAAATGGAGGTTTTCCAATGAAGGGGGGCCTTACATGGAGATGTAATATTTTCCAGCAATTTTAAATTTGTGAAGCTTTTTGGTTATAAATAATCCTTACATATGTATTTAATGTACTTTAAATGGAAAGAAAACTCACAAATAACATATCATATTAGTTTAAAAGGGTCTTAGGCCAAGTAAGACTGAAAATAATTTAGGGTCAATTTAGGCCGTAGCACATATTTACATTTAAAAATGCATATTGAAGCTATAGGAAATAAAAATTTGTGTCTTTTCTATCATTTCTATACTCAGGTGACATGATACAATAAATCTGAGCACAAAAAGACTCTTGCATTCAACTTTTTTTGCTGACAGTATGGTCTGATACAAAGATTTTTCACTTTTTAGTGAAAAGCATGCATGCAATTTTAGTCGCAACAAGCTTATATTTGAACCACTTGCTATCCTACAGAAGAAAAGAAAGATATTATGTGACATGAAACAGGTACAAAAGACATTGTTAAGTGCTTTTTATACAAATTTAGTGAGGTCTTTATTATGGACTTCAACTTTTATGTTCCAAGCTCCTCACATTTAACTTGATCCAAACAGGGCGTTAAACGAGGGTCATATATACAACACATTTTGTACATATTGTCTGAGATAATCTTCTTTTCTTTAGATTCAGAGTTCACAAATGAGTAATACAACTGGATTGAAGCATAGAAACACAAATATTGACACATAAAAACCTGTCAGATAGAAAGTCAGAATGCCACTTATGCATCAAAATTGAAAAAGCTATGAAATGCTTATTTTGACCATAATATGCCCAAATTGGTCATTTTTGCAGAAATTCTATCAAATAAAAGTTTAAATCCTTTAGTTTTATGCTATTTGACAAATTGACACCATCAAATCATTCAGGGAAGTTGCCAAAGTAGAGATTCTATATTTCCTGATTTCACCTCTTAGGTCCGAGTACACAGTTATTTCGTAGTGCATTTCTTTTAGACAATAAATGAAAATTAAAAAAATCCCACCTGCGCTTTCTCAATAATATTTTTACAGTGTGTTGTACTACTTTTGGGACAAATTATATCAAAATTACAGAAAACTTCATCGGCTCTAACTCAAAATATGGACAATTTTATGTTAAGGGGGTCTTCAAATCTTTTGACAGCTTCCGAAGTGCTAATTTTTAACATTTTTCAGCTGGACCAAATCACTACTTTACTTTAAAATTCATGACCCAAATTTGTTTACAGTGTCATTTCACCCCCCTACTTGCTATTTGAGTCATAAAACATGGAGAAATAAATTTGGAAGGGGTATAAAAAAAAATGGCAAGTAACACACTGTCCACACTAGGGACTATATTTGTGGACAACGAAAATCAAAGGACGATAACTGTGTACTCGGACCTAATAGGGTAGAAAAAGTTGACCAATCTTAATGAAACTTGGTATGACCAAAGCTTAATAAATTATAAGACTGCCTACAAAGTTTCATGGCAATAGGATATATATTATAGACAATATGACTAATTCTATATTCAACTTTGCGTGTTAAATTTAGACGTTAAAATTGAAAAAATTCAACTATCAACATTTGGAGCTTAAAAAATTAAAATATTGCAAAAAAATACTTTTGAAATGCCTTAATATATAAAACATTATGTATTAAAAGCAATTGAGTACTCATTTGATTTATCAGACTTATCATAATTATTAAAAAGTCAAATTTATATGAGCCTGTCCCAAAAAATGGAGGTTTTCCAATGAAGGGGGGCCTTACATGGAGATGTAATATTTTCCAGCAATTTTAAATTTGTGAAGCTTTTTGGTTATAAATAATCCTTACATATGTATTTAATGTACTTTAAATGGAAAGAAAACTCACAAATAACATATCATATTAGTTTAAAAGG